>NW_022589715.1:27807783-27834221 GCF_004348235.1 Phoca vitulina | reverse complement strand
CCTTTCGGGTCCCTACTTTTGTATCTTTGGGGTAAATACCCAGTAGTGCAATTGCTGGATCCTATGGTAGCTCTATTTTCAACTTTTTGAGGAACCTCCATACTGTTTTCCAGAGTGGCTGCACCAGCTTGCATTCCCACCAACAGTGTAGGAGGGTTCCCCTTTCTCCGCATCCCCGCCAACATCTGTCATTTCCTGACTTGTTAATTTTAGCCATTCTGACTGGTGTGAGGTGGTATCTCATTGAGGTTTTGATTTGGATTTCCCTGATGCCGAGCGATATTGAACACTTTTTCATGTGTCTGTTGGCCGTTTGGATGTCTTCTTTGGAAAAATGTCTGTTCAAACCATCACTTTCTTGTACAGTTTTACTGTTGTTGCTCTTTTCCTGAAGTTTCTGATTCTCTTTTCCTCTTTTTTATGTTGTGTAACATTATAATAATATATATATATTATATATATATTATATATATACATAATAATCCCACAATTTTCAAAGTTCTCAGTATATGATTTCATTTATAAGATCCCCTTTCCCCCACATTGCCAAGACCTCTTTTACAGCATCCTGTCTATCCTCTCCAATCAGGACTAGTTTCTCCCTAAACCTAAGACCTAGCTGCCAGGCTAGGATTTCTGTTTGCTATTCTTGCAGGTTAGGGCCTTTTTCTCCTGTGGCTTCCGCTTTCTTATTTCACTCCCTTGATTTTTTTTTTTCCTGAAACCCATTCTCTAGTAACTTCCTAAAACAGTGTTAATAGTCATAATCTTTCTGAGTCCTTTATTCTGACTTCAAACTTGATTGATAGATTAGCAAGGTATAGAATTTCAGAACTTTGAAAGCATTGCTCCATGTCTTCTAGTCTCCAGTGTTGCTATTGAGAAGGTTAAGGCCACACTGATTGCTATGGTCTGA
This sequence comes from Phoca vitulina, assembly GCF_004348235.1. Classification (NCBI taxonomy): domain Eukaryota; kingdom Metazoa; phylum Chordata; class Mammalia; order Carnivora; family Phocidae; genus Phoca; species Phoca vitulina. The sequence goes on along the minus strand of NW_022589715.1, from coordinate 27,833,305 downwards.
ATGTTTTTGTCCCCCCAGAATTCATATGTTGAAATCCTAAAGCCCAATGTGATGATATTAGGAGGTAGGGCCTTTGAGAGGTACTTAGATTGTGAGGGTATAGCCCTCATGAATGGAATTACTGCCTTTAAAAAAGAGGCCCTGGAGAGCTTTCTAGCCCCCTCATCAGGATACAATGACAAGGGCCAGTTATGAGACAGGAAGAGGACCTCACCAGAATCTGACCATGCCGGTACCTTGATCTTGGACTTCCAGCCTCTAGAACTGTAAGAAATAAATGTTTGTTGTTTATAAGATACCCAGTTTCTGGTACTTTGTTATAGCAGCCTGAACAGACTAAAACACTGATTTTTGTTCCTTTGCAAGTTGCCTGCTTTTCCGCTTGCTTTCAAATTCTTTCTCTCCTCCCTTCCTTTCTTTCTTTCATTCTCTCTCTCATTCTTTTTATTCTAAATTCTTAAAGGTTTCTTTCACTTTGTCAATTTGATATCGATTAATTGTTAGCAATCCTCTTTTATGTTTCACAATATCTTTCTTATTTTATCCTTTTTTTTTCTTTTTACAAAATTCTCTAGTTTCATGAGTGCAATATTTTCTCAAATCCCTCTGAGGGAACTAAATTTTTTTAAGTGCTCCTCTGTCTCGTGAATTACTTCCATTTCCTCCAGGCTCATTTTTATTTGTTTATTGTTAGCCATTCTCTTTCATGTTACAGGCTTTGCTCAAATGTTCTGATAATCCTCAGATATCTTTTCATAAAGGAAGCAATAGAACAACTGATCAGGAGCTCTGTGAATAAAGGTTTGGCTTATCAGCTGGCAGGCTTTGCTTCAAGCAAACAGGTGGAAAACCAGCCATTGTATCTTTTTTTTTTTTACATTTTTCTTTTTTATTATTATTATTATGTTAATCACCATACATTACATCATTAGTTTTTGATGTAGTGTTCCATGATTCATTGTTTGCGTATAACACCCAGTGCTCCATGCAGAACATGCCCTCTTTAATACCCATCACCAGGCTAACCCATCCCCCCCACCCCCCTCCCCTCTAGAACCCTCAGTTTGTTTCTCAGAGTCCATAGTCTCTCATGGTTCGTCTCCCCCTCCGATTTCCCCCCCTTCATTCGTCCCCTCCTGCTAGCTTCCTCTTCTTCTTCTTTTTTTTTAACATATAATGTATTATTTGTTTCAGAGGTACAGGTCTGTGATTCAACAGTCTTACACAATTCACAGCCATTGTATCTTAAGACTCCTCACTGCCAGAACAAAGAGAGCTTTTCTCTGAGGTAGTATCCCTCACACTAGTCCTCCCCCAAAGTGCAATTTCTTCAGAATATTCAGCTTGAGGACAAGAGCTGTTGTGGGTTCCACAGGGAAGATAAAGGCAGTGGGTTCCATGGATCTTTAATTTGTCTTGTGTTTTCAACCCTACTTTCTACTCCCACCCTCTGACATGCTTGCTGTCTCCAAGGACAGAGTCTCCCTACCATTCTGTTGGGCAATGGATGTTCTCACTCTCTTTTATTAGCAAATTGTTTCTCCGTATGTTTTCTGCCTTCTACAGATTTGTTGAAAGATCTGAACCATTGCTATTCTCATATACATTTAGTCCTTTTAGTTTTTATATTTTTATAAATTCTGTACTATAATTTTAATGCCATCTGAAAGAGAAAGAGAATGTGTGTATGTATGTGTGTACTTCTGCCACTTTAAACTAAAGTCCATACAGTGGTTTTCAAGCAGTGCTCTATAAAGCCAAGCTTGTAGGGAGAAAGGCAGTAGAAAAAGCAAAAATAGGACACCAAAATAAGAGATGAGGTGAGGCCCCTCCACTTAACCAGAGCTCTCTGCTTTTATTTATTGTCCTTCTACAGATTCCACTTGATTATATCCTCCTACAAGAAAGAATCAGAGAATAATTCAGGACAAAATATAATCAAGTGCTAAACTAAGTACTCCAGAAAATGAGCTTTCAAATGTAGGCTAGAATAATTAGATATGTGTATGTAAGAGGGGTAGAATTTGTAGAAAGCTCTGGGGCTGAAAAGGAACACTGGGGCCTGATTTTATAGGACTTTTTAAGGTGTGTTAGCAAGTCTGGGCCTTATCCTAAACATGAAAGAACAATTAAAAGGCTTAAAGCAAGGAAGTGAAAGGATTTGATATATGTTTTTGAAAGGTCACCCTGACTTCAGATGCATACAGATAATCAGCAGGTGGTCAAGGACTTTTCACATTTCCTCTCACATGATCCCTACCACACCCTATGGAGGTGGGAGAGGCAGGCATTATTACTATTCCTAATCCACAGGTGAGTAAACAGGCTCAGAAAGATTATGCGATTTGTTTCAATTCACATCAGTAGTAAATGTCAAAGCCAAGCCAGGAATCTGCCTCTTGAAACTCCTTTTGTACAGGTGCTAAGGAGCAATGGTGAACCAGTGGTGTTTGACCAGTCATAGTCACTGCCCAACCTGGAGGATCATCCCACCCTCCTGGCCCCATTCCCTGCACACCCAGGAGCTCTTACCACTAATTAGCTCTCCAACTCTTTAGAGCTTTACAACCTAGTCACTCCAGGTAATTTAGAGTTCTGAAGGATAAAATGCAGAAAGAAGACAATAATGCAAACTCATCATCTACTATGTACATTTTCTTCTCTTCCAAAATCCCTTTATGAATACTATATTGGGTTGAATAGTGTCCCCCCAAAATTATGTCCTCCTGGAACGTCAGAAAACAGACTTCTTTGGAAATATAGTCTTTGCAGATAAAATTAGGGTGGGTCCTAAATCCAATGATTTCATGCTTATCATAAAGCCATGTGAACACAGACACACAAGGAAAAAGACCGTGTGATAACAAAGAAAACAAAGATCAGAGTGATGCATCTACAAGCCAAAGAATGTCAAAGATTGCCAAGAGCCACCAGAAGCTAGGACTAGGCAGGAAAGCGTTCCCATACAGGCTTCAGAAGGAGCATGGCCCTGCTAACACCTTGATTTCAGACTTCAAGCCTCCAGAACTATGAGAGAATGAATTTCTATTGTTTTAAGCCACCCAGTGTGTGGTAATTTGTTATAGCTACCCTAGGAAACTAATACAAATTAAAAGCAAGGCAAAAATAAAAGGAAAAGAAGAAGATAATCAAATTTAAAATTATAAAACAGAGATTTAACAGAAAAATTAAAAATTGACTACTGGTTTAGGTGCAAGTCCAGATGTTTTCCTGGATGCTAAGTTTGTAAAATAAGGATGATTGCAGCTGAAAACATGGGCTTTAAGAAAGAAGGGACTCCGCCAAGGTGAAGTTCAGAAAAACCGACCGTTGCCCCCATGAGGATATTCTTATACATGGGTTGCTTAGCCTCCACAGCACTGCTCCACACCATGGAAGCTACCATTTCCTAACTGTGTGCCCTCACTGTGCTAGGCATCAGAACACCACTGACCGGCAAATAGTAAGCTCTTTATTACTATTCGTTGATCAATAGCCTAACCCTGAGAGGCATGTATTAGCCTGATCAGGAAGCTATGGGCTGTCATGAAAAGCTTTTTGGCAGGTGACCTCTAAGGTCCCTTTCAGTGTTTTGAGTGCTATTTCTATCTCTTAGCTAAGCCAGCACACAGTCAACTTCAAGAAAGGGCTTTCTTGGTCAATGAAATACTCCGTTTCCTGAGCTCCAGCTAAGCCCAGAAGTAAACACACTCTAGGGCAAAGTAAAACTCTTCTTTGTGCTGGCTTTTTGCCCATGTCAAGCTGAGTGAACAAAAGTCCAAAAGTGATTCATATTTGGCATTGGTACAGAGACGGAAGGCATACACGCACATACACACATCCTTCTCTCTCACACACGCATACCTCCGGCCATGTGCCTGTTACCAAGGCCTTACTGGCTCAGACCTGGCCCAACTGGTATCCTAATTGGTGAGGGAAGGTGAAAGGCAAGCAAGAGCCAACCTATTCACAGTTAATCACAAAGCTGGTAGATTTCCAAGATTAAACCCTTGGGACCACACTGCATTTAACCCCCCAAAATGGGCTCCTCCAGGTATCTGTCATAGATGACCAAAAATAGAGCAAAGTTAGAAGCTCCCTGTAATCTAAAGGGAGAAAGAGGAGCACAAAATTCACTGGACTGAGAACCAGGATGGGGGCTAGAATCCACTCCACTGCCAATTGCTAGCCTTGTGACCTTAGACAACTCACAGCCTCAAAAGGCAAAGGATTGAGTCATCCATGGGGCAACTCCACAATTCTTATCTAATGTGCAAATCTCTCCACCATCTTTCCTCAATTCCCTGGACTCCCTACTGCTCTCACACTCCCCACACTGCTGCCCACACAAACTGGCGTTCGCACACTCTACCTTTGTCCAGGCTGTTCCCTCCCTCTGGAATGCCCTTCCCAGCCCAACCTTTCAGTGTTCAAATCCAACCCTCCCTTCAAGGGCAAATCCAAAGGATTCTATAAAGTTTTTCTGAATCCTTTCAGTTTGAAATAATCTCCTTCAGCTATTATAGCACTCTACTTATGATGAAATTTGACTCTTTCTCACATTTTAGTTATTTGGGGTATTTGTTAACACCTTCCTCCATTAGTCTGTGAACTTCTAGAAGGCACATTCTGCACCTGGTTCATTTTTGAATCCCCTGTCACTCCTAGCACATGCTCAAAAAGTCTTACGGAAGTTGCCCAAGGACACAGAACTCATTAGTTATAGTGGTCACTGTGGTTCTTATTTCATTTTCATCTGGGTCCAGAATTCCAGGAAGCTAATAAAATTGGTTCATGAAAATAATGCCATGTCATGTGACAAATAGAAATTTACATGCAGGGCGCCTGGGTGGCTCAGTTGGTTAAGCGACTGCCTTCGGCTCAGGTCATGATCCTGGAGTCCCTGGATCGAGTCCCGCATCGGGCTCCCTGCTCGGCAGGGAGCCTGCTTCTCCCTCTGACCCTCCCCCCCTCTCATGTGCTCTCTCTCTCTCATTCTCTCTGTCTCAAATAAATAAAATCTTTAAAAAAAAAAAAAAAAAGAAATTTACATGCATATTACCAACTTTGGGATGCATTAATGATATTTTTAAAAAGACAACTGAAAGAAAACCCCATCCTTCACTTGCTTGGCTGAGCCTACTTCTAGAGAGCAGATATGATAGGTATGACTGCTATCATCAAAGGACCCTAAATACTTCAGCCCAAGCAGGTGTACCAGGGTTGGGCCTGGGGTCTAGAATCTGTGTATACTCCTCAGAAAGACATTTGTAGGTTGCTTTGGAAGCCGACTGTGGTGAGGAGAAGGAAATATTTGCTCAGCAGCAGTTTAAAACAAAATATGCTCCTCCTCCCAATGCACCCTTTATCCATGCAGCCTGACCTCAGGCTGGAGGATTAGAACATTTCTTGAAGAATAATGGATCTGTTTGCCTTCAGAGTCCTGACCTGTTTCTTCTAATTAAGACAAACATTATACTAACATGAAGAAGTGAGAAAAGTGAGAAAAGTGAGAAGGTTTTGAAAAATGAAGCACTTTTGTAAATTACCTAATCCTATTTGTTTTTTTCCCAGGTGTTACCAGCCATTCCTACTTGAAGCTTGACATTGGCAAACACCATCTATTTGTCCTCTAATGGCAGACTGAAATTATTTTTAAGGCCATCTTTGTGATTAAAAGCCTAAGAAATAGCCATAAATTACCAGGCAGAGCCATCTATTTAAAAATACCATAAATAATCATAAACATTATATATAACTATAAATAAATATCACAGTGTTCACCCTTTTCTAGCAATCAGACAAAGCCAGATAGGAGGCTGAGTGGCCCCCTTCTGCTGACCCTAACCCGCCTGGCAAACAAGACCTCTACTCCTATTGGAGGAGCCTGGCTTCTCTCTCTGGGCTGCCTGAGAAAAACTGACTCAGCATGAGATCCCATCCTAATGCTTACACATTAAATGTTGGTAGTCAAACACCATTAACCATTCCCACAGGATCTAACATTGATTTGCATCTTGGGATTTCTAGTATTTAAGAGTTCCGCTCTGATACCAGACAGTGGAATCAGATGGCTTCCTAGCTTCAGCATTCACCAGCAAAGCCACTTAAAGAAAGTTACTAAAATTCTTTTAGCCTCAGTTTCTTTATGTGTAAATAGGAACAATAACAGTGACTCCCCAATAGGATTAAGTTAAGGAATAAATTAGATTATAAATGCATATAAAACTTAGAACAGTGCTTGGCAGATAAGGACCAATCAAAACAATGTTCCTGTTTTTATTCCTCAAAAGTACTTCTTGTTCAAAATGAAACTTGACCAGCTTTGCCTTGTTTTATATAGCTTAGAAAACAGATGTGAGCAGAGGACGATGTACACACACACACACACACACACACACACACGCACATACACACACACAAAATGGATATTACGTAGTTCCTGGCAACATCTGGCTGGGAGCAACTATGAGACCATCATGTTACAGTACATAGGCTGCATTCACCCCAAAGGTAGAGCTGCAACAAGACTTGAGTGCAAGTTATTTATTTGGGGGAGTGAGCTCAGAAAGAAGTCGGAGGCAAGAAAAAAGAAATAGGGAAAGAGGAAAGAGCCACCATAAGGATGCATTATTGAGTTGCCACTATGATTTGAGACTGGGAACTGGATCCCACTGGACCATATGTGATGCTCATGTTGTTCATCAAGGAAGAAGAGATAATGCATTGATCCATCAGCTCTTATTGCCATTTGTCAAGGGTTGTCCCATGGGGCATAACCTTCTGTACAATTTCAGGTTGCACATTCATGAGTCTCAAGCAATTCCTAAAGAAACCCCATTGTAGGTGCTTTGGGTAACAAGCTATCAGCTTGACCTCTAGAGGAGGTAGAGACTGAAGTCAGCCATGTAGACAATCAACCATGTCTACATAATGGAGCCCCAAATAAAGGCTCTGGACACTAAGGCTCACGTGGGCTGACCTGGTTAGCAATACTCCATTTGTTTCATCACACATTGTTGTTGGTGAAACCTGTGCTGTCCACAGTTCCACTGGGAGAGGACAACAGGAAGCTCCATATGTAAAAATCTTCCTGGACTCTGCACTATAGGTGTCTGTCCTTGGATGATTTTGATCTGTATCTTTTCACTGTAATAAACCATAACCATAAGCATAACAGCTTTCCGTGTGTTTTATGAGTCTTCTAATGAATTATTAAACCTGAAGATGGTCTTGGAGACCCCCAAACTCTGCAGTTGTTATCAAATGTGAGGGTGGTCTGATGGAATTTTGCATTTCCCTAATTTGATTAGTCATTGGATATGTTCTGTGTTGTTCCTGGAAGGATGGTAACTTAAGTGTAGTTTTCTTCTACCAAGGCAAACTCAGGAGGCGGCTGGAAGCTGGGGGGGGTTTCTGCTAGTAACACTCTCACAAACTGGAGAATGAAGTTCTTCATTCCTAAAGACTATGGCAAGTGAGACCGGCTTTAGTCACCGGATGTATAAGACTAGATTAACATTTCTTTGAAAGAAAGGAAGAAGATTCACACGGCCACTAACGGGGGAGGGCACCTCGTGGAATGTGGAGAACACTGTATTACTCTCATTTTTTTTTTAATACTAGAAAATTACATGCTTGTTTCATAGAAAGAAATTATGTCATTGTGTATCAAACCACGATTTTCTATGACTATTCTCACCTAGTGGAGTTAGTCACTCAATGTTGATTTCTAATAACAATGGACGGGGCGCCTAGGTGGCTCAGTTGGTTAAGTGCCTACCTTTAGCTCAGGTTATGATCTCAGGGTCCTGGGATCAAGCCCCATGTTGAGCTCCCTGCCCAATGGGGAGTCTGCTTCTCCATCCGCCCCACCCCCTGCTCATGCTCTCTCTCTCTCAATCAAATAAATAAATAAAATCTTAAAAAAAAAAAAAAAGACCAAAAGCATGGTTATAATCAGCATCCAGAGCCCCTTGGTGGAGACCCTCTCAGCAAGTATCTGCATAGTGACTTTAACAATCCTCTGAAAATTTGAAACCTAATAGAAAAATTAGAAGCCAAAACCATACCATGCCTGTATGGCACTTTGACTATGAGGTGGAAAGTCCTCTTTGTAATTTACATAATGCTGAAGAGGGACAAAGAAATAATCTGAAGCTATGGATAGGTGTTCAAGATTGCATTAGCCTCACAAGAACACGATTACAACAGTAAATACCAATGAGCTGTAATAAGTAATGACCATCAAATACACACCCAATTCCAAGCCAATTTTGTTAAAGCCTTCTGCTATGGGTCTATGGCCACTGACCAAAGTATACAGCAGCTATTATAGCTCTAATGGAGATTTCAAAAAGTCATCAAGTTTTCACTGGCCTTCGCTATCTCTTACCACTGCCCCACTCCAAAGTTGTAATGACATCTTTGGAGGAAGAGTTTCCACAACTTTCTTTGGTAATCATTTCCTATGTTATTTAGCCCTGAAATCTGAGTGAAAAAACTTAAGACATTCCCTTCTGCATACTGCCAATGAAAATAGATATGGGTTATTCTGCTCTGGTCTGAATTTTAAGTTTTCAGTAAATATGAAATTTCTTCTTCTCTTTCTTTTTACCCCTTTTTAGACACTTGGCAAGCAGTCATATTAATATTCTACTAACCCTAGCAAAGTAAATAGCAGCTACTTTCACTGATGGCTCTCCTAAATCAAATGATTTAGCATGGCTGCACAAAAGAGCTGGGTTTCAACTCAGGAACCACAACGCAATGGATCTATGCCAAAATCTAAATTCTTTTCCAGAAAGGGCTCTGGTAAAAAAAAGGTCTTCCCCCAGAACAAATCCATTCATAAGTCCTGAATAGAGTGAACACTAAGTCTACAAACGAAGTACAGCCTTCTTTTTCAAAACTAAGTGCAAGATAGAGATTTTTTCCCTAACTAAAGTTAATTGACTTCTCTTCCATCTTTCTTTATCATGACAGATGGATGCTTAAATACAAGATTTGGGATTTAACGCTCATCTTAAGCTGAACCATTTCATAGCATTAAAAGGTATTCCAGTCATCACTATAATTACTATACATGCAAAATAGATTACAGTAATGCAAAGCTGAACTTGAATTTCAGAAGATAAAAGCAAAAGAAAGAAGAATTCTTAACCACCTTTTAATACTCAAAAACAAGCTATAGGATCATCTATCTCTCAGGTCTACAAATATATCTGCCTACAGTAAGCAGGCAGAAGGGGGGTAGGGCCAGTAAGCAATCAGGAGTGCTCTACCACTCTAACACTGGAGAACAAAGACCCACATGAAGGAGACAGCTGCTATTCAGAAACATAGGACTGTTTTCTTACCTAGTGTTTCCAGATCATCTGGTTTTCCCAGAGAAGCTGGAAATAAATCATGTAAAATTTAATCATTTTTAAAACTCAAAATTCTCAGCCAAACAAACCCCTTCTGAATGCCAGATCTAGCTCATTCATCACCAGTGTATGACCCTTCAATTAGAAATAGATGAGATTCTGGTCATTAGGTAGAAGGTTTAGTCAATACCCAAGATCCCTTCCAACTCTGCAAAATACTACTGCACAATAAATCACTGCAAATTTAGTGGTATAAAACAATAAGGCTCTTACTATGCTCAGGATGCTATGGTCAGAAATTTAGATGAGAAACAATGAGGATAGTATGCCTGTGTGCCACAGCATTTAGGCTTCAACTAGAAAGACCCAAATACCTAGGGATAATTGAATGATAGGGCTGGAATCATCTAGAGCTTATTCAATTGCATGTCTAGTACCTGGACTGGGATGTCTCAAAGTCTGGGCTTAGCTGAAATTGTCAACTCTAGCTTCCATGCTTCAAATGCCAATACATATGACCACTCCATGTGTTTTGGGCTTCCACATACCATGGTGGCATCTGGATAATAGGCTTCTTACCTACTGGTTTAGGAGCAAATGTCCCAGCAAATAAGGCAGAAGTTCATGGCCTTCTGTGATCCAACTTCAAAAGTCATATACTATCACTTTCATCATACTCCTTTTGTTGAAGCAGTCACATGTTCACCCAGATTCAAAAGGGACAGGACATGGGGCACGTGGATGGCTCAGTTAAGTGGCCAACTCTTAATTCGGGGGCTTGGGTCATGATCTCAAGGCCTTGGGATCAAGCCCCATGTCAGGCTCAGTGGGGAGTCTGCTTCAGATGCTCTCTCTCCCTCTGCCCCTCCCCCTGCTTGCTCTCTCTCTCTCTTTCTCAAATAAATAAATAAATCTGTCAAAGGAAGGGGAAAAAAAAATAAAGGGAGAAGACAGAGACCCAACCTCTCTATCTGAAGAGTCAAAACATTTGCAGCCATTTCTTTTAAAACCATCAGAGATAGAAAAAGCTCATGTTCAGATGTCAGAAAGATCTGGCTTCAAATCCTGGCTCTACTTTTTACAGAGTGACATTGAGCAAATTATTTAAGATCATTGATCCCCAATTTCCTTATCAAATTACAAAAGTATGTGAAGCCCATGACATATTGGGAGTGTTCAATGAATGGTAACTATTATTTCCATTTTTATCATATTGCAGATGATAAGGAGCTCCATGTAGCTTTATGAACTTATTACAGAGTCAGTGATTGATCTCACAGGCATTTCACTTACTGACAACACACCCTGGGTGTCTAAGTTGACACAAGGAAGATAACCTGTAAACAAAGCATGACCCAACCAGAACAAAAAATTCTCATACCAGTCTCATGATGGTATAAGCTTTGACTCACTCAAAATATTCTAGCCTCATGATGATGCTAGTTTTGACCTGCTCAAAATATTGAGCAAAAGAACACCCTTTGAAAATGGCTGCCTTCTCTGGAGTCTCAAAACAAAACAAAAACAGAATACAAAAAACACCCACCAGCTATAGGTTTTAGGAGAGAGAAGCAGCAAGAAATACTGTGTGAGCCAGTAAGGAGGGAAATGATCCTGCAGTGCTTGTCTGCCTTAAGTTGAAGGAGCCTCTTACTACCGCACGTATTATAAATAATATAATCGCCTCTGTGCAATCGGACAGTGCTAATGGAGCCAGTGAAGCCCACAGTATATAATATTTATTTGAAAGAGAAAATGATTTCATTTTCATTTTATTTCTGGTACAGCAAAGCATTCGAGTAGCACACGATGAGGCTTTCAATTACATGTTTAATTCATTCAGATGATTTGTGCACAGCAAGGAGATCTTAATCCCAGAGATTCTTAGTAAGAATGTCATTATGTTAATATAGTTCTCATAGGCTTCTTGGATTGGATTCCACTTAACACCATTTCACAGACTGAGCTGTAGAGGCATAATGCCCACCAAATCCCTAGCAAGCTATAGTAAAGCTTTCCTCTGCTATGTCAGTTCCTCAGACATGGCTTCTCACGCCTCCCAGGCCAGACCAGCTCCCATGCTGAACATAAACTAGGATCTTGGATCTCTCATGCAATTAAATAGTCATTGGTGTAATTATTTGTAATTGTCTAGGTCCCAGACTAGAATGAAAATTCCATGCAGTCAAAGACCACATCTTACTTATCTCAGTGCCCAAAAAAATGCCCAGCTCACGGGGTGCCTGGGTGGCTCAGTCGTTAAGCGTCTGCCTTCAGCTCAGGTCATGATCCCAGGGTCTTGGGATCGAGACCCACATCTGGCTCCCTGCTCAGCGGGAAGCCTGCTTCTCTCTCTCCCACTCCCCTTGCTTGTGTTCCCTCATTCGCTGTGTCTCTCTCTGTTAAATAAATAAAATCTTTAAAAAAAAAAAATGCCCAGCTCACATTAAGTGTTTAATACAAATTAGTAAGTAGTATGCAATGCAGGATTGTTTATTCTGGTAAGATAGAGTATATACATAAAATGTAATATTCTGAAACAATTATCATTAATGCTGTAGCATGCATAGTTATTGACATGAAAAGGAATCTATGGATTTGTTTTCCAAATCAGGTTATAAAATCTTAAATACAGTAGGTAGTAGAATGTGGTGCTTACAAGTGTTAGATGAATGTGGGCAAGGGACTTACCCTCAGTGAGCATCAGTTCCTCATCTGTAAAAAAAGGACTAATAATAATCCCAAGTATGAGGTCTATTAGAAATATTGTGTGAGAAAATTAATTCAATAAAATAATGTAAAAATACAATAATTAATTTAAAATATCAACAAAGTGCATGATAAATATTAGCTATATTGAAGACAACAATCCCATTTTATGGAGAAAAGTACATTTCTATGTAAACATAAAAAACCCAAACTATTCACATCAAATTGTTAACATGAATATGTTGGTGGAATTTTAGATTTTTTTTAAAATTTTCTTTTCCTATTTTTTCTTTTCATATTGTTCTCTATTTTCTAGACAATAAGGCCATTTTCATTGTGAGAAGGGGGATAATAACTTGGTTTTCTTCTAGAGCACTAGCTGCCTGACCTTCTATTATAAAGTAAAATATCTTGGAGATGGCTTGTCAAAAAAATGGTCTCAGACTTATTTGAGAGGAGAAGATCAAATGAAAGTTTAAAATGACTACCCGGAGAAAAGTGTTTACCTGGTCTCATTCTCTAAATTCCACTGAACTGACAAAGAAAATGTGTGAAAAATAAATAAATTTTAGTAGAGCTGAAAAACCAAGAGTTTCCACTAACGTACCAGAACTTTGAGAATTTCCTAGAAAAAGCAGGAGGAAACAGATCTAAAGAATCTGCAATTCCACAAAGACAAGTGAGAAGCCCTCCAATAAAGAGCTCTAAAACAACCCTAGGAAAAGAGGCAGTAGGGACAGAAAGAGGAATTGGTGGTAGGCTTATCACTGATTCAAAAGAACAGAAGAACTATGTCCATGACCTGGTAGAGTTCCCAGTAGAGTTTAACCTCAAATGCAGCTCTGCGATATGGGAATTTTGATACAGGGGACTCTCAGAGTAGATACTGGGACTGGGACAAAGTAATCTGCCCAGTAACTTTGGGCTACCTCAAGCGAAGAAACAAACTTTCATCAGAAAACAAAATACTGGTCACTCTAAAGGAAAGTCTACCCTACCAGGACCCATTACTGCTCTTCACTCCAGAACAACCACCAACACCTCCAATCAGAACTATAGTTATTGCCAAGGGGAACAGGGATTTCTGTTTGCACTGGAAAAACATATCTGAGCTATCAGTTCTGTTCATTTATATACACTTGTCTAAAAATATGAACTGTCACAAAGTGTTGTCAAACATGCAATAGAAATGAATTGCTGGGGCACCTGGGTGGCTCAGTCAGTAAAGTGTCTGACTCTTGATTTCGGCTCAGGTCATGATTTCAGGGTCATGAGATCAAACCCTGCGTTGCATCCCGTGGAGTCTACTTGAGATTCTCTCTCTCCCTCACCCTCTGCCCCCCCCCACCAAATAAATAAATAAATAAATCTTTTTAAAAAAGAAATGGGTTGCTAACAGAATGAAGGGAAGGAAGAAATAAAGGAAAGAGGGAGAGAGGGAAGGAAGTGGAATAAAGAAAACAAAAGGACAGTTTCAGCATGTCTGAAGAAATCTCTGAACTCCAGAGATTGATAAAATTCTTAACAATCCCTAGAGGCGGGGAAAAAAACAGGCTACATTCAAAAGAACAAGAATCCACCTGGCATAAGGCTTCTCCTCTACAACTAGGATCTAGAACACAATGAAGCAATGTCTTCAGTGTTCTTATGAAATACCATTATGAACCAAAAACTCTAGATTCAACTACCTTTTAAGTGTCAGGGCAAAATAAAGACATTTTCAGATACATGATTACTTAAATGTTTTAAAACTTAGAAAACTTTTCTGAACAAATTATATGAATATACACAATTTTTTTTTGTAATTCTAATATTTATTTAGTACACTGTAATTTAAAACGTTGCATACATTACACAGAATCTCAGTTCAGGCATTTCAAATAAACACAGTTTGAATTTTTTTTTTTAAATATTCTTTTTTTTTATTTTTTTATTTTTTTTTAAAGATTTTATTTATTTATTTGACAGAGAGAGACATAGCGAGAGCAGGAACACAAGCAGGGGGAGCGGGAGAGGGAGAAGCAGGCTTCCCACAGAGCAGGGAGCCCGATGTGGGACTTGATCCCAGGACCCTGGGATCATGACCTGAGCCGAAGGCAGACGCTTAATGACTGAGCCACCCAGGCGCCCCACAGTTTGAATTTTAACAAAACATTTTTTTTTAGGAAAATTTTTTTTATTAATTTTATTTTATTATGTTAGTCACCATACATTACATCATTAGTTTTTGATGTAGTGTTCCATGATTCATTGTTTGCATATAACACCCAGTGCTCCATGCAGAACATGCCCTCTTTAATACCCATCACCAGGCTAACCCATCCCCACACCCCCCTCCCCTCTAGAACCCTCAGTTTGTTTCTCAGAATCCATAGTCTCTCATGGTTCATCTCCCCCTCCTATTCCCCCCCCCATCATTTGTCCCCTCCTGCTAGCTGCTGCTTCTTTTTTTTTTTTTAACATATAATGTATTATTTGTTTCAGAGGTACAGGTCTGTGATTCATCAGTTTTACACAATTCACAGCGCTCACCATAGCACACACCCTCTCCAATGTCTATCACCCAGCACCCCCATCCCTCCCACCCCCCCACCACTCCAGCAACCCTCAGTTTGTTTCCTGAGATTAAGAGTGTCTTATGGTTTGTCTCCCTCTCTGGTTTCATCTTGTTTCATTTTTTCCTATCTTCCCCTATGATCCTCTGTCTTGTTTCTCAAATTCCTCAGAATATATACAATATTAAAATGGAAAATGAATCTAAAAAAGAGAAGGCATTGTTTTAAAAAACAGTTGTGAGTAAAGATAAACTATAAATGTATAGTTAAGGCTAAATAAACTTAAATAACATAGCTGTTAACCTTAAACAATTTTTAAGAAAGAATTGGAAGTTGCACACCAGTTTTTAAATGCTTAGCTTGAAAGTAGCACTGCTAAGAGCCCACTGGTCAGAACTAGTTCACAGCCACGTCTAACTACAAGGGTCTGAGAAACAGGAGAGTGCATGAATATTAGATTAGATTAATATGATATTTAGTCACCATAGTTCATAATAATTTGTTTTTAGTTCATAATTTTATCTTCCCAGCGGACTGTATCTTTGAACAACACGTTATATTCCTCTTTAACCATAAAATGGTTTTCACATTGGAATCTATTTTCCTAGAAATTAATATTGTCTCTTCTTTTTTGGTTATAAATTATCTGGTATAACTTTATCCATCCCTTTATTTTCAATCTTTCTGTGTCATTTCATTTGTTGTCTCTTGTAAATATCAAACAACTGGAATTTATCCTCTAACTCAAGACAAGTTCTACCACTTTATAAGTTATTTTAATCTAACCATCTTTATTTTTTTGTTTTTTTCAATTGAAATATAATTAACATACAGTGTTATATTAGTTTCAGGTGTACAATATAGTGATTCAACAATTCTATACATTACTCAGTGCTCACCATGATAAATACAGTCATCATCTGTCACTAAACACTACTACATTATTTTTTTTTTTTTAAAGATTTTATTTATTTATTTGAGAGAGAGAGAATGAGAGAGAGAGAGCACGTGAGAGGGTCAGAGGGAGGAGCAGACTCCCTGCAGAGGAGGGAGCCCGATGCGGGACGTGATCCCGGGACTCCAGGATCATGACCTGAGCCAAAGGCAGTCGCTTAACCAACTGAGCCACCCAGGCGCCCATAAACACTACTACATTATTGACTATATTCCCTATGCTGTACTTTTCATCCATGTGACCTATTTATATTATAACTGGAAGTTTGTACCTCTTAATCTCCTTTATCTATTTCACCCTCCTCCCCTCTGGCAACCACCAATTTGTTCTCTATGTTTAAGAGTCTGGTTTTTGTTTGTTTCTTGTTCATTTGTTTTGTTTTTTAGATTTCACATATAAGTGAAATCATATGATATGTGTCTTTCTCTGTCTGACTTATTGCATTTAACATAATACCCTCTAGTCCATCCATGTTGTTGCAAATGGCAAGATCTCATTCTTTTCTATGGCTGAATAATACTCCATTGTATATACAGACCTGTTCTTTTTATTTTATTTTATTTTATTTTTGTTAGTCACCATACATTACATCATTAGTTTTTGATGTAGTGTTCCATGATTCATTGTTTGTGTATAACACCTAGTGCTCCATGCAATATATGCCCTCCATGCAATACATGCCCATCACTGGGCTCACCCATCCCCCCACCCCCCTCCCCTATGAAATCCTCAGTTTGTTTCCCGTAGTCCATAGTCTCTCACGGTTCTAGACCACATCTTCTTTATCCATTCATTTATCAATGGACACTTGGATTACTTCCGTATTTTTGCTATTGTAAATAGCAATAAGCATAGGGGTGCATATATCTTTTCAAATTAGCATTTTTATTTTCTTTGGGTAAATACCCAGTGGTGGAATTACTAGATCATATGGTATTTCTATATTTAATTTTTTTTTTTAAGATTTTATTTATTTATTTGAGAGAGAGCACATGAGAGGAGGGAGGGTCAGAGGGAGAAGCAGACTCCCTGCCGAGCAGGGAGCCCGATGCGGGACTCGATCCAGGGACTCCAGGATCATAACCTGAGCCGAAGGCAGTCGCTCAACCAACTGAGCCACCCAGGCGCCCTATATTTAATTTTTTGAGAAACCTCCATACTATTTTCCACAGTAATTGAAACAATTTATATTCCCGTCTACGGTGTACAGGGTTCCCTTTTTTCCACGTCCTGGCCAACACTTGTTATTTTTGTCTTCTTGGTTGATATTTGATAATTGATAACTGTTTCCAGCATTATTCTGGAGGTTCTAATTAATGCAATTAGGTAAGAAAAGTGAATAAAATTCAATATTGGAGGAAAAGAGATAAAACTTTCATTATTGTCAGATGACATGATTATCTGTTTTTTAAAAAGCAAAGAAAATAAACCAAAAAACAGGGAATCAATAAGAAGGTTCAGTAAGTAGCCAATTACAAAATCAATACATAGAAAATCAATAGCTTCACACATCCCCCCTAAAAAACCTTATAGAAATTGCAATGAAATTTTAAAATCCCCCGAGGAACAAAAACTAAGAAATGCCTAGAAATAACCAAATAAAGAGATACATAAATCTTATTTTATTTTTATTTTTTTTATTTTATTTCATAAATCTTATTAAAAAAAAAACTAGTGAAGTACTAAAAAAGAAAAAATTTCCCAAATGAATGAGATGACTAAATTTTGTAAAATATCAACTCTCTCACAGTTAATTTATAAACTCAGAGATTTGCCAGTCAGAGTACCAACAGGGTTTTTTATGGAACTTGAGAAGCTGAATCTAAAGTTCACATAGAAGAGCTAGTGCACAAAAAATATCCAGGGTAGGGGCACCTGGGTGGCTTTGTCGGTTAAGCAGCTGCCTTTGGCTCAGGTCATGATCCCAGGGTCCCGGGATCGAGCCCCACATCCATCTCCCTGCTCAGCAGTGAGCCTGCTTCTCCCTCTCCCTCTGCCTGCCACTCTGTCTACTTGTGCTCTCTCTCTAGCTCTCTGTCAAATAAATAAATAAGATCTTAAAAAATATATATCCAGGGTAAAAAATGACGGTATTTTACAGGGTGATTTTGGCATGATACTAAACAATGAAACAGAGTAGGCAGTTTCAGAAACCAAATGCAAATTTGGTATATGACAAAGAAAGAATGAGCTAGACAATAAATGATGTCAGGACAAATGGCTATCCATTCAGAAAAAAAGGTAGAAAATTAGATTCTTATGCTATGTGCAAGACAAACCCTGGTTAGATTAAAGATCTAAATACTAAAAAGTTATCAGAAGTTTAAGATAATAACTTTATAAACTTAGAGAATGTTTTTCTAAACAAAACACAAGATATATAAAACATGAAAGGAAAGGTTACTGATTTGACGACTCACAAATTTAAAACATCTCTAAGGCATGGGCGCCTGGGTGGCTCAGTTGGTTAAGCGACTGCCTTCGGCTCAGGTCATGATCCTGGAGTCCCGGGATCGAGTCCCGCATCGGGCTCCCTGCTCAGCAGGAAGTCTGCTTCTCCCTCTCCCGCTCCCCCCTCTTGTGTTCTCTCTCTCTCTCACTCTCTCTCTCAAATAAATAAATAAAATCTTTAAAAAAATTAAAAAAATAAATAAATAAATAAAATAAAATAAAACATCTCTAAGGCAAACAGCCCCATACACAAACTTCAAAGAAAAGCAATAAACCAAGAGGAGATATCTGCACCATCATAAAGTTACTACCCATTCAGAAACAGTGCCTACAAATCAGTAAGGACAATTTCTTTCTCGAAAAAGGAAATTGATACAATTAGGCAGTTTAACAGAAGAAACAGAAATGTCACATAACACAAGAAAGCATAGTCAAACATCCTAGGAACCGTGGAAAGAAATATTGAAGCAATATAATAATACCAATCGTCATCTCTCAGATTGGCAAAATTTTTAAAGATTGACAATATTTATTTATGGAAAGAATGTGACAAAATGGATAAACATATCTTGTGGGGAAAACAACTCATTATGTTTTTTGGTGGCCACCGTGACAGTATCTAGTGAATCGTGCAGACACTGGGCTCTTCCAGTTCAGAAAACAGATCTTACAAAAACACTCATAGTATGGCCCAAGTCAAGCCACAAGGACTGGAATATCCAATGATCCTTGTTCAGTTGGATTCACTCTAAAGTGCATCACTTAGAGAATAGTTATGCTCCTTGGGCTGTGATTCAGTCACTAAGACAATGGAGGTAGAGCCCTGCACAACTCCTGATACATATTAGGTACTCAAAAACATCATCTATTATCATTCTTCTTTTAAACTTCCATTAATATAATGCAAGAAAAAAAATCCTTTTTTTTTAAGATTTTATTTATTTATTTGACAGAGAGAGAGCACAAGTAGGCAGAGTGGCAGGCAGCAGGAGAGGGAGAAGCAGGCTCTCCGCTGAGCAGGGAGCTGGACGTGGGGCTCAATCCCAGGACCCCAGGATCATGACCTGAGCCGAAGGCAGCCACTTAACCAACTGAGCCACCCAGGTGCCCCGCAAGAAAAAATCTTCTGTGCATTCAGTAATTCATCTCATTTATGTCTTAACCTACTATGGGTCATCCAATCTCTGCCATGCTAGGTGCCATAAAGCCATACAGTTTGGGTGGATTTTTTAGAATCTAACTTTTTATTTTTAAATAATTATAGACTCACAAGAAGTTGTAAAAATAGTACAGGGAGGTTCTGTGTATCCGTCATCCAGCTTCTCCTGACATCTTATATATTGATGGCACATTAGCAAAACCAGGAAATCAACATTGGCACCATACGATGAACCAAAGAACAGACCTTCCTCAAATTTCACCTATTTTTGCATGGACTCTTTTTTTTTTTTTTTTTGGTCTGTCCTTGAATAATCCTGTGACATTTTACCCCACGTGTAAACTTGTGTAAACACTACCACTATTAAGAAAGAACAGTTCCATCATCAAAAAAAAATTCCCTATGCTATTCCCTTATAGTCATACCCTTCCTCCCTTACCTAATCCCTGGCAAACACTGATCCACTCCCCATCTATATGATTTTGTCATTTGAGAATGTTATACAAATGGAATAATATGGTATGTAACCTTTTGAGATAAACTATACAGTCCTACACTCATGAGAAATTGGCCTTACAACCTGACCCTGGATTTTTTGACTAAGGAGAATGTCTTGACCAGATTTTTACTGAGGAGAATTAATTCCATCTTCAGGTCACTTAGAGTGTTTCATTTCTGAGGAAATCTGAGAATCTAATGAAAGTCTAAAGATAAAAGGTTTAGCCACTAGAATTCACCAAGACACTGGAAGGTGTCCATGAGGTATCCTGAATGGGAGGGAGAGAGAAGGAGCAGGTAATAACCCTGGAACTAGACCCTTTAAGATACTTGGGGGTCCAGATGTGAACTCCATAATTAATGGCAAGAATGTTCAGTTGCTACCCATGCTGGAAATTAATAAACTTGGAAGAGATTTGTCTATAAATGATAGAAATGAGTTTCAAATACTTTTATCAATTCTTCCCACCCATAACTGACCAAAAAAGAGACTGTTTGCAAATTGTACAGCATGCCAGGAAAACAGTCTGAAAACCCTTTCAATCAGATATTTTGGAAGGCATTTGTCTAAAAACAACCTTTGCCAAGTTTCCAGGCTGTTCCTTTGTAAGCTCATTTTTGAAGATTCATCAAAAAGTAGGAACTGGAAGGAGAAACATGTTTTATTTTGTGATACAATGAAGACCTTTGTCTAACAAATAGATGTGATAATATCACTGTGTTGGATACACTATCCCGTTCTCCAAAGTGGTTGTGGCTGCTTTTTAAATTTTTGCACCTTCAGTGTGCTTGAGAGCACTAAAAGAATGGTGCTAAAAGCCTCTTTTCAGACACTTCAGGGGCGTTCTTTTGTTTGAATTTACTTCCTCTTTCCCACTCCATCCCTGGCACCAAAAGAGCCTTACAAATCAGTTCAGACTGGCAGGAGAGATGAAGTCAGCAGGGGCCGTGCCAACTTCCTCTCTCAGCTCTGTCCATCCAGGCCTTGCGAATACTTCTCTCCACATACAAATGGCATCTCAACTGCTCTCAGAAACAAAACTTTGTACACACACCAAATAGCTTTTTGGGACAGTTACAACAGAGACACTCCCCACTTTCATTTTACCTAGACTGTGGCAGGCAGAACTGAACACTTTCCAATTTCCACTTTTCTTTTTATATTTAAATTCAATTAGCCAAAATATAGTAATACATCATTAGTTTCCAACGTAGTGTTCAAGAATTCATCAGTTATGTAAAACACCCAGTGCTCATCTAATCATGTGCCCTCCTTAACATCAACTTTTCTTTTTATTTTATAATAGAAGTTTTATCTGATTCTGAGACTGGTTCTTGGATGTGCATTCCAAATGAAAAGGATTTCTGTGAACCAATGACACCAAAAATTCCTTTATATGGCAAACCATTATTGTCTCCCACTGGATTAGAGAAATCACTCATGTGAGTGCCAAAGTTTTCTAAAACAAACAAAAGCACATGAAAATGTAAGTACATGACCTGCAGTGGTGTTTCCCAATGGCAGGTGCATGGATTTTTAGACACCACAACTTTGTATTAGCTCAAATGCATGGTTTAAAGCACTTGTTCTCAACTGGGACCATTCCCCGCCCACCCCCAAAAGATATTTGGCAATGTCTGGGGACATTTTTGGTTGTCACAACTGGGTGGGGAGTGCTACTAGCATCCAATGGGTAGAGGCCAGGGACGCTGCTAGCCACCCTGCAATGCACAAGACAGCCCCCCCACCCACCCCCAACAAAGATTTACCTGGCCCTAAATGTCAGTAATGCTGAGGCTGAGAAACCCTAGTTAAAGGAAAGCACAGGCAGGGCCTTTGAAGTCATATATCCTGGATTTGAATCCTACCTTCATCATCAAGCTTTAATTTCTTTTCTTTAAAATTAAAAAAAAAAAAAAAAAAAAAAAAATTTCTTTTCTTTAAACCTAAAATTATCCTAATTGCCTTACTGAATTGTTGGGGAATCAAATTAGATCAGAACCTGTAAAAAGCCTACTGCTTATAGCATATGTTGAGTACTCAATAAAAGAAGAGATTCTTTCCCCTTCATTCCTTGCCTTACACTTCCTCCTTTGAGACCCCTGAATCTCTGCAGCCGCTCTTCCCTCTCCCCTCCCCTCCCCTGCTGAGTCAGCTTGTAATAAATGCATGCTATGCTCCCCTTGTGAGCACTGACCCTCCAGTCTGGTAGGGCTGGCTACCACCCAGCCCTGATTCTCCTATTACAGATGTGAGGACAAGATTCAGAGTACCCCAAACCCTGGCCACAGACTGTTTCAGAGGCAAGACCGCAACCGAAATCTGACCAATCATGGCCATCTGAGGACTGCAGCCAGAGCTTTCAAGAAACATACATTGTCGGGTGCATGGGTGGCTCAATTGGTTAAGCAACTGCCTTCAGCTCAGATCATGATCCTGGAGTCCCAGGATCGAGTCCCACATCAAGCTCCCTGCTCAGCAGGGAGTCTGCTTCTCCCTCTGACCCTCCCCCCTCTCATGGGCTCTCTCTCTCTCTCTCTCTCATTCTCTCTCTCAAATAAATAAAACCTTTAAAAAAAACATACATTGTCTTTTTGCTCTGGGATTAATCAGAAACTGTAAGAAAATAAATCTGGAGCTTCCCATAACTATCTTTATACCACAAGAGAGAACTGAACCAAGAATGAATCAACATGGAGAAATTAGAGACAATAGAAGACAGGCAGAAAGATGTGGCACTCTGGTGATGTCTTTCAATGACCATGTAGCTTACATTAGCTCAGGTGAGGTTTCTGTCACTTCCAACTTAAAGGTTCCTGACTCACAGAACTGTGTAGAAGTTAGAGAAAACAGGATGTCAGGATACTAACGAACTCACAAATCTCGACTGGGTGCCAGGCCTGGAACTGAGGAGAACAAAAGACACAGTTCCTGCCCTCAAGATGTTTCCAGTCTAGCTGAGTATACAAACATGTAGCAAAGGTTTAGCATTACAGGGTTGTGTAAATGGGAAGAGAATCCCAAGCCATATGGCTGATTAACTGGAGGGGGGAGGGGACAATCATCTCTATTGGAAGGAGTAGAGACCACTTCTTAGAGGATATTACTTAGCTGGCACTATTCCCTAACTGCCTGAGCTAAGAAGCTGCCCCTTCATTACCCCACTCCACGTATGTTTAGAACTAGAAAGCACCCTTACACACCAAAGAGCCTCAAATGTGGAGTCAAATTCCATTGCCCTTGGATGTGAGCCAGGTTAGTGACATACATCTAACAAAGAGAATGCAGCAGAAGTGATGTCTTCCAAGACTGGATTATAAATGTGATACAGTTTCTGTCTGGAATTCCCTCTTTTTATTTTATATTTTATTTTATTTTATTATTTTATTTTATTTTACTTTATTTTATTGTGCTAAGAACACTTAACATGAGATCTACCGCCTAGAACGTGCACCTTGGGAGCCCTAAGTTGACGTATAAGTCAGACTACTCTGAAGCTGCCACATTGGAGAGACCACATAGAAAAGCCACACAGAAATAGAAAGATGCCCAAGGAACCCAACTGTGTTAGCTCAGCTGTTTTAGTCTTCCCAGGATTAATCCCCAGATATGTGAGTGAATGAGTCTTCGGATGATTCCAATTCTAGCCTTCAAGCTACCCCAGCTGACTTCCCAACTGTCCCCACTGAGCCCTGCCCAAATTATACATCCATAAGCAAAATAAATGTTATTGTTTCAAGCCAATAAAATCTGGATGGTTTGTGGCGGCGCCTGGGTGGCTCAGTTGTTAAGCATCTGCCTTTAGCTCAGGTCATTGTCCCAGGGTCCTGGGATCAAGCCCCACATCGGGCTCCCTGCTCGGCGGGAAGCCTGCTTCTCCCTCTTCCACTCCCCCTGCTTGTGTTCCCTCTCTCGCTGTGTCTCTGTCAAACAAATAAATAAAATATTTTAAAAAATAGGGGCACCTGGGTGGCTCAGATGTTTAAGTGTCTGCCTTCAGCTCAGGTCCTGATCCTGGGGTCCTGGGATCGAGCCCCACATCGGGCTCCTGGCTCGGCGGGAAGCCTCCTTCTCCCTCTCCCTCTGCCTCTTCCCCTGCTCATGCTCTCTCTCTCTCTCTCTCTCTCTCTCTCTCTCTCTGTATCTCTGTGTCTTAAATAATAAAATCTTTAAAATAAATAAAATAAATAAAATAAAAAATAAAAAAATAAAATTTGGATGGTTTGTTATAAAGCCTTAGGTAACAGAAAATGATTGGATCCACTGAAATACCTAACCAAAAATATTAGCCATTTCAAATACATTCCAGAAGCTGAAAGGTGAATGGTTAAGGTCACTCTAATTGCACCATCTTACTTTGCTGGTTCCCTCTCTGAGCTTTAGAAAGAAGTAGTGTTACCTTGACGACAAATACCGTCCAGAAAATCTCTGGGTTGGCATGATATTAACCCCATGTTCCAGCTTCCAGAGAATTTATATTTTACTTTCAAACCCACCTCTTTTTTTTTTTTTTTTTTTGCTAGTTGTTTGCAACTAACAGTTTCAATGGTATTAATGATGAAATGTGGCTTTTTGCTAGACAGAAGTGGAATATTTGTCCTTTATTCCTTACCAATTGAACTTCAGAGATGATCTCATTAAAGTCATCTATGAAATTCAGCACAGCAACCAGACTCATTTTTGCTCAAAATTACAGGTGCCCAAATGCATAGGCCATTCCAAATTTGAGTCCTGCTAGGATGAAAATGGCTTCTTGACCAGGGTGGGGGCTGGGGAAAGGTGCAATCTCTCCCATCAACACTGATGCTCCCAGGGGATCCCTTTCCCCTTTTCTGACTGCATTTTTTTTTCTAGTTTCTTGTTTGAAAATCAAACTTCTCTGGTGTTCACAAACAATTTACAAGGAACTGAACCAAGACACCATAAAAACGTAAACTGATGTCAGATCTAAAAAATCCAGGACAATCAGAACGTTGTATTTTAATCAGTTGACAGGTCATCTATGATCATGATGAATTTCTTGCTCTGGTTGACACATTTTCAAATGTTAATGTCCTCTCGAGGAATAAACTGTGTCCTAATGATTGAAATAATGGTTTCAAAGGTGAGCATTCCACTTATTATGGTTTCAAACCTTGGCACTGTGCGTGGAGAAGTGTTAGGTTATGCACTCGACACAGAAATAATTATGACCACGTAATGAAAAGGAAGAGGCTTTCAGAGAGGAATTAGGAAGAGGTCCTGAGTCATGAGGCAAAGAGACACCTTCAGGAGGATGAAACAATCCTGAATCAAGTAGAGCACAATGTGGAAGACACAAGATCCAGTTTCCTCCATCTGCCCAATTCATACCCACCAGGGCCCCAGTTTGTGGAAGCATTTTCTTTCTCTAACCCTAAAGGAGGACAAGTCGGATTTTTTTCTATCAAAAGCAGGGCATCTCATTGAGGTTTTGGTTTGGAAACCTCAATGAGATACCACCTCACACCAGTCAGAATGGCTAAAATTAACAAGTCAGGAAACAACAGATGTTGGCAAGGATGCGGAGAAAGGGGAACCCTCCTACACTGTTGGTGGGAATGCAAGCTGGTGCAGCCACTCTGGAAAACAGTATGGAGGTTCCTCAAAAAGTTGAAAATAGAGCTACCGTAGGATCCAGCAATTGCACTACTGGGTATTTACCCCAAAGATACAAACGTAGTGATCCGAAGGGGTACATGCACCCCAATGTTTATAGCAGCAATGTCCACAATAGCCAAACTATGGAAAGAGCCAAGATGTCCATCGACAGATGAATGGATTAAGAAGATGTGGTATATATATATA
>NW_022589715.1:27481356-27797783 GCF_004348235.1 Phoca vitulina | reverse complement strand
GAACGTGCCCTCCTCAATACCCATCACCAGGCTAACCCATCCTCCCACCCCCCTCCCCTCTAGAACCCTCAGTTTGTTTTTCAGAGTCCATCGTCTCTCATGGTTCTTCTCCCCCTCCGATTTCCCCCCCTTCATTCTTCCCCTCCTGCTACATTCTTCTTCTTCTTTTTTTCTTTCTTAACATATATTGCATTATTTGTTTCAGAGGTACAGATCTGAGATTCAACAGTCTTGCACAATTCACAGCGCTTACCAGAGCACATACCCTCCCCAGTGTCCATCACCCAGTCACCCCATCCCTCCCACCCACCCCCCACTCCAGCAACCCTCAGTTTGTTTCCTGAGATTAAGAATTCCTCATATCAGTGAGGTCATATGATACATGTCTTTCTCTGTTTGACTTATTTCGCTCAGCATAATACCCTCCAGTTCCATCCACGTCGTTGCAAATGGCAAGATCTCATTCCTTTTGATGGCTGCATAATATTCCATTGTATATATATACCACTAGTTCTTTATCCATTCATCTGTTGATGGACATCTTGGCTCTTTCCACAGTTTGGCTATTGTGGACATTGCTGCTATAAACATCGGGGTGCACGTACCCTTTCGGGTCCCTACTTTTGTATCTTTGGGGTAAATACCCAGTAGTGCA
Source organism: Phoca vitulina (assembly GCF_004348235.1). NCBI lineage: Eukaryota > Metazoa > Chordata > Mammalia > Carnivora > Phocidae > Phoca > Phoca vitulina. Next base: position 27,797,128 of record NW_022589715.1, on the reverse strand, counting down.
ATTGCTGGATCCTACGGTAGCTCTATTTTCAACTTTTTGAGGAACCTCCATACTGTTTTCCAGAGTGGCTGCACCAGCTTGCATTCCTACCAACAGTGTAGGAGGGTTCCCCTTTCTCCGCATCCCCGCCAACATCTGTCATTTCCTGGCTTGTTAATTTTAGCCATTCTGACTGGTGTGAGGTGGTATCTCATTGAGGTTTTGATTTGGATTTCCCTGATGCCGAGCGATATTGAACACTTTTTCATGTGTCTGTTGGCCATTTGGATGTCTTCTTTGGAAAAATGTCTGTTCATGTCTCCTGCCCATTTCTTGATTGGATTCTTTGTTCTTTGGGTGTTGAGTTTGATGAGTTCTTTATAGATTTTGGATACTAGCCCTTTATCTGATATGTCATTTGCAAATATCTTCTCCCATTCTGTCAGTTGTCTTTTGGTTTTGTTGACTGTTTCCTTTGCTTTGCAAAAGCTTTTTATCTTGATGAAGTCCCAATAGTTCATTTTTGCCCTTGCTTCCCTTGCCTTTGGCGATGTTTCTAGGAAGAAGTTGCTGCGGCTGAGGTCGAAGAGGTTGCTGCCTGTGTTCTCCTTTAGGATTTTGATGGACTCCTGTCTCACATTGAGGTCTTTCAACCATTTAATACTCCTCCTTTTCTAACTACATACTTCTACAAGTTGGATTTTCTTCACCCACTTCAACTAAAGCAACATACCACAACAGATTAAATGCAGAGGCAGATGAGAATCCAGCAGCTCCTATTAAGCCAGACATCAAAGAAATTTGCAAAAGTATAGAACAATGCCATTCTCAGTCTCACTAAGAAAATATTTTTTGTTTTGTTTGTTTTGGAAAGTATAGACATTTTTTCAATTAAAAAATGTAATCTTTTTTCTTGTAATGGTTTTATTATTGATATTTTAAAATGAATTAATAAATAAATATTTTAGGGCACCAGGGGGGCTCAGTCATTGGGCGTCTGCCTTTGGCTCAGGTCATGATTCCGGGGTCCTGGGATCGGGCCACGTCAGGCTCCCTGCTTGGCGGGGAGCCTGCTTCTCCCTCCCCCACTCCCCCTGCTTGTGTTCCCTCTCTCGCTGTGTCTCTCTCTATCAAATAAATAAATAAAATCTTTAAAATAAATAAATAAATATTTTAAGCATTTCTCATTTTAATTTTTATATCAGGGATTGGCAAACTTTTCTGTAAAGGTACAGATAATAAACATGTTGGGCTTCATGGTTCATACAGTCTCTGCTACAGCTAATCAGCCCTGCCACTGGAGCACTGAAGCCACCATATATATATATATAAACAAATGGGATCGGCTGAGTTCCAATAACATTTCACTTGCAAAAAAAAAAAAAAAGTCATGGACTAGATGTGGCCCATGGGCCATAATTTGCCGACTCCCATCTTATATAATAAATATCAATAGATACAACCAACTTAAAAGCTCTTTGGAGTTCTCACTAATTTATAAGTGTAAAGGGACCCTGCAACCAAAAAGATTGAAAAATGCTGTTCCACCTGAAGTATGAATACTTCATCATTCCTGAAAGGAATTTTAGACATGGGGAAAGGCAGGGGAGATATGTTGGGATGAGAGCCCTTCACCCTGGGGGTATCAACCTGCTCTGGCTCCCTGGGGGGAAGGATCCATAAGCAATGAATGCCTTGGGAAGGTGAGATTCTGAATACAACCTCACTCCACACTAACATTTCCAGTCACCTCTGGATCCACTTCATCTAGAAAAAGACTCAGCCACTGCCCCTGCCATGAACTCATCCAAATGAATGAATAAACAAAGTCAATAAAATTCCCACCTTCACAAAGACAAAAGTCACACAGTGCCAAAGCAATCTGTAGGGTAACCTCCAACCAGCACCAGGAAACAAAAAGGGGTTCTCTTGCACTTAGCCCCTTGGCAAGAGGGGATTATGTGGGGGTGAGGGTACCAGGCCTGATCCTCACACAAACAAAACACATCAAACCTAGATAGCACACAGAAGATTCCAGACAGCTCAGAGCATGCCAGTTATAGAAGACTCAGTAGGCTTGGCAAAGGGCTGGCTCCTCAACCCTCGGTTTTTACTGTATATTTTAATACAGGAACTGAGTCACACCTGCAAATCCTATGACAAATGATGTTTTATTAACTTTGAAGAGTGCCAGCTCATTTCCTGGGTTCCAAGCCAACCTGACATAATACAGTCCTTTCAACAACCCACTAGAAAAAGTTGGTATAACGTCCAAAATATTTCAAGGAATGAATACTTCTTAATTTGTTAATAAGTTCTGTGTCAGTCAGCTCTAATACGATAAAAGCCTATCATTAGAGACCCAAGGCCAACTCAGAGCACCTGCCATCACCTTATTGCCTGCTGGATCTTTTTTCCTTGACTGTTTTTTGTTGTTGTTGTTGTTGTTGTTTCCTTCCAGCAATGCTTTGTGTGCCAAGAAGAGTTTTCTGGTGCCTTTCACACAGTCGGCCCTCCTGTCCACTGACCTTCTGGGTGTTTTTATTTCACTCCCTTGATGATTTTATTGGATCAACACATCAAGCTGCAAGGTTTTGCAACATGAAATGTCAACACAAACACAGATACATTCAGAATAGTAGTGTCGCCTCTCTGCCAATAGTGAGCATCCCCACCCCCACCAACATGCGCACACGCGCACACACACACATCTGCCTTTCCTCAGTCACAAGGCTATCCAGTTGGACCCCTCTCTTCACAATTCTGTTTTAGTCTCACTGAGTGGCAATACACAGGGGTTCCAGTGTTATCCTTGCTCTTAAAAGGGACAAGATCACCAGGGAAGCAAGGCAAACACAAACTACACACATGCAAAGAAATAGCACTCCACCTCTTAAGGGAGAGACCAAGTGAACTGTCTGCTTAAAGTGAATAAAAGCAGCCCTGAGATGGGAGAGCACAGTCTTGAAAGGTAGAGCAAAGTGCCTTCTTAGAGCAGAGAGTCTGCAGTGGGGCACCTCAGGTCATGAGGAGAGAGTGGGTTCCTGGGGCTGGGGCAAGAAAGAAGGAGGGAATTGAGACCTGTAAAGGGCCTCATAGTGCATTTGAACTTGAGCAAGGTAATGTAGCTCCTCCCAAAAAGCAAAAGGGAGCTTTGTGGAGTCAGGAGGTGGTGTACAGGAAACCTGAGGCCTGGATCATTGAGGAAGGTCCAAAGTCCAGCATGTCTGATGAGACAAGGAGGCCACATCACTAAGGTTCCAGCCAAAAGCAGGGATTTACACCCTCAGCTGACCAGGAAATCTAGGATATTCGGATTGACAAGGACAGAATCACACAGGCCATAACCTAATCTACTCTGCCGCTCACTGGTTGGGTTAACCAGGAGATTACTTAGCCTTTTTGAACCTGTTTTCTAAGATCTCCTCCTATGGATGGAGCTTTCCATCATTTTTTGAACATATGATGTATGCACTAACATGTTGACATGCTAGGCATGCACAACTGAACCCAAGTGCCTAAGCAAGCTCCCTGCCCCCACCCCTTAATGCACTGAATAAAAGCTGCCTGTACTATCCTCTCAGGGAAACAGTGCTTCGAGAGCTATCTCCCTATCTCTTCACTTATGACAAGTAATGAAAAGTTCTTTGCTTTCAACATTTCCTTGGGTTGTGTTCAATTTGATACACTCCAAGTGGCAAACCCCTTGCGTTTGGTTACAGATTCAACATACAAATTCAGAGGAGACACGAACATTCAGGGCATAGCAAGTGCCTACCACAGAGAGCTGTGAGGACTCCACGCAGTTTACACACACAGGACTAATTTACCACAGTACCAGGCATGTCACTGGAACTCATTAAAGATGACCATTTTTCTTATTATTATTTGTTTTAGGAAGTGAGCAGAGGAAGGATTTCCATAAGCCAGCACCACTGTTCACCCCGAGCTGTGTTTGGCAGGGGGTTGCAATGGCACTTCCAACAAGGGAATTTGTTGTCTTTTATTGGAAGATAACCAGGCCTTGCTCTCTGGTCCCAGGAACCCACATTCCCTTTATCCACATCATAGGTGTTACACAGAGGTCAGAATTACTGGGAGGGGCAGTCTTTCTCAGGGCCTGGTGTCAAGTGAAGACAAGGACCCTCCCTGGGTACAAGAATCTAGGGAGGAGTCCGTGACTAGAGGTTGAGGCATCCTCACTTTGTCTTTTCCCCCATAACATGGACCAGTGGTTCTCAAACTTGACTGTAAACCAGAATCCCCTGGAGAGCTTGTTAAAACCGAGATTACTGGGCCCCACCTCCAGAGTTTATGATTCAGCAGCTCTGGGATGGACCTAAGAATTTACATTTCTGACTAGTTTCCCGATGATGGTGATGCTGCTGGTTTTGGAACTACACTCTGAGAATCATTGATGTAGACCATGAAACAGAAGCTGTAGTAGCTTAACAGTCCAAAAATGTTATACAAGACTGACATTCCAGTAACACCTATACCTTCCCCCAAGATTCCAAGTTGAGGATAAAATCAGCCACTATAGTTTTCAACACAGGAAAAGGTGGAGTCACTTTGAAAAGTAGAAGTGATATCTCGTTATATTTTAGGTAAGTAAAAGTACAGCTCAGACAAGTTTAGAATATGTTCCCAGGGTGTATAAAAGGAATTGTCAAGCTTTTGAGAACTAGAATTAGAATGGTGGGAGGGGTTGGAATTCTAAACTATCAACTAGATGATAATCAATCCCCTTTTTCCCCCAGCATTCTCTCCGACTTTGGACAGTCTTATCTTATCTCTGACACCTGGTGTGAAAACAAAGTATGTCAAACACTTGTTCAATTCCCACCCTTATGTTGCTCTAGGAAATAATTTGATTGACTCTTGTTTGTGCAAAGAATTCTTGGTTTCCTGTCTGCGTCTGGATTGGAGTTTCCCACTGCACCAAACTGGAAGCATAGCAGGTAGAAACATCAAATGCTTTTTATCCACCTGCACAACACTGGAGGCAATCCCCAGGTAATTCCTGCTGCTTGCTGTATTCCCAGATCTTTGCCCCTCCACCTAGGCTTGCCCCGGGATGCAGGTTTATTGCGCCCCTCCTAGTCAATACTATTTCTCTGAAGGACGCCAAGCCATGCCCAGCTGTTTCTTAGACACCCCAAGCACTTAATCTTTACTTGTTCTTTATGGGAGACTAGGCTGTTGCCACAGCTATGCTTGACAGTAGTTTGTTCCCTTCCCTTCCCAGGGAGGTTTGAACGCACATGCTTGAACATAAAGGCATAACTATATAGCTTAAGACCCTTTACTCAATTTGCAACTTGTATTGTTCAATCCAGGACCCAGGTCTTCATGGGGTCCCTCTTTTTGAAGAAACTCAGTGGCAATTTCCCAGGTTACATCAGGACACTAGTCAGCTACCACTTTCTCTAAAGATACTAGCTTTTCTCGGGCTAAGTACCACCACCAGTGAACCCTCATTACCATACAAGAATTCTTCTAATATATTCCTTTTATTCTTACTTTATTGGGAGGAGGTAACTCCAACACAAAAGGGTAAATCTAAAGATTTTTTCAGATCATCTTCAATCTGTGTTTTCCTTCCCATTAGGTGATCAGAAAGCCTTCAAGTACACCAAACAAACTTGCCATATTTGACCCATATGCATTTGATATAACTCAATGGTTCTCAACTGGGGGCAACTTTGGCTCCCAGCAACATTTGGCAATGTCCAAAGATGTTTTTGGTTGACCCAACTGGGGTGAGGGATGCTCCTGACATCTAGTGGATAGAAAACAAGGATGCTGCTAAACATTCAACAAAGCTCAAGCCAGCCTCCACAACAAAGTACTATCCAGCTCCAAATGTCAATGGTGCCATGTTGGAGAAACCCTGATAAATGACAGCCCAGAGGGAATGGACAACCCCACTCCCAAAGACTCAGTTTCTATGAACAGGAGGGTTAACAAGTTCTCCTATGAACAGGAGAATCTCTGGCTAAATTTCCACCCTAACAGCACTCGAGAAAGCCTCTAGAACAGCATTGATTCTTCACATCCACATGAAAAGAATGAGAATTTGAAGTCATGGCATCATCCTTGGAAGATAAGTATCTTAAGTTAGGTCCTCCCAGAAAGGGCAAGTACAAGTGGTTTACTTAGGAGTAATCCCAGGAAAACTCAGTAGGGGAGTAGAGAAGATAAGAAGGGGAGGAAGCCATTAGAGGGTGATGTTATCAAGCCAGTTACCACTGTAGACAACAGAAGCTTAATCCCACCAAGGAATGCTAGAGAAACCTAGTACACTCTCTTCAGTTATCCCAACTGAGAGGCAAGGAAGCAGAGCTATTTATTCACATATCCTGTCAGTCACGGTTGAGGGCTCCCAAGGGCAACTGATTCCTCAGCACTTCCAGGTGGCCCAACCCAGGTACAGTGAGCCCTCAAGCAAAATCCTCATGAGAAGACTCAGGTGCTGACAGTTGAAAGACAGGCTGGTGTGCATGAAACTGATAGGCTTAAGTGTAAGTATGTATCTACTAGAGTGGGATTGCTGGGTGTGCTCCTTTCCTACATTGTATTTCTCTCACGTTTGAATATTTACAATGAGGATTTATTACATCTGTAGCGAGAATAAAACACTTATAACCTACAATACCAGAGGGGAATGCAAAAAGTGTAATTAAATGATAGGATTACATGTAGCTCTTGATTTCAGTTAAGCTGTTCCCAATGTAAGCAAGGCAATTCAAAATCATATTTCACCCAACATGAGATAGAGGTGATCTACCTTGCAGTGTTGGTAGCACCATCATTGCAGACCTGTCATCTCATGCGCCACAAAGCTCCAAATCGGAGGGTCTTCTTAGTCATATTCCTAGTGACTGCAGCAAGCTCCTGGACTCGACCAGATGAGGAAGCCAAAGCAGAGGTGCTGGTTTACTAACGTTCATGCCTGGCTTTGGATCACCTGTCTATAAAATTTGAAAATTCAAACTTATAAAAAGTATTACTCAAGTTTCAATTTTTAAAAAAATGTACTAGTTAAGTAACTCAAGCAGAGACAAGAATGTTACAGGGAACATTAACTGATTTCAGTCATCATTGGAGCATTAAAGCTACCCAGTCCATTTGAGGAGATCTCACTTTCCAAAGTCTGGTGTTTTGTGGATTCATATACAACATAACTAGGAACTCTAAGCCTTATCAACCATCAAATACTTTGTCATCTTTTTTCTCACATTATTTTTTAATGCCCAATAGTCTGAACCTCCACTAATACTCATAAAGGAAACTGAATTTGTTTCAATTGCATTAATTAACACAAGGTGAACTAATTTAAACTATAATACTATTCAGAAAAATTCAGTAATAGTCTAGGATTAATTATAGCATCTTTCCTACCAAAAGACAGTCATCAGTTATTCTAAACTTAATAAAAAATAGTTTAAAGAAATTTTTCAGATTTCAAAAGTACCTCAGAAAATAATAATTATTTATCGATGTATATATTCATTTATTTGCTACTTAGCTCTAATTTAAAAGGTCAATCATAAACATTTGGGAAGGAGAAAGTGCAGAGATTTTTGTGATGCCAGATAAGGGTGATATTAGTAAAACCCAAAACAATACTTTACACACACACACACACATCTTTTTAAATTAATAAACATATTTCAGACACTTTCATTCAGCATAAAATATGTATCATTCTAACTAGAAACACCCATGTTTTTGAAATATTAGCTATTCAATAATTAATGAAAACTAAATAAGGAGGTTCTTAAAAAGTAGAACATGAGTAGATTATTTCTACAGTATCAACTCAAGAACTTAAAATATCAGCTATGTCACTTCAGAGTAAAAAGCACATTCCAACAAAAATAAGCCTCAGAGGACAGTTCCTCTGCTTTTGCTTATTCCTAACACTAGACATATAGGTTACCTCATCCAAGAATCTATGGATAAATATTACCAGAAAGAGTCCTTTAAGCTAAAACTTAAAGAAGGCAAAATAGAACTTGTTGAGAGTGGCTAAAACTCACATTCTAGAATGAGAATGACAAACATTTTTCTATAGGTGACCTGGAGCAAAATGTACACAGCAAACATGGAATTCTGATATCTGGGTCCTCCTCCTTACACTGTGTTCAAGACGCCAAGTCTTCAGCCTGACCCTTTCTGGACCTTTTATCTCCTTATGTGTGTCTCATGATCATGAAACTTGTCCTATGTCATCAATGCACTGAAATTTTAGTGTATTTGTTTAAGGAATCTTATGAATGGATGATCATTTCAAAACTTCTTTTGGACTTTTTACTCAAGGTAGTACAGGGAGGTGATGCTTTGATTTACCACCCTGCTCCATAAAGAAAGTAATGATAAAGAAAAACATAAAAACAAAAGTAAAACTTGGGCTCAAAACCAAAAAAAAATCTCTGTGGACCGGAAAAGAATATAAATGCTAAGCAGTGACCTGGGCTGAAGCTGCAGACTTACTGGGGTCAATGTCAAAAGTATGCAACAGAAAACCTGAAAAGATTCCCACTGGCCAAAGATGGAACAACTGGAACATCAAAAAGAATAATACCTACAAAAAAACCTGAAACACAGTAGAAGTAAAAGATCCAGAGTTGATAATGATACTTTTTAATAAATTAGTTGCCTCTTAAAAATGCTAGAGAATCAACTCATTATTCTAAAGGTTGACAAACAAAGGAAAGGAATCAAGTACTTCTGCCTTTCTATACAAATTATACCTCAGGGTAACAATAGTTGATGAGAGAAAATCCTCTTTAGGAAAAGAGGAATTCCACCTAATAAATAAGAAATAATAAACTTAGAATATCACCATTTTGCAACCCCTAATGAAATAATGTATGTGGGCAGTTACCACCAATGGCTGCTAAAACCAGAAGGTGAACAACTGATCAATCTTAATGTCATGAAAATAGAAACAGATGTCATGTGTCTTCTGTTGGGTGCCACAGGACGGATACACGACCACCTATGAAGTGTTCCTGCAAAAATAAAGTCGAAGCCCAGCCCAATCTCATCAAGTTTCATCTAGATCAATTACTATTTTACAGAGGAACAGATTAAACCATATCATGGAGGAAAAGAGAAACTGTATATCAGTTTCTTGAAAAATTATGAGAAAACAAGAGATTTGAAAACGTTCTGTATATTTGATGATTTTGAGAAGTAGCATCAGTTTTTTTAGATATGATAACTACATGATAGTTATGCTTTAAAAGAATTTCTGCCAAATATTTACAGATGACATGATACACCCTCTAATTTTACTTCAAATAATCCACTGCAGGAGGGAGAGGGGATAATAGAGGAAATGAAGTAGACCAGATGCTGAGAACTGCAGAAGTTATTTCACTAGCTGATAGAATGGAGAAGGAAAGGGGAGCCTGCTTGGACATGAGTGGAATTTCAATGGATCTATACATCTTTGGTAGTCAGTGTGGTTCAGTGACCAGCAGCATCAGCATCACCTACCAGCTTGTTAGAAATGCTGAATCTCAGCCACATGCTAGACCCCCTCAATCAGAAACCTCATTAAACAAGGTCCCTTGATAATTTGTGTGCATAGTAAAGTTTGAGAAGTACTTTTGTAGATCACTTTGAAGAGAATTATTAACTTCCAAACCATGAACTGCTATACTACTCCATTTATTTAAGTCTACCCTAATGGCTCTCAATAATTTTTTATAGTTTTCTGAAGAGAGGCTGTATTATGCAGCAGGGGCTGCCATAATGAAATACCACAGACTGGGTACCTTCACAACAGAAATTTGTATTTTCACAGTTCTGAAGGTTAGAAGTCCAAGATCAAGGTGTAGCCAACTCGGTTCCTGGTGAGAATCTCTCCCTGGCTTCCAGACAACCACTTTGTCCTCACATAGCCTCTCCTCTGACAAAGAACAGAGAGAGCAAGTAGCAAGAGAGCTCCCTTGTGTCTTTTCTTATAAGGACACTAATCCTATTGAGTCAGGGCTCCACCCATATGACTTCATTTAACCTTAATTACTTCCTTAGAGGCCCTATCTCCAAATATAGCCACGGGGATGGGGAGTGCTAGGATTTCAACATGAGTTTGGCAGGGGAGGGGGTGAGTGGACACAAACCTTCAGTCCACAACAGGACTTGCAGCAAGTTCTCTGCATTTATTCCTAGATAAATGGTATTTTTAAGTGATTTATGAAATATAGTTAGCTGTAGATTCTTTAAAATTTACTATGTGCATAATCCTACTATCTTCAAATAAAGGTAGTTTTTCTTATTTTTCAGTCCTTATAACTTTTACTTTTTTCTTACATTTTTCCCAAACTCAAAAGGCAAGTATAATGTTTGCAGCAGACTTTTAATAATTACTCTTTTCAGACTGAGGATGTTCCCATCTATCCCTAGTTTACCCACAGATTTTATCATGAATGGATGCTGAATTTCATCAAATGCTTATTCTGCATCTACTGAGAGGACCTATGGTAATGTCCCCTTTTCCATTCCTGGCATTGGTTATCTGTACCTTACCTATGTTTTCCTTGGTCTTTATTGCTAAAGATTTTATGAACTTATTTCATTGATTTTCTCTATTATACATTTGTTTCCTATTTCATAGATTTCTACTCTTTATTATCTCTTTTTTTCTTCTTCTTCTCTGGGTATAATTTGCTCTTTTTTTCCAGCTTCTTGGGGTAACAGCTTAGATTACTGGCTCAGACTTTCTTCTTTTTTAATATAAACACATGAGATTATAAATTTCCTTCTATGTATTAAGTTAGCTGCATTCCATACATTATATCATATCTTCATTCAGTTCGGAATATATTCTGATTTTCACTATGATTTCTTCTTTGGCTCATGGATTATTTAGAAGCGTAATTCTTAATTTTCAAATATATGGGAAATTTCTACTAATCTTTCTCTAGTTAATTATCTAGTTACCTTTCATGTTTATGTTGTGATCAGAGAATGGATTCTGTTTAATTTCAAGTATGTGAAATATGCATTATGGTCTATAATCAATTTTAAAAAAAATGTTCCATGTGCATTTGAGAAGAAATCTACGGATATTCAGTGCAGTATTCTATATGTCAATTAGGTCAAGTTTATTAATTACGTTACTCAAAATTTCTACTTGTTTTTTGCTTATTCTGTCAATTACTGACAAAGGTATGTTAACATCAGTAACTAAGAGTGTCAGTTTCTCTATTACTTTTAATCTGTCAATTTTCGCTCTATATATTTGATACTATGTTATCACATACAAAATGAGAATTGTTACATCTTTCTGGTACATCAAACACTTTATCATTCTTTTACTTTTAACTCTTCTATATCCTTTTGTTTTAGATGTATCTCTTGATATTTTTATACAATTGATAATTTTAGTCCATTTATATTTGATGTAATGACCAATTCTTTTACATTAAGTCTACTATCTTACTAAGTACTCTTTCCTTGTCCTGCCTGTTCTGTGGTTCTTTTTTTCTTCTTCCCTACCTTTCAGATTTGATTTTTTAAAATATTTCTTATTATTCCAACTCCTTGCCCATCAGTTCAGAAGTTATACACTCTTTTAGTGTGACTCTAGATAGCAACCTGCATCCTTTGACTTACCAAAATCTAATACTAATTGCTGCTTTTACCCTCTGTTGGACAAAATACCTTAGAATACTTTAATTCCATATATCTTCCCTTAACAACTTATATGCCATTTTGTCATGTATTTTATATGGTTTGTTTTATTTATTTATTTATAACCCCACAAGACATTTTTATTATTGTTTTATACAGTTAATATTCTAAAATATATTATAATATAACTAATATAATAATCTAAAAATATTAATATTCTAAAATATAATAAATAATTAATATTTATTTTACCAATATACTTTCTTTTGGGAGGAACAGTCTTCATTCTTCCCAAACTTCCATCTGAATTAATTTTTTTCTGCCTAAAGGAAACCCTTTAGAATTTCTTTTTGCATGAATCAGCTGACAAATTCTCTAAATTTAGTTCTTGCCTAAAATCTCTTTATTTTTATTCTTGGGTGATCTTTTCAAAAGGCTTAGAATTCTAGGTCAGTAATTGTCTTTTTTCCAGCACTTTAAAATATATTCTATTGTCTTCTAGTTTCCATTATTTCTGTCAGCTATCAGTTTAATTGTTGCTTCTTTGAAGGCAATGTATCTTTTTAAAATCTGGCTTTCTTTTTTTTTTTTTTTTAAGATTTTATTTATTTATTTGACAGAGAGAGACACAGTGAGAGAGGGAACACAGCAGGGGGAGTGGGAGAGGGAGAAGCAGGCTTCCCGCCAAGCAGGGAGCCCGATGCGGGGCTCGATCCCAGGACCCTGGGATCATGACCTGAGCCAAAGGCAGACACTTAACGACTGAGCCACCCAGGCACCCCTGGCTTTCTTTTTTTTTTTTTTTAATGTTTGGTTTCAGTGATATGACCATAATGTGCCTTTCTTTATATTATCTTGTTTCAGATTTGTAGGCAATCTTTGTGGGTTGATGCATTCCATCAGCTATGGAAAATTCTTACATTTAGTTTATTCAGATTTGCTTCTATTCCATTCTCTTTCTTCTCTCCTTATGGAACTGTAATTACTCGTAAGTTAGAGCTTTTCACTTCATCTTCCATGTCTTCTATCCTCTATTCTGATTTTCCATTCTTTTTGTTTCTATGAATTTCACTCTAGAGATTGTCTTTAACCCATCAGGCAGCTCACTAATTTTCTCATCAGCTGTGTCAATCTGCTGTCACACTCAACTACTGAGATCTTCCAAATTCATCATTAATTTTCTGTTCCAGATTTTCTATTTGGTCTTTTTTTGTATAGTTTCCACACTTGCCAAATTTCTCCATCTTGTCCTTTACCACCTTCACCAAAGTACGTATGTTTATTTTGAATTCTATATCTGAAAATTCTAACATCTGGCGCCCTTGTGAGTCTATTTCCATAGTGTTGTTTCTGTTGGCTTTCATTCATGTCTCCTGTCTGTATATTTTTTATTATGCCCTAAATATTGTTTTTGCAAAATTCCTTTTAGAAGTAATTTGAGGCATTGGATAATGATATTGCTTCTCCAGGAGGGATTTATATTTTCTTCACTGGATGCCTAGGAATACTAGCACCTTGGATCAACTTCCCATTCACCTTTTTCTGTTCCTAGAGTGCAACCCTTTATAGTCCCAAATCAATGGAGGACAAGGAGGCACTAGAACTCTTTCTCAACCCTGATGGGCCTTGGACACCAATCACTGCTGCATTAGCTTCACAGGGCATCAAAATTACTGCCTGACCACATGACCTCTCAGCCTCCTATCTCCAGGAAATGGGAGAAAAGTAGACTCAGCTCCAAGACCACCCTCTGAGTCTTGCCTTATCTCTAGATTCTGGCACTGGAATTCTTTGCTATTTTGTTCACTTTCTGGGATCTTAACCCAGTTTTTGTCTGTTTGTTTGCTGGTTTGGGTCCAGCTTTTCAAGTTGGACTCAGCAGGAAGGTCAGTCCAAATGACTCTGTCCACCATTACTAAAACAGAAGACACTTAAACATAATTTCCTCTTCTTTTTAATCTTAAATAAGAGGAGCTAGGAAAACAAAAAGCTTTCTAATTTCTCCTACTCCCAAGTGGTTCCTCAATTTATAATTATTTAATCTAAAACAACTACCTACTCACTTGACCAAAATAATGTCGTTTAAAAGTACTAATTTAAACAAATGGTTGTATCAGAATATTAACGTGACTTCCACTTTCTTCAAAATCTTAATAAAACCATGCTTCATAGCCACAAAGTTTATCATAGTTGATATAACCATAGGAATAACTAGATATACACCCCATAGGAAAAACAAACTTGGAGTTGTCCATTGAGATTATAGTTTTAATAAAATGGGTTAAAGATATTCCAAAGCTTGCTGTAACTTTTGTAAACTTTTCAAAATGATTACATAAGTTATTAGCCCAAGCACTAATTAAAAATTGCCATTTCTGCCCCATGATGTTTGCCCATTTCACTGTACTCAAATTTTAACCATTTAAGAAAATCCAAATCAAAAACATATTTTATAACCAAAAAACACTAATTTTTTAAAACCTCTTCAAATTAGCATTTGAGACTGAGAAACTGCTTTTCAACCTTCCAAATTCACCCACATTTAACAAATATTTGTTGAGTACCAACTATATATCAAATATATAAGTATATTGCTACATTCTTTTTTAAAGTATGTCAGACTCTTGCTCATGTACTTTACTGATTTATGTGTCATATTAAACATTAGTGTCTATAATATAATCAGTGAAAAGAATATTTCCCAGTTCTCTGTGTAATGTGTCTAAGACAGCCTTGAAATTTAATCCAATGTCTGCATTATCTTCCTCATAAAAAGGGACAAACGCAATTGGTAGTAAATGACATCAACATTCTTTTCTACTTACCCAGCAAAAATTATCACCTGTGGTTGGAATTTTTCTAAAGCAAGTCTATAGCTAATTGGAACTTCAAATCTCTACAGCAGGGTTGATTTCAGAAGTAGATAAGGATTGTAAAAGTAGCAAATAAGATCTCTGGCTTGCCAGAATCATAGATGCAACCCCCTTTTATAAATAAGGAAACTGAAGTTAAGCAAGAATAAAAGAAATGTTTAAGATCCCAGCTAGCCAGGGCCAACTCAAGTCCAGAATCTCTATCTCCCAGGTCCACATAATGAAATAGAGAGACTAGATTCTACAACAGTTATCTTGTGAATGTGTCTTTGTTTGTGTGTATGTACAAATGATTTAATATCATTATTTGAATGTTTTGAGTAAGGTTTATTTTCCTCTTTTTTTTTTTTTTTTGATCGTTTCAGAATAGAAAAACCATCAATTTGTTAAAACCTGTGGCAATTACTAAGTGCGTTCAGGTTCAAGTTGGGTAAAATATTTCTTTCATTTTGTGTCAATATCTAAGAACTTTAGCAATATCTGAGATGGCTCAGATGAATCTTTTTTTTTTTTTGAAGGAAAGTAACTTTTTTTTTTTTATGTTTAAGTTAGCCACTGTATAGTACATCATAGTTTTTGATGTAGAGTTCAATGATTCATTAGCTGCATATAACACCTGATGCTCATCACCACACATGCCCTCCTTAGTACCCATCACCCTGTTATCCCATCCCCCCACCCTCCTCCCCTCTGAAACCCTCAGATATTTTCCCGGGCTCAGATGACTCTTATCTTCATTTTTAAGCTCCTTTTAATGGCATAGTGAATGGATAGGCTGGAAGGAATCACTCCATCCCTCACAGTGGCACAGCCAAATCAGAATTGTCCCAGGAAGGACCATGGTTAACTGACAAGATGTGCTGACTTTGAGCACATCTTATTTTTGTCTGTCTTCAAATTATAGGTTTGCCTAGAAAAGTGAGATAATAAAAGCAGGAACAAAGTAATGGATGTTGAAGACTGTCCTCTTGTTTAAGACTTTTGCAAAATTGTTGCTTTTCACTACAGTCTCTAGATCAGTGTTTCTCAACCTTGCATGGTCATGATACATCCTAAGGAGCTTCAAACAATACTAAAGCCTGGACCCCATGCCCAGAAAGCCTGATTTGTTCTATGATGGGGCCTGAGTCTAGGGTGGGGAATTTTTTTTTTTTAAAGCTGCAAGAATGATCCCCATGAGGAGCCAGAGCTGAGGGTCACTGCTCCAGACATTGCTCTGAAGTCAAGAGGAACAATTTTCATTTGTAACAAATACAGAGAGAATCTATTCCTTGTGGTGTGGCCTTCTTTCTCCAAATGAATTAGAGAAGGACTGACACTCTCTCATATAATATAATGCCCTTTCCTTTGTTAGAAATTTTTCATTGCCTGACTCTAAGGATTGGCCCATATTCTCAAACAACCTAGCAAAACCTTAGGTCTCCAGAGTACATAAGACTCCAGGGTCAGGTTTCAAGCAAAGAACCTGGCAAGCACAAAGTCTGAGAGCCCTAACTTCCCCAAATGACCTCTTCAACTATTAATTTAGAAACCCTATTTGGTACAAAGAAAATAAAGAACAGACTAGAAGAGAAACTTTCTATCAAATCTGTCCAGTTTTGTTGTAAAACATCATCATTTTAGTACTACCCATGTAACATTTTAAATAGCATTTTCTTCCAAAAATTTAAATTTGTATAGTTGATGAGAAAAAAATGGGCATGCTTGTGCCCACTTTATACATGGAGACTTATATGCATAATTTTAGTGATTTATTCAAAGTCAATTGTCACTGACAGAATCAAACAATTGAAGCTGTGTTACAATAGTCTTTTTGATGTTCTATAATTCATACCAAAAAATATTCTATTGAGATATTTACCTCAAGGTATATTTTAAGAATCACTGATTTAATACTGCATTACCAAATTCCACAAAATGTAAAATAGCCATACAAATAATAAGTCTGAAATAAAACAAATCCTGAAACCTGAAAGATAGGTCTCTATAGTCTGTAAACAAAACTACAAATTATATTTAGCTTTAGCCTTTACATTTATCATCTTACTTTCAAAAGAAACTGTTTCATTATATTCATAATTGCCCTTAATATAGTGACAGCCAATACAAATAAATGAAAATCATTTGACTAAATGATAACCACAAGAAGAAACTTATGGGTGATTATTACTAAGGAAGTGTATAGAACTTTCTTTTCCAGAAATTTCCCAAGAGGATTTACAACCCTCCGGCCCTCCAACACTGTAGACTACTAGAAATAGCAAATGACTCTCTCATCATAGTGACTCTACATAGTTTCTAAAGAAGAAACTAATACATTTCACACAAATCTATCTTGCATTGGGACAATACAAATGCTTTCCCTCCCCCACTCCTACTCCCCACTCCCACCCCAAAAAAAACTGCTCCAAGGGGAGGAAATAGTGAAAATACTTATTTCTCTGTCCTTGTTCTGGGTTCACGGCAGACACCGATGGCCAGAGTCCAAGCCCAGGAGAGTGATCACCTATAGTTTCAGATTTGGGTTTCAGCACCTATAAATACTGCTGGAACATCTCATTTGAGAAGTGTTAAAGAAAAGTGAACATTGAGACTCTGGTGGCCATATACTCATTACAGGGAACAAAATTTCCTATTTTTCCTAAACTTCATTTCCACTAAGGGTCAAATAACATAAGGTTCACTGATCTATATCATAAATACATCAAAAGGCAATGGTAATGTTGCCAACAAGAAATAAAATCAAGAAGGGTTCAGGCTCCAAGCACAACTGGAAGGTCCGAAGCTCAAAGGGAAGAAACATAAACACTGTTCTTCCATAACCCTCTGGGAATCAGCCCCGGAATGATCCCCTGTCTTGCTCAATACTCAGCTCTCTGGACAAAAGCAAACTTTTCATTCTGCACTTAATATTTTGTATAACTCATTCAGAAGCTTTCAGATAAACTAAATATATTTTTGTCTAAAATTTAAAAGACAAGAATCTTTTAAAGCATTATGTTTTAAAACGTTTGGGAGAAAGGAGAAGCTGTATTTTCACCTAAACAGATTTCAAATAAACAGATTTCAAATATTTGTATAAAAAATAAAAATAAAACAAGTGTTTGTTACCTTGTTACTGCCTCATGACCATTTCACATTTTTAGCTGGAGCTGTCTATCATATGTAAGGTACTCAGCTTGGAACTAAGCCATTTGTAACTTTATAGGAATGGACAAAATCTTCAAAGAGACTCCCATTACTTAAAAATCTGCTTGCTAAGCGATTTTTAAAAAGAAAAGGTAAAACAAACTCCTGTCTATGAACAAGAACTCCAAATTCAGTTAGTTTTTTTCCAAGAATGTTCTTTAAAACAGACTGTCAAGAAAATGACTCCCTTCCATTGTTGTTTGACATTTGAAATCTCTGTTCACAAGTTTCTTACTAAACAAGTTTTTCTTAGTATCTGGCTTGGGTTTTTCTCTTCACCTTTATGAACAGAAAAGTAATGGCATAGGAATCTTGAAAGATATGTTCATGACTAAAAGAAACTGAAAGGAGAATTTTACAATATGGCTTTGGTAACAATAAAGCACACATTTAATTTTTTACCCATAGTAACATACATTTAGTGATGAGATGTGTTGGTGTCTAGTCTGTTTTAGTTACATGTCAAGCTTTAATCACTATATATTTCTGCCCATCACCCATGAAATTCAAATAGCTTTCACTTCATCTTTGTGTACACAAAAAGCACAATAGAAAATCTTTTGTGTTCTTTTGCTGCCACCCAGTGGCTCTGATCAGTAAACGCAATGATGACTACTAATGCGGAGGAGACATAAAGCACATCTTTAAGAAAATCCAAAACATGAAAATCCAAATTATTAAAAGCGATAAATTTTGAAGAGGGTAGTTACATAATAAAGCATTCCATTATGCTGCATAAATACTGAGGGGAAACCTCACCTAGTTTGTAAATTCAAGCAAGAGTGGGGGTACTTAGTGTCGGGCTGGTTGGGCATCAGCCTATAGTAGGCACTCAATAAACACCTGTTTATCTCAACCAACTGCATCTTTATTTTTTTTAAACCAATTACACTAAACTGTTTCATTAAAATTCTTATAATCAAGTGATAAAAAACGATGCAAAAAATATTTGCAGCTGAATGTAAATTGGTAATAGGCTGAAAGAAAATACTTTAAATGTTAGTCAATTATTTCTTGGTCAGGGAGGGGGGAGATTTCTCTTTAATATCTATAAAGAGCATGTTTTACATGGCCAGGAGGGGGGATCAATAAATTAATTTAAGGAAAGAATTATTTTTGAAGACTATGCCAGGTATATCAGTAGTGGGCTTCTTGAATAGTTTACAATGGTCTGAGCTATAGGACAAATGATCAGACCTGGTTGAAAATTCAAGGTGATTGGGGCACCTGGCTGGCTCAGTCAGAAGGACACGCAACTTGATCTCCAAATCTCAAGTATAGCGCTTACATTAAAAAAAAAAAAAATTCAGAATGATTTTCCCATCACTGCCACTATCCACACAGCACACGTCAAAAATGTGTTAGCTCCAAATCATGCTTAAAAGTTGGTTTCCAAATTTAACGAAAATTCAGAGCAGGGGCGCCTGGGTGGCTCAGTCGTTAAGTGTCTGCCTTTGGCTCAGGTCATGATCCCAGGGTCCTGGGATCGAGCCCTGCATCGGGCTCCCTGCTCCGCGGGAAGCCTGCTTCTCCTTCTCCCACTCCCCCTGCTTGTGTTCCCTCTCTTGCTGTGTCTCTCTCTGTCAAATAAATAAATAAAATCTGAAGGAAGGAAGGAAGGAAGGAAGGAAGGAAGGAAGGAAGGAAGGAAGGAAGGAAGGAAGGAAGGAAGGAAGGAAGGAAGGAAGGAAGGAAGGAAGGAAAGAAAGAAAGAAAGAAAGAAAGAAAGAAAGAAAGAAAGAAAGAAAGAAAGAAAGAAAGAAAAAAGAAAATTCAGAGCAAATCTGGCCAATCAGCAAACAGCATCCATGACTGAGCCAGGTTGTCTCCCCCAAGCCTCCTCTGCATGAGGTTCCTCAGCCGGTGATAAAGCTGAGGGCGAACACAGCAGTGAAGGTGCAGTCCCCCAGTGGACTCATATCCTAGCCTCACTACTACAAGAGCGGCCCCTTATCACTAGGGGGATACATGCCAGACCGCCAATGGATGCCCAATCCTCGGATAGTAAGGCCGGCTACGCATAAACTCTGATAAAGTTCTGTGTGCAAATTAGGGTAAGAGATTAACAACACTAATAATAAAACAGAACACTTATTAACAATGTACTGTAATAAAAGTTGCACGAATGTGGTCTCTCT
This sequence comes from Phoca vitulina, assembly GCF_004348235.1. Taxonomy (NCBI): domain Eukaryota; kingdom Metazoa; phylum Chordata; class Mammalia; order Carnivora; family Phocidae; genus Phoca; species Phoca vitulina. Next base: position 27,777,297 of record NW_022589715.1, on the reverse strand, counting down.
CTCACAAAATATATTGTACTTACCCTCTCCGAACGTCAGAGAATGAAATGCCTACGTGAGATGAAGGGACGTGCAGGGCGGCGCATTCACACGCAGCGCAGCGGGGGCTGCTACTGACCTTCTGACGATTGGTCGGGAGATTCATCTGCTTCCCCGCCGCCTTGCCCACCGAAACTGAATCTGCAGAAGCGAGACTGCAGATAAGTGAGGGCTACCGTAACTGTGTAACCTTGGACAAGACCTAACCTCTCTGAGCCTCAGTAACCTTGTAAACAAAAAAATAATAAATACCCACCCCAATTGCTTGTATGGATCCCAAATGCAGTAACACGAGGCCTGGATCATCCGTGGCAAGGACTTGGGTGTTAACTGCCTAAATGCATGGACTTTCACACGTGGACAGTGCATGACAATATACATGCACACACAGAAAAATTACTAATCAGAAAGGAATAATTAGAGAACCCTTTTTTCATTTGTAGTCATTTTCTTAAATTGAATAATCTATGCTTTAATTACAGATACTAGTACAAAAGATAGTAAACACAGCCTGAGTTCCAGCCGTGAAAATGACAATCCAGTATTCATTTTATCTTGATAAAAGCAATAAAATTTAAAACAACTGGTAAAGATAGCATTAAAAACAAAGACCTAATAAATTCAATTGCACTTCCCAACTCACATATTAACAAGCATTTGTTATTTACCTCTGATTAAAAATATATATATTTAAAGAGGATTCCAATACTTTGTCTTGTAAAAAATTGAATATATTGAAAATGTTCTCCAATGAGTCAGGAAATTTAAGGAATTTTAAGATGCATTTTAAATTAAAGCTCAGGTCTCATCCTGAATGAAATATTCTACTTGCTAGCTTTTCGGGATGCAGATCCTAGCTCTATTCCAATTTTATCATTAAGAAATTTAAGATTTTCGGGGCAGCTGGGTGACTCAGTCGGTTAAGCAGCCACCTTCAGCTCAGGTCATGAGCCCCGCATCGGGCTCCCTGCTTGGCGGGAAGCCTGCTTCTCCCTCTCCCACTCCCCCACTTGTGTTCTTTTTCTAGCTGTCTCTCTCTCTGTCAGTTAAATAAATAAATAAAATCTTTAAAAAAAAAAAAAAAAAAGAAAGAAAGAAATTTAAGATTTTCTGTATCTCCTTTGATCACTTAAATTTTTTTCTTTGAACCACTACAAAAATGTATGGCAGAATCTGCAAATAGAAGCTTTAAAAATAAATTACAACACCCTCAATTGCTGGCAAGGATATGGAACGTGGAACAACAGGAATTCTTTATTTTTTTTAAGATTCTATTTATTTATTTATTTATCTATCTATCTACCTATCAGAGAGAGACAGAGCGTGTGCACAAGGAAGGGGAGCAGCAGGCAGAGGAAAAAGCAGGCTCCCCACTGAGCAAGGAGCCCAGGATGCAGGATTCGATCCCAGGATCCTGGGATCATGATCTGAGCTGAAGGCAGACGCTTAACCAACTGAGCCACCCAGGAGTCCCAGAACAACAGGAATTCTTATTCATTACTGGTGGGAATACAAAATGGAACAGCTACTTTGGAAAACAGTTGGCAGTTTCTCACAAAACTAAGCATACTCTTACCATATGACCCAGCAATCGCACATATTAGTCTTTACTAAACCAAAGGAGTTGAAAACATATCCACACGAAAATCTGCACATGGATGTTTATAATTGCTAAACTTGGAAGCATCCATGATATCCTTCAGGAGGTGAATGGATAAACAACCAGACAATGGAATATTATTGGCACTAAAAACAAATGAGCTATCAAGCCACGAAGACATGGAGGAAACAACGCATATTACTAAGTGAAAGAAGACAATCTGAAAAGGCTACATACTCATGATTCCAGCTGTAGGGCATTCTGGAAACACAAAACTATGAAGAGAGGAAAAAGATCAGTTGTCGCCAGGGGTTCTGGGGAGGGAGGAATGAATAGGTGGAGCAGAGAGGATTTTTAGTGAAGTGAAACTATTCTGTATGATGCTATGATAGATACACATCATTACCCATTTGTCCAAACCCACAGAATGTGTAACACCCAGCATGAACCCTAATGTAAACTATGGACTCTGGGTTATACTGATCTATGTAGGTTCATCAGTTGTAACAAACGTACCATTCTAGTGGGGGATGTCATTAGTGTTGGAGGTTATGCATGTTGGGGGACAGGGGGTATGTGGGATGTGGGAACTCTCTGTACTGTCCACTGTGAACCTAAAACTGCTGTAGAAAATAAAGTTTATTAAGTAATTTCTTTAAGATCACATATAAGGGGGAAGAGGAGTACAGGCAATGAATGGATCATATACAATTATAGCTTAAGATGATTATTTCAATGTTTCTATAAACTTCAAGGCAGTACATAAGAATTAAGCTTAACAAGATATGTATTAAGCTATACATAGTACTTCCCTTAAGAGGATTAGAATATACATTAACCCTATTTCCAAAAGCTGCTTTTAACATTTCTTTTCAATGTTATATATTTAAATTATTTTAAGTTACCTTAAATGCCTAGATAAGTGAGAGAATGAAATTTAATTACAGGTTCTTTCCAATGTTATGTATTTAGGCAATATAATGTAGCTAACTTTGAATATCAACTTGTGCTAATAAGGTTTTAAATAGCATCAATAATTAAGAAAACCACTAATAGGTTAGTCTTTATTAGTGTTTTCTACAAATTTTAGAAGTGGTAGATAAAATCTAGCAATTCCAATTCCTTAAACCCTAATTTTAATTGTTGTTAGGACAAATCCTAAGAAGATTTTACATTTTGCTACACTTTCTGACATGTATAACTTCGGTTACTGAACAATCAATTTCCGTCTATCTAGTTAGACTACAGTGTGAAAAAAGGTCTTGAAAAAAATTATAAGGGCATTTCTCCTGACCTTTCATTTTTTAATGAAATTAGGTACGAGAAAACCCCTCTTCCAATTCAGCATCATTAAAACATTCAAGCAAAGATCACCCTATCACTTACATATATAACCCTATCATTGTGGTGTCTAACTATCTTGAATAACATTTAGAAGTTTCGAAAGAACATGGAAGGCACACTAGAGAGCCACTTCAAAATAAAAATTCTTATTTTCTAGCTATAACTGGAATTTAACTTGTCTAAAATGAAAATTAAAAATAAACTGCGTTCAAATTTAGGAAAATTATTAAATGCCTAAAGACATTTTTATATACGGGTGTTTGAGGGGTTTTTTAAGACAATGAAATATACGTATGCACACTTAAGCATTCTTATATTATTTCACTGATGTATTTATTGCCTAACATTTCAAAAACTAAACAACTAGCATTCACCTGGTTATCCAATTGTCATGCTGCTTCTTTGAACAAATGTTTTGCTCATTAGTACAACTTCCTCACATCTTTTTACCAAACCATGTTTAAAAAAAAGCTGTGCTCCCACTTCATCTCCATTCCAAGTGAGGAATTACCACTTTCAAATCATTTGTCTTTAATTCTGGTGGTTACCTTCATAATGTGTATCTACACTGCAAATTTTCACTGGACCTCATCTGACTCCCCATCCTAAAAATAAGGATTTAATTTATACTAGTCCCCCCAATGCCTTCCAGTTTTTCATGAAAGAATTAAAAAAGGATAATAGAGCTATTACCTTTACTACTGAAATAAACATTAAAACCATATTCATCCATCAGTGTTGTGCAGCATCTGGATTTCTCCCCATGATGATGTCCTCTTTCCCCCATTTCAAACTCACTTCTATTCTACATGCTTTTACTTTTACATAGTCACGGTGGATTTTGTTTACATTCTTGTCTTCCATGTTTAAATCTACTGACTGATTCTAAAAACTGAACATCAATACGCAGCATTTAAAATATTTTTAAAAAATCTTAAACTGGGCCCAAACCAGTAAGAGTAAAACCCACTTCTGAGTTCTCCAATACCTAACTTTAAAGAAAGAAAACTGAATAGCACATTATACAGTTTAGAATTTGGGGGGGAAAAAATGACTTAAAAAAAAAACTATCAAGCTGAATTCAATATGAGATTTCTTAAGTGGTTTGTGCTCTTGGATAAGCACAGCTTGGGTAAGATGTGTTAAGTATTTATATTCATTACTTGAACCTGACTGCGGCATTATATTAGGAAAAGACCACACAGCACACAATAGGCTTGGTGAAAACATTCTCTCCATGGAAACCTGACAGGGTTTTCTTTCCTTCAGGGAAATGAGGTTCTTCAAACCAAGTTTAAAAGATGGCACATTCAATCATAACTGACAATGTCTGCTAGAAAAGTCTGAACATTTTGGCTTCAGAGTGAGTATAACAGACCCTTGACATTTCAAAGTCTAAGTCCTGAGATCTTTGCTCAAATTCAAAAATATTCCTGAATAAATGTATACAGGTTCCTGGTTTTCTTCAGAATTACACTTTCAACCTTGTGTCATAAAGTTTCTTACACATACTTTCACATGCAAATTATTAATCTTTTTAATTCCTCTCATAGAATAGCCATTATATTCATTTGCTAGGGCTGCCATAACAAAGTACCAGTGGCTCTGGAGGCTACAAATACAACATCACAGTGTTGGCACGGTTTGTTCCTTCCGAGGGCTGTGAGAATCTGTTCTGCGCCTCTCACTTAGCTTCTGGTGGTTTGCAAGCAATCTTTGGTGTTCCTAGGCTTATAAAATCATCATCCTGATCTCAGCCTTCATCTTCATCTGATGCTCTCCCTGTGCAGGTCTATGTTCAAATTTCCCCTTATTATGAGGACACCCATCATATTGGATTAGGGCCCACCCTAATGACTTCATCTTCACTACCTACATCCACATTGACCCTATTTCTGAGTTACATGACAAGGTACTGAGAGTTAGGACTTCAACATATGCATTTTGGAGGAGAACAATTCAACCCATAGCAGCCATTTTCACATGATAAAGTTTGACATCTTCCAACCACTACATATTGTCTGGATAACAGCTGAATTTCCCATGCCTATAATAGAACCTGGCACACAGGAGAGACTCAATAAATATTTGTGGAATGAATGAGTGAATAAATGCATGAGACTGTGAAGGAAGAAACTGGCTGCTGAGAGGCTTGCTAGGCCACATCATTAGCTGAGTAATGCCATTCTGCATGGCATTTAGCGGGAATTAGGATTATGCCTTGGCAAAATAGCAAACTACCATATACCCCATGGACTTCTAAGGTCACTCGTAAATAGTCAAAATCACAAATGTTAAAAATCAAAAATGTCAAAACCCATAAAACCCAGCCACTATTATACATATTTTTAATGATTTCTTTCTTAAGGGAATGATAGTAGAAAAGAAAGTATCAGAAATAGGGTAGTAAATGATTTCAATTTAAATAAGTCATGGAATGCGTTATTAGAGAGAGAGAGCAAAGGTCACTAAATGAAACAGTATCAACCAGATACATTACAGTACCGTTTATGGGTAATCCATTCCTGTAGCACTAAATCAGGTAATTCCGTGTTACAATAATTCTTCTGCTATTTAATAACTAAACCTCTTTGGACAAGATCCAAGATGAATTGTACACACTACAGTAAATTGTACATAACAAGCCTCTATTCTTTTTACACTAACATTTTCAACATAGACTCTCAATACCCACATAACAAGGGATTGAAAGTATTCTTTTCTATTTCTTCTAATCATCTCATTCAAATCATAGCATTTCCTGGGTACTTGGCTTTAAAAAACCATATTACTATAAACTTTAAATAAACCTGGATAGGTCTACATTCATTTCAGCAGAAGCATCTTGAAATGTTGAATTATCATCTTCAATTTCCTTCAGTCATTTATTGTAGCTGCCAAACTGAAATGGTGCACCTAAAAGGCAACACTAAACTGAAAGCAAATAAAAAAAAAAGTCTCTTAAATGTTTCATTTATAAAAGCTTGTTTTTCCCCACCATCAAATTCTGTACACAGTCTGAAATAAATCACTTTACAAAATTGACATCTTGCATGCAGTTATTCTGCCACAATACATTTGCTAAACTTCAAGCTTTATGGGGGGGAGGGGAGGGAGCTAGCATTTTTTTCTCAACCTTTTATGAACAGAAGAATAATACAGAGCTAGATTGGTTTTGGGTTTTGGCCTTTTGAGGGGGGGGACAGAATTAAAATTAAACCTCAATTGCCAATAGAGATCACTATAGCTATCCCCTTTTCTAGATAACTTTACTAATCCTTCCTGGCTATATTAAAAATTATGCCATAAAATAAACACTTTTAAAAGGCACATCAAGTCAGAGGGTGGCTGCTCCAAAGAGTACTCTATGACAGCTCACTCAGATTGGAAAACATATCTGCTAGCCAAAAACATTCAAAGCATTTTCTTGAAATCCTGCTCACAAGCAATATAATAGCAAATTAACAAAGTAGAACAAATCTACAGAATTCTACTATGAAGTCCTGTATACTTTTCCCCCTAACATAATTGTTAATGACAACTATAAAATGCTAATATACAAAATAAACAAAATGTAGTTTATATTTCCAAAACCGAATGAGTTTTAGACCAGGATACAGAGAAAAGGAAATGTTTTTATTAGTAAAGTACATTCAGATCACATTTATATAAAATAGGTTGCTACCAAGGTCATTTGGTAAAGGAGCCATTGAATATATTTGGGCAAGGGCAAGTTTATGAACTATGCTATGAGGGAAGAAAATGAGATGCCAAGGGCTTCTTTTTCTTCCCTTTATATACCAAACTTAGCTATTACATGACAGTCAGAATCACTGTTCAAATCTTTCTCAGTTAATGTCACTTTGTAAAGCCAGAGTTTCTAATAATTTACTGCATAAAATTATAGTTTAACTATATCATAAACCGAATGATTCCTAGAGCATCTTTTTTTCCAATCACCTACTTAAGAAATTAGTATCTATATTCAATACATTGTCCATTTTTGAAGCATTTCCTACATTTCTAGTCAATTTTAAAAGCCTTATTTAGAAATAATACCAATCCACTTCTAATAGCTAAGTAGAACAATTTTTTAATCTGTAGGGTATCTTAAAAACCAATCAACTTGACATAACCTCCTAATTCCAGGAATGTAAACCATAATTCAACCTTCAATTTTCCTCTTAACATATTCTACTTTACTAAAATGAATTCCCATCCTGCAATTTTGAACAAGAAAATTGTACTTAAAATAGTATTAAAAGACAAAATCTCATTATTTAGTATTAGATTAATAGTCTATAATTCTAATCTTAAAAATATCTATAGCTATAACCTCTCCAACTTGTTAATTCCCAAAGAGATTAATAAAAGATGTGATTAACATCTAAACTTAGAGCAGACTGTCATTTGGAAAAAACTATGTTAACAATAACTATACCACAGTCAAATAGATCAACCCATCACCCTTTATGGTTCTGACTAAGGTTAATGAGCACAATTTGTCATAAATTTTCTAGTAACTCTGAAAAACTGAAGTGAACAAAAAGACTACTTTTTTCATAACGCTTTATAAAAATAGAATAAAGGCTAGAGTTGTCTTCCTTGGAACCTGAGTAGTAGTTGGCAATGTAAATGTCATTAAATATTTGTGGAATGAATAAACAACAACAAAAATGAGCACCCACTGCACTACTACCATTCAGTTCCTTATTATGTGCCAGGTAATATGTATTTCAAATTCTACATTATAAAAGGGAATACACTCAACTGTTTTTTATTTCTATTAATAAAACACTGAAAGAATTATTCACTAAGAAACTCCAATTTAACAGAATTTAGAGTTGGACTTTCACAAACCCGTAACTTGGCTAATGATTTTCTGCAACTGTATGACATTTTTCATTTTTTTCTTTATGAAATTAGAAAATATACAGAAATGCAAGTTGTAAGTTTCTTTGTAATAAATAACACATGTACACTACACTTGTTCATAATAACATTTATTTCTCTCATGAAGAAGTTACTTTTTAAAAAAGCTAGAAATTTGAGAGGATGAGGGTAAAAAAAGTAATGAAGTAACTATAAATGTTCTTCCACTTCAAAAATTGTCTGACATCTGAGCCAGAAGACTCAGCATCTGTCAGTGACTTCCTCTTCATGTGTCATAGAAAGAGTTCAACATGCTTTACAAAATCCATTACATTTTAAGACCATTTCCAATATCTTCTACCATAAATCAGGAAATCCATTTATTCAAGGTTACTTATGGAGAATTAATCACATAGAAAATTTTAACAACTTCTTTTTCAAAAATTAAAGTACTTTACTGTACTTGGCATTCCTATACATAATGATGTGGATATGTGGATTCAAAGACTGAAAGCATTAAGAGCATATAATTAAAATTCAAGGACTTAGACATTAAAAAAAATTTTTAATATGTAGAATTCTCTGTAACAAATATTCTGAAAAAATAAATCAGAATTTAAACACAATATAATCTCCTTTGGACTTGTCCTCTCCTTAACTGTGGCATTACATAAACAAAGAAAGTTGTTCCAAAATACTTGTATGTACTTGATGCCACCTCAAAACCATGTAATCAAAAAATGTGAAAAAATGAGGCCAGAAGATCTATAGGCATGATGCATAAGCAACAAAAACTCGAGTTCCTCTATTCCTAATAATCTCTAAAACCTATCTTCCTAATTTCAAGGGCAAATTTACACAAAAGAGAAAAATAAACAGTCATCTATACAACCTTTACAGCCTTTATTGATAGGGTATAGCCATTATGCCAAAATTCAGCCATCAATATACAGCCTCATTTCCCATCTAAAGCTAATGAGAATATATTTTACCTTAAATGGGACATAGAGGCAAATTGCCAAGAATTAAAATATAACCTTAAAGTCTTAATTTCATACTTCAAATATCAAAAAAGCAGTAATTCCCAAAATCATGAAAACATGATGAAGTAGCTACATAGGAAAGAAATGGGCATTTAAGTCATTTCATTCTTTCTTAATATTATATAGTGAAAACAGATGTATTTATAACTTTAGCCTTCAGATAGCATACTTCATAAAGTCATTCATTTAAAATAGACAAATGTTTACAAAGAACATTTAACTTAAATTTCATAGTTGCTTATAAAATGGTACTTGAAAGATTGACCTGTATAAGGAAATAAGAGTCTTGTCAAGAGAGATGATAAACTATAAATATAAAATATATCACAATGTTAAAAACCTCATTGTGTCCTATAGGAAAATCAATAAAGATAACTTAATCTTTCTAGGGGAAAGAATATTTAGCATTACAAATTTAAAATGTAAATTTTATATATGGATTCAATAACAAATACATTTAAACCTTGCAATGCCACATAATCATCTATTTTGTGGAAAACAGTAAAAGTGATGTACTTTTACAATATGTGTACATCAAAACCAAAGGGTTAATTTTTACTTTTTCCTTTATTGGCAACTTTGGATGCATTTTTAGGTTTTGGTTCCCAAAGGGCATTTTTCACAAATCTTGAAGCTGCACCTCTGTCCAGCTTGCCAGCCTTTTTCTTGTCTGTTATTTCCTTGACTCTGTTCATGTATATTCTGATTCTTTCCTTAAAGATAAAAAAAAAAAAAAGGCAATAGATTTACTAAGCTGTTCACCACCACTAAGCTTTATTATACTATACCTCAGTTAAATTCAACAGATATGTATTTATTGCCTATTGAGTGGTGCTAGTAAGTGCAAGTGAATAGGATAAACATGTTCCATGCTCTTCTGGAGTTCACAGTCTGGGGGGCATAGACATTAAAAAGTCATTTCAGAAGTATTTGGAGTGTTTCAAAAGGGGAAGAACTAGACTAAGACATCACTACAGAGATAAACACTGAATTGTTCATATGTAGTTATATATTTTTTAATTTAACATTAACCTAAATCCACATAAGAACTCTTTTGTATCTGAAGTCTATAATCTAAAATAGAGCTGTATGCAACATACAAATTAAACTCTCTTGAAACTTTTCTAAACAGGAAATGGAAAAAGTAGTATTTAACTATTTTTTTATTTTACCTTCTAGTATCACAATTAAAATAAGCAAAATGAAAATACAAGATTTTTTGTTCAATTTCATAGTTTTGATTGATAAGCACATGATACTTTCTAATGAAATATAGTTTCTATATTTCTAATCAATTCTAATCAGACTTTACAAGGTGAGGAACATAATAAGGTTGCCATACCACTTCGAATCCTCTGAGACCATTAATCAGAATAAAGGGCTATTTTATACTTTCACTGGAGAAATAAAGGGGATGAGAGCCGTAAAATAGCATAGTAAATGATTGATCACTGATAAAAAGCAAGTTTCATTAAAATAATCAAAATAGTTATAGAAATATACTCAGAAAAATGCAGACCCCTAGAACTTTTTAATTGTGAAAGGCTGACAACTCTGCTCAAAATCCTCTCATGGCTCTCTACTTCCCTTGGAGTAAAAGCCCAAGTCCTCCCAACACACACCCACCCAGCCTTGCCTGGAATGATCTTCCTCAAATATCCACATAGCCACTCCCTCTCTCCCTTCCAGCTGGCTCAAATGTTAACCTTGTTAATAGGCCCTGCCTTTACCATTTAAAATGGCAATCCTACTCAAGCACTCCAATCCCCCTCAACCTATGCTATTCTTTTTTCCCATAACATATAACTTTCTAACATACTATATATCTATATGTATTTATTATTTGTTTATGTTAATTGCTTGTCTCCCTCCACTAGATAGTCTGGCATCTGCCACAAGGGTAGTGGTATTTATCAGCTTTATTCACAGAGGAATCATCTCACTTGGATATAATGCCTGGCTTCCAGTAGGCACGCAATTATTTGTTGAATAAATAAATTGACTATTTTCAATGCCTTTCCCCATTCATGATATATATGACAAATAGGTTTCCTCTCACACACTAACTCTGTGATCAATTAGTGATGTCTGTCACAAGGTCAGAAAAGGGGAATGGGTTTATGTACGCTTTTTATGTGCCAACCATCGTCCAGAATATGAATGTACTCCTCCATAAAGTGGGTTCTGACAGAGAAAAAAGACACATGATGATTTTATCCATTTCCAATGACAGAATCAAGTATTAAGACACTACAAATAAGTTTGTATTAAAGGAAAAATGAGAAACCTTATAAATGTAAAGTCCGTATTAGAAAGTTGAAAACAGATGATACAGGGCACATTTCTTAAGATTTTAAAGTCAGTATCACCGGTCAAATCAAGATCTGTGCCTCATATTGTTTTACATTTTTGCTTTAAGTATTTTTCACAATTTCTGTATTTAAAAATAAATTTGTTTTTCCCCCAAGAACTTTAAAAGAAGACAATGCCTTAGTCCATATATTTATAAAATGAAGACAAGATACCTGGTTTACTCGTTTTTTTATAAATAAATGACCAAGTATTCTACTAAGTTGAAAATAACATACATATCAACCACCATAAGACTTGAGAATAATAATACAGTGTCAAGTGTATTTCACATATTTACCTTATAACTTATAAACACAAAGAATAAATTTATTAACATTCTTATTCATAAAGCCAAGTCAAGAAGGTAACTGTAAGTTAGATTTCTAATTTTTTCTTTCATATTGAATGATTTAATTTTTGAAGTCAGCAAAAACTCCAAGATACCCGACCTTATATACTGTATTTATACATCTAAATGGAATACAAAGACAAACCTAGAAGATTTATTACAGGTTGTAAATATGTCACTAATGCAGAATTACTGGACAGTACACATACAACTGGTGCCAAAAAAGCTTTTAGCTTTGTTGCTGAACTGGATTCTTTACTGCTGAGAAAATGAATTAATGGAAGAATTGAAAAGTGGGGGAGAAACTTTCCCGTCTTTGCTAGTAAATCAACTAGAATATACTTTTAAGAATTGTGTAAGAGTTTAAAAAAAAAAAAAAAAAAGGCAGCTGTAGAGATGAACAGGATTTCAAGAATTTATAGAAAAAATAATATGGAAGTTATAAATAATTACTTGAATTGTAACATTTTCCCATCCAGAGACTTATATAATATATGGAACACCATTTCTTTGACAAAGGTAAGGAAAAGACATAAGGAAATCTGGCTCACTTTCATAAGCTGGACTCTAAGTAATTTTGTTCTCCATAATTAGTATGATAAAGGTACTGTGACTTTGACTTCAGGAATACCACAACAAACAAAGAGTCAAATAAAAAATCCACTGCAGTCTTACCAATTCCTGCTTTACTGGATGTTCCTTAGGATTAACTCCCTGAGTTGCCAAATAAACTACAAGACAAAGATTTCATGGAATAAAATGGCATATATATTAATTAAGAGCATTAATTAAAGAAACTCTAGTTACTCACAAAAAAGAAATGTCACAAAAAATGATTAATTAAATCTTAAATTATTCAACCTCTATGTATTATTAAATTTTTCTGTGCCTCATGGATATCTGGTATTCTGACTTAAAAGAAATAAATATCTGACTATTAAAATTACCATAAAATATAACTGTATATAAAGTGCTAGCATTTAAAAAATAAATCACCTTTGACACAATAAATAAGTTGCTAATTAACTCCAAATTAATATACATACCCCAAAACATTGAATTTAATGTGTAAGCAGAAACTAAATCCACTTTGGCTTGCTCAAGGGGGTCCAACTATAAAAAAAAAGAGAGAGAGAGAGAAAGAAAAAAGACATACAAATTCTGAGCACCATCACATTATTTTAAACTTTCACCAAATACAATGTATCAAAGAGATGTTTCTTTCCCTTCCTATAATCCAATAACCAAATGATCCTGAAATAATCTGCAAAAAGAAAGTTTTGTTAACCAGTGATTTTTGCCCACAAATTTTCACTTCAGGGTATCAACTTTACTTAGACAAGGAATGTATAATCCAAGCAAAATTCTTTTCAATTATTTTAATTTCAGGAGTTACGATCTGGGTTTTGTATGTCAAAAGTAATTTATCAATATAAACACTGTACATGATGCATTTATGTATAAGAGGCAGGCTAAAATGCTTAGGCAATACCAAAGACAGAAGAAACATAATGAGATTTGTTTTAGACTGTCAAAGTCAATTTACTCTTTTTGTCCTATAGGGTTTCCAGAAACCCTGATAACATCATTGTAATATTTAAAAGGTCAAAGATAGAGTCTGTCAAAAAGAATGTTGTTGAGAGCTCCTTTTTTCTCAAAACCAAGTCAAAATAAAAATATAGTTAGGAAGTATTTCCAAGGTTGGAGTTCTGTTTTGTTTTTTCCCCCTAAAAATACCCAAACACTTATAAAATTGAAATTAAGGGGAAAAGGAGCATATGTCATTAATCTGTATCTTCTATATTTTCATAACATAGCACTCTGTTTTATGAATTACATTTTTAGAAATTACATTTTTAAAATACCTTCTGCAACAACTCATTTCTAGAAACAGACATCATGGTCTTCAGCATCTCATCCACAGCACCAATGGAATTCTCAAATGTTGACAAATACTCATGAATTTCTACTGGATAGTCTTCATTAATTTCTTCACCTGCCATTACGACCAACTGGAAAAAAAAATTTTTTAGAATTCATGGAAGACAGAGATTGCTCTTTAGTTTACAAAAACAAAATCAATAGGTTATATTATGCATTTAAAAAGTACTAAAAGAGTTAAAACCTAAAGATAACTATACAAATCTTAAAATATAATTCTAGAGCAACTACATTCACTTTCCATCCTCAAATTGTTCAAGGTGGCAGGGGGAGAAGAGAACCCACCCAAGTCCACTAATGCTACACGTATCAGAGCCTCAATGCCTTTCAAGAACAAAGACCAAACATGGATTATCAATAATCAAAATCCCACATTTTAAAAACTTTCAAATAAAAACAAAAAAACCTGTTGAAATTAAAGACCAACCAAAGCTATGAAAGTACAATGAGTATATCCTATCCCTTATGCTTGTTGAAAAAATAATAAGCTCTTTCTTTGAAAAACTTTGAAAAATTTTAGCCCTTCTAAATTTAGGTGTTGAGGGGCGCCTGGGTGGCTCAGTCGTTAAGTGTCTGCCTTCAGCTCCGGTCATGATCCCAGGGTCCTGCTCCTTGGGAAGGCTACTTCTCCCTCTCCCACTCCCCCTGCTTGTGTTCCTACTCTAGATATCTCTCTCTGTCAAATAAATAAATAAAATCTATAAATTAATTAACTAATTTAGGTGTTGATCTAGCAGCATGGTATATTAAACTAAAAAATTAGAAAACCTAGGTCTGAAATAGCTTATGACTATCACTAAAATCATTTTTAAGCCTGTATTTACATTTATATATATTCTTTAAGCCTCTTTAAAATAGTAATAACAAATTCAGAGAGTCCATAAATCACATAAAGTCTACCAGCAGGAAAGAGGAAACTTGGGAGAAATAAACGATATGATTTTCATTTAGGCTAGAGTGTATCTTGACAGCCCATTCTTTTAAAATTCACATTTATGGGGCGCCTGGGTGGCTCAGCCGTTAAGCATCTGCCTTCAGCTCAGGTCATGATCCCAGGGTCCTGGGATCGAGCCCTGCATTGGGCTCCCTGCTCGGCGGGAGTCCTGCTTCTCCCTCTCCCACTCCCCCTACTGTGTTCCCTCTCTCACTGTCTCTCTCTCTCTCTCTCTGTAAAATAAATAAATAAAATCTTTTAAAAATAAATAAATTAATTAAAATAAAATTCACATTTATATCATAATACATATTATCTGTGTGAGAAAAACCAAAATCCACACCAACATATTTAGTATGATATCTAAGACCAAATTTTCAGAAGCAATTCCAAGCCATACGTACCATCTGTAGGTTTAAAAAATATATATTAGCTTAAAATACCTCTTTCATTACAAAGCTAAGTAGAACAACCAAGAATGTGTAAACTAGCAAAGCATAGTAGAACTGAAGTAAAGAAACTTGGGCTTTCTGTCTTGCTTGATCACTGACTTTGTCACCTTAGATAAATCACTGAAAGTCTCTGGGCCTCAAATATTTCATGCATAAAATAAGGCAGTTGGTCTAATGATCTGTAAAGTCCCTTATAATTCTAAATGTTACGACTATGTCACTTAACTTTAAAAAGTACTATTGGAATATTTATTGACAATGTGTCAACATTTCTATTCAACAAGTACATTCTGCTGAGTCATCTGGTTTCATTAAAAAGAAAGAAAAGTGAAGTCTATCTGGCTATCACTACTTGGGCTGTAAAGTTACTATCTAACTACTGTGCAACCAGCAATTGAACAAAGGACCTGATAAAAGAAAACCACACAGGAAGGAATTGTGACTTCCTATTTCAAAAGGCTAACTAAAAATATGTATTTGCCTCTCATCCCTCCCAAAATCTCTCCAAATGACAAAAGAAATCCAAAAATAAGTCCATAGTAATGTTGGAAACCAAAAAGGGCATGTATCCATCAGCAGACCTCAACAGCACAAATTTTTGTAAGCTAAAGAGCAAATGGGATCAGCGTGATAGGAAAGAGAGCCAAGGAGCCTGCAATCCCCCACAAACAAAAGAGGTCAATGTATGACTAACTCCAAGATGAAGGGCACTAAGAACTGGGGCATGAGGGCTGGAAACAGCTAAACCAAAATCTCTAGATCTTGGAAGGCTCCAGCAGCTGCTGCCCAGATAAAGGTGTAAGTACAAGGGATATACTGCAAATATGGGGAAGACTTAAGTGTTTCTTCTCCTTATGTAGAATTTTAAGCCAATAAATTTGAAAATCTGGATGAAAAGAACGAGGTGCTCAGGGGGAAAAAATTACCAAAATTAACCTAAAAGAAGTATGTAAAACAAATAGATTAACCACAGAAAAAAATTTTAAGGTCAAAGATCTACCCTCCAAAAAGGCTCCAAGTCTAGAAGATACAGGTAATTTCTTTCAAATCTTTAAGAAACAATTAATTCTTATAGTATTTAACTGTTTAAGAACACAGAAAAAGATGAAAAACTGAGATACCTATGTCGTAACATACACAAAAATAAACTGCAGATGAATTAAAAAGGTAAATGTATAAACACATTAAAAGATTATTAAAATATTTATATAATCCATATGAAACCCAAATGCTATAAAAGGCAATGAGTGACAGACTTAACTACATAAAAACTGAAAGAAAAAAAAAAATCTACATGGTAAAAGTATGCCATAAGCAAAGTTAAAAGGCAAGAAACAGCCTGGGAAAAATATTTACCAAAATATAATAAAGAATTAGATTATATAAAGAATTCCTACAAATTAAAATAATATAGATATCTCCCATCAGAATGGCAATAATTTTAAAGATTAGCAAAGTTCAATGTTGGCAAGGGTATACAATGAAGGTGGAATATAAATTGGTATAGATTTTTTAAATGTACATACCCTTTGACTCAGGAAGTCTTAAGAATCTAGCTTACAGAAATCCTTGTATACATACATACATACAAATTTATTAAAATGGACACCTTGAACTCTTCTCTCAATCTCTCCCACTTTCTCTTGCATCAGTTTTTCCTTCTGCTCTATCATTAACCATAAGCTTACCACATTTTATTTCTCCATCTTTGACAACAAAAGAAACATCTTGACTTCATATCCCCTCCAGAAAAAAAAACCATTTTCCAACCCTTGAAAGACGTGCTTATACGAACAGTCCCAATTCCTCTCCTTCCATTCTTTCTTGAATCTGCTACAACCAGGTCCCCTCCTTCTCACTCAAAATTGCTCTTGTCAAGGTCACCCACACAGTCACACTGTTAAATTCTACGGTCAATTCTCAGTTCTCATCACTTGACATTGTTCACTCCCTTCCTTTAGTTTCCAGGGCATCACATTTTCTTGGTTTCCCTCCTACCTCATGGCTGCTTTCTTGGTCTCCTTTGCTGCATCCTTTTCATATCCTCAGCCTCTTACCCTTGATATGCCCACAGGCTGTCCTTGATTCTTTTTTCCCCTCCAATTTACTCCCTAAGTGAACTCAGGACTTTAAATTACATTAATATACTGATGACTCCCAGGTCTTTATCTCCAACTCTGACCTCCCCATGAACTCCAAATCACATTTCCAACTGCTTACTCAATACCTCTCTGGTTGGATGTTAATAGATTCTCAAATGTAATGTGCCCAAACCAAAATCTTGCCTGCTATAGTCTTTCCAACTCTACCTTTCCAACTGTTCAGACCTAAAATTACAGAATGGTCCTTGACTCTCCAGCCATAATGGCCTCATTGCTCTTCCCCTTCACATTGGGCATGCCCCTACCTCAGGACCTTTGTTCTTCCCTTCCTAGAATGCTTCTCCTGCACCAAGAGCTTCAGAGTTCATTACTTCACCTTCACCAGATCTCTACTCAAACGTCACCTATAGGTAATCCTTTCCTGACCACCCTTTGTTAAAATGCACCCACCACCCCCACTGACTTCCAGCACTCCTATCTCCTTCTCTACCTCACAGTGCTCAGTAGCATGACATATTTATTTTATTCATTTACTGTCTGGCCACCTCCAAAAGAATGTAGCCACATTAGAGCAGAAATTTTTGTGTTTTGTTCACTAGCACTGCCTGACAGTCAACAAACATCTGTTGAATGAAAAAACTCTAACAAAATATTGGAAAGACTAATCTAAATATTCATCAATAGGGAAACAGTTAAATAAATTATAGCACATCCATCCAAAAGAGTATTAAAAACGAATAAGTAAATCTTTATGTAGTAACACACAATGAGAAGTGGTGAAAAAATTCATAGAACATTGTATATAAAACAATATGTATCTAACATATGCCATTTGTTTTTAAAGACCTGTATATATGAAGATATGTAGAAAAAGTTCTGGAAAGAGATACACAAAAAAGAGACATTCTTTCTGAGAAGAGGCAGGGATTAGGGAATAGGATCAAAGCAGACTCATTTTTTAATTCTTCATTCTTCATGAATTTTTTTTTTAAGAGAGTCAACATGCGTGTGCTAGCCGGGGCGGGGGGAGTGAGAGAATCTTAAGCAGGCTCCATGCCCAGCACTGAGCCAAACTGGGGCTAGATCTCACAACCCTGAGATCATGACATGAGCCGAAATCAAGAGTCAAAGGCTTAACTGACTGAGCCACCCAGGCATCCCTAAATTTTGTTATTTCAAAAAGCATGTACTAAAATTGTAATAAAAAACAAATCATTAAATTCAAATAAAGGCATATTTTAACAATGCATTTTGGCTTTTAACAAATACTGCAAATATAAAAAACACAGTAAGGCCTTTATTTAAATGTGCATTTTTTATCATCCAATTTTTCTATTTAAGAATATTTTTCCTCTCCAGAATCATGATGGGGATTTTTCCTACAACTATTCCTGGTTCCTAAGCCCCAATAAACAAGCAGTGTTTTATTGTTAAAATGGGTTAGGGTGAATACTGAAAGCAAAGCAGTAAGAATAATTACCCTCATTAAATATGAACTGAACCACTTGCCTTTTTCCTAACTAAAAAAAATAAAGGCAAGGCAGACTACAAAATAATGGTTCTTCTATTATCAGAAATTCCCTCCAATTCATATGATTTCTTCTAACATTTTATATAGACAGTTCCTAAATATTCGTTCCTTGCACAGGAAAATCTACAAGGAGAGAACTGCAGAAACTTCCCTCTGTTCCCTTTGCTACTCAGGTCCCAGAATAAAGCCATGAAATGTATGGTATTAGCAGCAACAGCAAACATTTGAAAATCACTGCCTATGAGCCAGGCACTATTCTAAGTACTCTATACACATTAACTCCTTTACTTGAGGGTCAATAACTTGCCCAAAGTTGTACATGGTAAAATGTCCAAAGGGAAAGAAGAAAAGAACTCAACCTCCTCTGCTCCTTACCCTCTCCCAAAGTCTATAGGTATTTCTCGCCCTTCGACCTGCTCCTTCTGAAGTACCAGCAGCAGAGGTGGAGGTAGGAGAGGGCAGGAGAAAATGTGCCTCTTTCCATCCCTAAGGTCTGGCTAAGATTTAAGCGCAGATGGAGGGAACCCTCCCTAGTAATCTCTACAGGATGTTACTGCCACTCCCTCCCTCCTCTCACTGGTAAGGAAAATCATAATACAGGCAGAAAAGGAGGGGTGCACAGCATCACACAAGAACAGAAGCCGTCCCCCTACCTCCTGCCAATGATTCTCTTACTTCAGGAAGGTCAATCAGTCAGGAACCTGGGAGTCACCCAGCACCCCTTCCTCAGACCCCAGATCCAATCAGTCCCATCAATTTGGCTTCAATGTCCTTACACCACAAGCTTTCCTCCACTCTCACTGACTAGATCATTTCAAGAGCCTCTGAGTAGTCTCCCTACTGTCAATTTTTTCCACTTTCAATTTTGAAAAGTTACAAGATATGATTTTTCTATAAAGATACTCTAGTCATGGTACACCTCTGCTTAAAATCCTGCAATAGCTCCCCAATCCCTCAGTATGGATACCAGGCCCATTATGACATGACCCTTGCTTGTCTAACCTCATCTTCCATTGCCCCCCTCTTCCAATCCTATAGCTGCAGCCATGATGGCAGTTTTCCAGATGTGCCACGCTCATTCACACCTTTCACCTACATGGCTTTCTGTACATTAACCATTCTTCCCACTTAACTTTGTTCAAACTTTGGATTTCTCTGAGTGCCACCCTCCTATTCTCTCTGAAAAATGCAACTACAAGCTGTCATATCACTAAAACACTATCTGGTATTGTCTGTTGATATAATTAATTTCCCTTTGACTACAAGCTCCTTGAAGGGGCTGTGTCATACTGATGTTCCATCACCAGTGGCTGACACATAGAATGACTATGTCTCAATCTGCCCAAGACAATCCTAGTTTGTGCCTATTGTTTCTACTGGCCATCCACTCAGCTCCCCATTTCTCTTGCAGAAGTCCCAGTTTGAGCAATAAATCATATGATCACCCTAAATAGTGTAGGTTCTCTGACCCTTACCACAACTCCCCACCCCATTTTGTTAGAGAATGGCATCAGGGGAGTTGCTCCTGGTACCAGCCAGGGCTCACCCAGAGCAGAGAACCAATAGGAGATTTGAAGACATTTATTGCAAGAAACCAATAGGAGATATATGAAGAGATTTACTGAAAGAAACTGGCTTAAGCAACTGTGGGGGCTGGCTAAGTAATTCCAAAATCTGCAGGGCAGGCCATCAAGGAAGAGCATACTGGAAGTCTTGGCTACAGGCTGAAGTTGCTGTCCACAGGTGGAATTTCTTTTTTGTCAGGGAAGCCTCAGCTCTGCTTCTAAAGCCTTTCAACTGATTGAATCAAACCCACCCATATTATCTAGAATATTCCTCCTAACTTAAAGTCAGCTAATTTGTAGATTTTAATCACACCTACAAATACCTTTATAGCAACACCTAGATTGGTTTTGGACTGAATATCTGGGGCTGCAGCCTAGTCAAGCTGTCACATCAAAAAGACCATCACACTCCTTTAAGCCTCCGGAACTACAGCAAGAAAAGGTACATTCCTGGCATTACAAGTTGTTGTTCTGACAGAATTTCTCCCACAATAGCCTTGTTATTCCTGATTGTCAGGTTCCCAAGTAATAAAACTAGAGTTCAAATTCCAACTAACAAATGTGAAGGAATGACAAATTAAAAAAAAAAAAAATCACCATTTTGCAACCCCTAATGAAATTATAGATTCAGGCAACAATCACTGACAGATAAAGGGGTGATGGGGAAGTTTACAACACAGGAGTGAGACTGTCACTACTTAAGCCCAGGGATCAATCTTCACATCACTGAAAGTAGGACACAAACATATTATGAATCTCCTGATGTGAAGCAATGTGATGTACACAGCACCATCTGTGTAGCATTTCCAACTTCCCAAAAAAGTTGACTCTGAATCTAATTGAGCCTTTAAAGCTAACTTCCATTTTACAGGAAATACAGAGGATAGAGAAACAAGTTAACACCACAAGAAAGCAAACAGACAAATCTGAAATGAGAAATACTCTACTGGACAATTGACCTGGTTTCTGTAACAAAAAATGTGATGAAGAAAAACTAAGAAAAGGGAGGAGAAGTAGGAGGAAGAAGAAATTAAGGAGATCTGGGAGAGCTAACAACCAAATGGAATATGTAGACTTTGTTTGGATCTTGATTCAAATCAAGTGTAAAAAAATATTTTTGAGACAAAGAAATCTGAATATGGATCAGGTGTTAGATGACACTAAGAGATTATTGATAATTTTGCTATGAAATTAGAATTCAGCTGAAAATGGCATTATAGTTATATAATGATATCATTTAAGGATGCATACTGAAGTACATAGGGGCACAATTACAGGACATCTTGAATTCGCAATTTATAAAAAACTAGCCTTCATGAATTACTTATACTTTGAGAATAGAGATAAGAACCTATGTAGGGGGGCGGGGTGGGGGACACCTGGGTGACTCAGTCGGTTAAGCATCTGCCTTCAGTTCAGGTCACAATCCCATGGTCCTGGGATTGAACCCCACATTGTGCTCCCTGCTCAGCGGGGAGTCTGCTTCTCCCTCTCCCTTTACCCCTCCCCCTGCTTGTGTGCACTCTCTCTCTCTAGTAAATAAAGAAAATCTTTAAAAAAAAAAAAAAAAAAGAAAAACTATGTATGGGGCACCTGGTTGGCTCAGTCAGTTGAGTGTCTGACTCTTGATTTCAGCTTAGATCATGATGTCATGGGTTGCGGGATCGAGCCCCTTGTCGGGCTTCTCACTCAGCGGGAAGTCTGCTTGAAAGATTCTCTCCCTTTGCTCCTCCCTCCCATTTGTGCACTCACATGCGCACGCTCTCTCTCTCAAAATAAATAAATAAATCTTTAAAAAAAGAACCTATGCACATTATTTCTATAGTGAAATTAGATACCTAACTCACAAACCTAACATTTAGAATATAACTCCGTTCATAAATTGAGGTACACCTAAACAGAAATTACAGTCTAGAACACTAAAGCAGCTATATTATCTGCCATTTCAATTCCAAATATAACTGGGGGTAGAGGGAAGCTAGGTTACTGGGTGCGCTCAACAGATCTGTGATAGTTGTTGAACAAAGCTTATAAAAACAAAACAGACCCTGTGGCCTCAAATGAGGTTTATATTACTAACATTTCCAACAAAGGCTGACATTCCAGAATGTCAAATTATTTCAATAATGTCAAAATTTCCTTCTAAAAAAATCCTGATGTCCTATACATTATCTGGCCCTCCTAAAAATGTATGCATGCAGGAATGAATAAATAAACTAACACAAGTCAAAAGTCATATGTAAAACTAGGGAAAATGTTTGCAACACAAAGACATAAAAAGGAACCCCTACAAATCAACTTAACAACAAAAAGAATACCTACAACCCAAAAGAAAAATGAACAAAGAAAATCAGAAGCTCACATATAAAGGAAATCCAGATGACCAATAAAGATAAAGCTACTCAATCTTATAATCAAAGAAACATAAATCGCTAAAACAAGATGTCACTTTTCATCTGCCAAACAAGCAAAAATTAAAAGGACTGATAGTATCTAATATGGGCAAAGGTGAGAAAAAACAATCTCTCATTCACTCTTAGAGTGTAAACTGAGTATGGGGGGTGGTGGGAATTTGGCACCTTGCTTCAAAATTATATATGTTCAAATTCTTTGACCAAGCAATTTTACTTCCCAAAGAGTACATTTTCATACAAGATAACGTTCAAGGACATCTACTGTAACCCTCTTTAAAATACTGAAACTTTAAAGCAGAGAACCATTTACATGTCCATTAACAAGAACTGGTTAAATAAATTATGACATAGTCATTCAATAAAATACTCTGAGGCAGGGCGCCTGGGTGGCTCAGTTGGTTAAGCGACTGCCTTCGGCTCAGGTCATGATCCTGGAGTCCCTGGATCGAGTCCCACATCGGGCTCCCTGCTCGGTGGGGAGCCTGCTTCTCCCTCTGACCCTCCCCCCTCTCTTGTGCTCTCTCTCTCTCTCTCATTCTGTCTCAAATAAATAAATAAAATCTTTAAAAAAAAAAAAAAAAATACTCTGAGGCAGTGAAAAAGTATAAAGTAGAGCTCAGATTCTTAAGATATATTAAGTGAACAAAAACTGAGCAGGATATATAATACAACCCATTTGTTTTTAAGAAAAAAGATGTATGAGTGTGGAAGCCTACTTGTATATACATGTAAATTTCTTAAAGGATACAAAAGAAGCTGCTAACTATGGCTACTTCTGGGAAACCAATAAGCAGGAAGGTAAAGGAGCACATTTTACATTATACTCTCAGAATTACGAGTTTTAAACAATAATAAATATAACATATTATAATAATTATATATTTTTACATATCATACGTAAATTTTTTAATTATCTGAAATTTTGAAATTTATTCCCAAATATGCCCAATGTCATTTCTCCCAACTTAGCAGCTAAAATCAAACCTATATTCTTTAGCTCTATTATATTCAAAGAACCATATGAATAGATTCCCTTCTCTACACATAAATTTTCTAGCCACCATGAGGCCATTTTCTCCCTATTCTCACGTACAAAAGCCTCTCTGGCCTTGTTCTCTGCCTAGAACTCCTAGAATTGTGAGGACTCCCAGTCACCACCATTTTTTGCCTGCTTAACCCAGCTCCCTCATCACTCAGATCAAGTCACATCCACTAGTTATAGAGTCTCACAGCGTCCTGGTTTCTCCGTCATTGTTGTAATTTTATACTTCTGTGATTATTTGATGAACACCCATCATCCACACTAGACTATAATCCTGGTATAGGGCAAGTCTTTGCTCATGATTACATTCCAAGTATCGTGGCGGCATGTCATAGTTGCTAAATAAATATCTAATAAATAAATGACTCCTTAGTGCCTGGCATGTAGTAAATGCTCAGTAAATGTTATTCATTTACATGGCATTGTAGAATATGTGCTAGGAGGAGTAGGGATAAATAAAAGAATTGTCAGGGAACTGAGCGAGTACCTGGTTGAGGATAACTAGCATTAATTTGTGTCTTTTGTGAATTGCTTCAGACCTAGAGCAAGAATAATTATCCAGAACAAGGAAATGGCTAGGAAAGAACTTGGAAAAGCATCCTTAAAACAACTGACTGGGAGGTATGGCCTTGAAGGGAAAAAAGTAAGGCCCTTCCCTCTGCTTGGATTACCCCATCTTCACACCCCATCCCCTATGTTCTGGGCGTAGTCTACATTAATTATTTAAACCAGCATCAAATGCCCCTCCTCTATAAAGGCTCCCACAGCTTCCAAACAAAAGTATCTCTTCTTCTTTGTTCCCAAGGTTCTCCAGACTTAGTTATTATATATCCATCAATCATACTCCTTCTCATGTCTCTTGGTAAATCCAAAGGTGTCAAACCTCATTTTACTTGACCCATTCATTCATTGCATTTGACAAACACGAACACACTACTCAGCCCTGAATTCCACAACACTAGACTCTCAAAACTGTCATTGTCCCACACTAGCTATTTATTCTGTCTCCTTTGCTGGTTTTTCATCTCCCCAAACCTATAAAGGCTAAAATGCCTAAGGACTCAGTCTTATACTACTTTTCTTTTCTGTTTACATTCATTCCTTTGGTGATTATCTCCAGTCTCACAATTTT
Source organism: Phoca vitulina (assembly GCF_004348235.1). Lineage (NCBI taxonomy): Eukaryota > Metazoa > Chordata > Mammalia > Carnivora > Phocidae > Phoca > Phoca vitulina. Next base: position 27,752,585 of record NW_022589715.1, on the reverse strand, counting down.
AAGTACCATCTGTTCACTGACAACTCCCAAATGTTCTTTTCCAACAATGAACTCCCCCCACTGAACTCCAAACTTGGTAAACTCAACATCTCCACCTGGATGACTAACAGACATCTCAAACCTAACATGTCATAACTGAACTCCTAATCTTCCCCCACACAACTGCTCCTTTCTTAGTTTTTCACTTCTTAGTTAATGGCAATTCCACCCTTCAAGTTGCTCAAGCCCCAAACCCTGAAAATTATCTCACTCTTACAATCCACATTCAATCCATAAACAAATCTGTTAGCTTTACCTACAAAATGCATCCAAAATTGAACTGCCTCTCACCATACTTCTTTTCACCCTATGAAGCCACTATAATCTCATGTGAATTATTACAACACCTTCCTAATTAGTCTCCTGGCTTTTGCCTACCACACTCTCCAGCAATCTGTTCTTAACATAGCTGCCAGAGTGATCCTGTTAAAAACCTAAATCAGATCATGACATTCCTCTGCCCAGAACATTCCACTGGTTATTCATCCTCTACGTTATTCCTTCAAAGCAGGATTTATGTTGCATGACATTTGCATCTGCACATGACTAACATAACATCTTGCCACATATTAGGTACTTAGTAACTGTTTGTTACCCCTTCAAAACCAATTAAAGTAAACTGGGGACAAATTTTGAGAATCCTAATATCAGATTTGAGTTTGTACTTAAAGATATTAGGAAGTCACCACATGGATCCAAAAGAAAAATATACCATAAGGTACATTCTAGGGCTATTTCCATTCCTATGCTAAGTAGAGTTACAGACAATTATGAACTAAACCAGAAAAAAATCCAATTTATAATTTTGAGACATCTGCAGATGTTGCACCAGAATTCTATTACCATAATGACCTTTTCGCACTGCATTATCTTAGAAAATAATGGTGAAACACACATACAACAATCTATCAATAATATTGCTCCTTTGGCAGACAGTCCCATGTTGATGCCACCTATAATTCTCCTTCAAACTAACAGTAAAATCCCTGAGAAAAGATACTTTTTCCTTTTAAAGGTGTTAACCTCTAAAAAATAAATTTATCCCAAAGTCTGGTAATAGAAAAAGATACAAATTACAAAAGGTTGCTCAAAACTGAGATGAATAATTACATCAGATTATAATGAATTTACTTCTATTATTTAATGCTAATGTTTAATTCAAAGTATTTTCAAAATTACAGATATGAAGCAGCCAAATTACCTTCCAAAACCATGGAATTCACTTATTACAAAATTCTCATCTCTAAAATAATAACCGTATATAGGACGATTGTGAAAGTTAAATGAATGATATTGGTAAAGCTATTAGAACAGTGCTTGGCTCAGTTACCACTCAACACATTAGCTAGTGGTAATAGTTATTAATTTACTAAAGTGAAAATGACCAAATGTGACCAATGTGGACTATTCAAAGCCATACTCGAAGGGTCGACTGTTTGGAATCAGTAGCTAAGATAACACATATAAAGAACCATTTGAAAATTAAAAGCAGTTTTATGAAAAACTGTATCACCTCTGACCTGTGATACCTATAACATTAACTATTTGAAGGCAGCTAGCACCCTGTAACATTTTGGAAAACCACTGTTCACACGGGCATTATTTTATCTTTCAACAAAACAGAGTTCTAGCATGTCCACAAATCACAAACGGTTCTCTGAATTTCAACAGGAATTGTCTGAATTTTCGGATCCAACATTTTCAGATCCAATTAATACAACTGTATTAATTAACTGTATACAGTTAATTCTCGGTTCAGTATATTATCAGACAGTCCAAAGAGATTAATAAGCGGGACATATACACCTTTATCAAGCCAAAATTGAATTGAGGTCAACAAACAGAAAGACATTAAAGATAATTTAAACAGAAGTTTGAATCGCACCTAGCCTTCCTGAGGCAAAAAGAAAAACTTTGTCGAGATTATCGACTACAGATTTCACCTTTAAATCGAAATTAGCCTACCATCTCAGGTGGGCTAATATTGCAGCGGCAGGCCGTATGTGAATGATAAACGGTGATAACATAGTAAAGTTATTCCCCTCCACCCTACACTTTGGCCTTCGTCCCTAAACAAGATTTGACGGCAGCTGAAAATTGTGAAGTCATTTAATTTCTCCTCCACCTCCCAATATTTAAGAGGAGGAGCTGTGGAGGAAAAAACTAAAGGACAGACCAGGAGAGAGAGGTGAGGGGCCAAGGTTAGCCAAAACCGGCTAGCAGCCGCAGGACAAGCCGAAGTGTGGGTCCTGCAACAATTCCAACCCCAATGCTCAGGTGAGAGGTAACGCATTCGCGAAGGCTACGCAGCCCGACCCGCTCCCCTCAGTCAGCCCGGGGATGAAAAGGGGGACTCCGAGAAGAAGCGAACTTTTGCAGAAACACGAGAAAAACTCAAACCCCAGCTTTGATTAATACCTCGCGGGCCTTCTACTCCTGTCTCCAGGAACAGCAGGCGGTGGTGACGTCAAAGAGGCGCCGGCTCTGTCCGCTGGGCGGCGGCGCTCTGTGATAACCTCACGCGACTCGCCCCGCCCCCTGTCTCCTTTTCCCTGGGCCTCTACTCTCGAATACCTCAGGCCAGACCTGTGGAAGCGTTTGGGGCAAGAAGCGGGTCCCTTTTACTAGATTTGTATTCTGCGGACACCCAGATACAAGTTGGGCGTACTTAACCAGAAAAAAAAAAATGTTAGTTACTAAAGCTTTGTTAGGTTTTTATTTTTGCTTAAACTGGTTCCGGGACCCTGGGGGGTTTTTTTGGGTTTTTTTTTTAATTTATTTATTTGACAGAGACATGGCGAGAGCGGGGGGAGTGGGAGAGAGAGAGGCGGGCCTCCCACCGAGCAGGGAGCACGGGTGGGGGGCTCGATCCCGGGATGCCGGGATCATGACCTGAGTGGAAGGCAGACGCTTAACCACTGAGCCACCCAGGCGCCCCTCAGGGGCCCTGCTTCTTACTACACTCCCGATGTCCGCCTCAAAATTAACCGTCTAGAGCGGACTCCCAAATTATCTGTGGTTAAAGCACAAGTTCTTTAGTTTTATAATTCATCACTGAAAGATACTTTTGTAAGATAGAGCAAAAATGAATTTCTTTGAAGGGGGGGAATCGGAGGGGGAGACGAACCATGAGAGACGATGGACTCTGAAAAACAAACTGAGGGTTCTAGAGGGGAGGGGGTTGGGAGGATGGGTTAGCCTGGTGATGGGTATTGAGGAGGGCACGTTCTGCATGGAGCACTGGGTGTTATGCACAAACAATGAATCATGGAACACTATATCTAAAACTAATGATGTAATGTATGGTGACTAACATAACAATAAAATTTTTTTAAAAAAATGAATTTCTTGAAAAATGGAAAAAATAGGCAAAATACAAGTACAGATTTTTCATTATTAGTTTCAGTAAACATAAAATTATATTTTAATAAATACAATCAGATATGAGAGGAAAAACTGTTAATTGGAAATGTAGTATAGTAGTTCCCTCTTACCATGGTTTCACTTTCCTTGGGTTCAGTTACCTGAGGTCAACGGCAATCTGGAAGCACATGATCCTTCCTCTGATGAATGATTAGAATTATTAGAAGGTCAATAGTCTGCTTCTCCCTCTGACCCTCCCCCCCCCATGCTCTCTCTCTCTCATTCTCTCTCAAATAAATAAATAAAAATATTAAAAAAAAAAAAGAAGGTCAATAGTCACTTAACACGATGCCTGCACCATTCATGTCACTTTATCTCATCATATAAGCATTTTGCCGTCTCATGTTATCACAAAAAGAAGGATAAGTACAGTACAATAATGTATTTTGAGAGAGCATATTCACATAGCTTTTATTACAATATAGTGTTATAATTGTGCTATTTTATTATCAGTGTTGCTAATCTCTTAGTGTGCCTAATTTACAAATTAAACTTTATCATAGGTATGTACGTATAGGAAAAAACAGTATATACAGGGTTCAGTACTACATGCAGTTTCAGGCATGGGGGCAGGTGTTAGGTCTTGGACCATATTCTCTAAGGACAAGGTGGGGACTACCGTAAGTGATTAAGAGCATCTTTTTTACATTTGTAACTTTTTATATGTGATTTATATACATATATCAAATCATTGTATTGTATGCCTTAAATTAATACAGTGTTGTAAGTCAATTATATCTCAATAAAACTGGCGGCGGTGGGGGAATGGAGAGGAGAAGGAAAAAAGAAAAGTTATCCAAAACCTCTGGGGGAGGGGGGAATACCTCCTGATAGCATTTGAAAACCACTGCCTTATGCTACATCACAGTTTCTATTACTCTATTTCACATCAGGAGGCTGAATTCGCCTCAGTGCTAGTGAATACTCCAGCTCTTAGCTGCAATGAAAGAGACTCAATATTTAACAATATAGCTGGCCTTCAAACTGGAAGATAAAGGCACTGACCACATTCCCAGAGTAGATCAATTCCTTCCCATTTGATTACTTCACAGTACAAATGATGGTGGATGATGCAAAAGTAGCTGTTCAGGACAAACTAGCTATGTGACCCTAGGCAAGTTATTTAATCTCTCTGATCCTTAGTATTCTCATTGGGAAAATAGAGCTAATAATAACTGTGAGGCAAATGAGGCACCGTAAGTGCTTTCCATAGTGCCCAGCACAGAGTAAGCATGTAATAAACATTAATCAATAGTAAGAGGAATTATCACTATACAATATTATCACTAAGAAAAAGGAAATTAGAAAATTCTAATGTTGATAGAAAATTCTGATGTTGAATTTAAGAAGTTTCTTAGATCTTAGTATTCAAATTATGTATTACAAATCAGGCTCCCAATTAATACCAGAGTAAAATATTAGAATTTTTTCCTATCTTCTGGATGATAACAAAAGAAAATCACCGTTTTACAGCCATCATAATAATAATCAACTCAGGTGAGATTCATCAGTAGATGCTGAAACTGTTAGGTGCAAGTTTGATGGAGAGCAGGACATTTACACCACCTTAAAACACTTCATCATAGGTTATTTTTGAATTATGAAAGTAAAAATGGTAATTTTACAATAGCTAAATCTGGTAGATATAAAACCAAGTGTTCTATTTTAGCATCACTAATGGGACAAACTGACATCACATGCCTCCTTTTGTGATGCGCTAAGACCATACCATCATTTAATGTGTTATTCCTGCCAAAAGGATATTATCTGAGTCTGATCCTCAGGAAATATCAAACACACCCAAAATGAGGAACATTCTTTAAAAAAAAAAATAGCTCTGTTTCAGAATTGTTAATGTCATAAAAGATTTTTTAAAAAAAGAAAGAAAGAAAGAAAAGAACTGTCCTAGATTGAGAAACTACAGAGACCAACAGCAAAAGGCAATGTGTGATCCTGGATTGGATCCCGAATCAATGAAGAAAAAAAAAACCCTACAAAGAATATTACCAGGGCAGTTGAAATTGAATATAGATTTTATATTGAATAATAGTATTAAATCTATGTTAAGTTTTTTGTATTTGATAATTGCACTGTGATTATGTTAGAGAATGTTCTTGCTCCCAGGAGATGCATGCTAAAATATTTAGATTAGGAGTAAAGGGCCATGTTGTCTGCAATTTACTCTCAAATAGTTCTGAAAAAATATTAATAGTAATAATAATAGTAATTATATGTGAAAAGAGATATCAGATGTGGCAAAGTGTTTCGTTTATTTTTTTTTTTTAAGCTTTATCCATTTATTTGAGAGAGAGAGAGAGTGGGGGGGGAAGTATTAGAGGGAGAGAATCTTCAAGCAGTCTCCCCACTGAGCACGGAGCCCAATGTGGGGCTTGATCTCAAGATCCATGAGGTCATGACCTGAGCCGAAACCAAGAGTCAGACGCTTAACTAACTGAGTCACTCAGGCACCCCAAGTGTTTGGTTTATAATCAGTGAATCTAGGTGAATGATATGAGAGAGTTTATTGTATTATTCTTGCAGCTTGTCTATAAATTTAAAGTACAAAAGAAAAAGAAGAAGGAAGGAAGGGGAGAGAGGAAGGGAAGGGAGGACGAGGGAAGGGAAGGGAAGGAAAGGGAAGGAAAGGAGGGGAAAAAAGCATGATGGATGGGAGACCAGAGAGGAAGAGCCTTCTCTGAAATTCAGCCCTTTAGCTTTATGGGTGGTTTGTTTACAAGACTCCTGTCTTGTTTGTGACCTTTAAGGACCTGGGATGAAATAATCACCACAGGTTATGGTCTATGTGTACGAAATATTACTGTGCAGAATATTGCCCATCGCTACCCCCATCCCCTCCCTCAATTTTGAAAAGTAAAGTGCAGGTCATAGTAATGTTAACAATTCCAATAGCAAGCTTTGTTTCCATCTTTGTTTCTTTGTTTCATATATCATGAATTAAAAAACAACTGTGAACTGGTCCACATCAGCATTTGGAAGTTTGTTCTCATTCATTAATCTCATTGTTTAATCGTTGAACCAAAAGTGGCTAAATCACTCTCTCCCTACTTCTCAGACTGGATATTGAGAATAAATAAGCAAGTGAGGCTGCTTTACCACTCAGCTCCACTCCACTCCTGCACTCCACTCCAACTTCCAGCCTTGCAGGATGGAAAGTAAGCTTTGCTCAGACAGATAGGTACTGAGGGATGGAAATCCCTGCATGTATGCCCAGCCCCATTTGGGACCCTGACTTGCTAGTTCAGAAGACAATCTGCAGTCTAACTCCACCTCATTTGACTCCTTCTGTAAGAAACAGAAAAATTACAATGAGAATTTAGTAGCAAATTAGGCTTAGTTCAGGGGAGGTCATTAGTGTTTCATGACACCCTGAGGAAGAATGCCCAGGTGGTGAGAATATTCTTTCTTTAAACCAAGTAGGAGATTCTAGGTCATGAGCAATTGATGCCACCACTATCTGTACTGTTTGTCTAATTAATCTAAATAAATAAGCCACTTCCTCTTCTATTTTTTGTGCTTTTTTCTTCCTTCCTTCCTATTGTTTTGGTTTGGTTTGGGGTTTTTTTGTTGTTGTTGTTGTTGTTGTTGTTGTTGCTGTTGTTTTGTTTTCCGGGTGTTGAGTACTTGATTCATTTGAAACATCTGGTGGGATGGGAAAATTTAAGCTAGGTTGTCAGCTCATAAGTCGTTCTAAATACACGAAAAGTTATATTTCTTCCCTTATTGTCTTAGTCCTTTCACACTGCTGTAACAAAATGCCACAGACTGGGTGCCTTATAAACAATAGACAGCTACTTCCCACAATTATGGAATCTGAAAGTCTGAGATCAGGGTGCCAGTAAGATTGGGTGAAGCCTCTCTTCCAGCTGTAGACTGTCAACTTCTTGTATCCTCGCTTGGGGAAGGCAGAGGGAGTTATCTCAGACCTTGTTTAAAAGGGCACTAATCCCATCATAAGGACTCCTCCTTCATGACCTAATCACCTCTCGAAGGCCCCAGCTACTAGAACCATCACATTGGGCATTAGGATTTCAGCATATGAATTTGGGGGAGACACATTCAGACCATAACACTCATCTTCACCTCACTGTGCTTTATTGTCCTAAATTATTTACATCAAAAAATGGAAGAAAGACAGGATTTTAAAACCTCCCTAGAATTAGCCCATTTGAAAAAATAACTGATAACTCAGTGCTTCTTTAAGAAATTGATTCCTGTCATACTCCTTAAAAATACCCTGAAACCGGGGTGCCTGGGTGGCTTAGTCGTTAAGTGTCTGCCTTCGGCTCAGGTCATGATCCCGGGGTCCTGGGATCGAGCCCCGCATCGGGCTCCCTGCTCTGTGGGGAGCCTGCTTCTCCCTCTCCTACTCCCCCTGCTTGTGTTCCCTCTCTCACTGTGTCTTTCTCTGTCAAATAAATAAAATCTTTAATAAATTAATAAATAAATAAATAAGTAAATAAGTAAGTAAATAAATAAATAAAAATACCCTGAAACCTTGCCATATAATAACATCCTTCAAAAAAAAAATCAATGTTTATAGGCATAATGAAAATAAATATATTTATTACTCAAAATGAATCCATTCTATGAATTGCATGTAGCTCTGTGCCTCCTGCCATTCCCACATGAAGAATAACCTGAGTTTTCTGGAATGACGATCAAGGATATAAAGGGAAAGGGCATTCTTAGATGGTCCAAGACTCAGAAATCAGTCCATCAATGGTGTGGGCATGTGTGATTCAGTTAAGTGCTCTGAACCTAGTCTGTAAAACCTGTAAAATCATGATTTCCAACCTACTTATTGCTTTTCCTAAACTTTATGACAGAAGTTAGGTGCTATATTTTGCAATTTAAGGCTTTGAAAATGTTTCTATATGTATTCCTTACGAAGCCAGGCTGTACTGAGTTTTCAACATTGTAACATAGGCCCCTGTTATGAGAAGGCTAAATCATTGAAAGAAACAGGTAGTAGAGGGCGCCTGGGTGGCTCAGTTGGTTAAGCGACTGCCTTCGGCTCAGGTCATGATCCTGGAGTCCCTGGATGGAGTCCCTGGATCGAGTCCCACATCGGGCTCCCTGCTCGGCAGGGAGTCTGCTTCTCCCTCTGACCCTCCCCCCTCTCATGTGCTCGCTCTCTCTCATTCTCTCTCTCTCAAATAAATAAATAAAATCTTTAAAAAAAAAAAGAAAGAAAGAAACAGGTAGTAGATCAGTGCATTTTCAGCTCTCTCTGTGTCTGTGCCTTTTTCCAGGTGACTTTGCTATTCCTCCCATCAGGATGTCAAGTATATTTTCCCACCCCTTGATGATGAGTTTGGCCATTTGCTTTGTTTTGGCCAATGGAATAATAGTGTGGATATGATGCAAGAGGAAGCATGAAAACCTGGGCTTGCTTTGTTGTGCTTCTGCCATCACAATGAGAAGGATAGACCCAGCTAGCCCATTATCCCAGGAGGAAGGTGAAGGTCACGTGGAGCAGAACCCAGTCATCCCACTAAGCACAGCCAAACCAGCTGCCTCATAGCCCATGCCAAGATACATAAGTGAGCCCAGGTCAAGATGAGAGGTAGGCCATTCTTCAGACACCAAAGAAATAAATGTATAGAATTATATGCCACACAGCACACAATTTTGTGGCACTAGCTAACTGCCACAGGTCAGTAAAAATACATAAAGGGGAAGAGGAGAGAGTTTGGCTTCTTGTGAAGTGTTAATTCTCCTAGATATTATGAGTTATTTTTTGAACCAAAAAATGTAAAAGTAAAAAAAAAAAAAAAAACCATAAAGGTGTCTTACCCCCAATATATAAGCTACATATTCAGTGGGGTTTATTTCATAATATTATAAAGGTGATAGTGGTGAAATATAATACTGCTGAAATAAATGAAAACTTTATTTTTTTATCATAAAGCTACATATCTGCTTGAAGGTATACTTTTATGTATCAAGAGGCAGGCAGAGAGTAATTACCATCTGACAATACATTACTGTCCAGGTATTCATCTGAAGGTTCTATAATGCATCAAAACTATTTTCGTTTTGGGGCACCTGGGTGGTTCAGTCGTTAAGCGTCTGCCTTAGGCTCAGGTCATGATCCCAGGGTCCTGGGATTGAGCCCCACATTGAGCTCCCTGCTCCGCCGGAAGCCTGCTTCTCCTTCTCCCACTCCCCCTGCTTGTGTTCCCTCACTCGCTATGTCTCTCTCTGTCAAATAAATAAATAAAATCTTTAAAAGAAATTAATAAATTGATAAAACAAAAATAGGTTTTTTTTAAAGATTTTATTTATTTATTTGACAGAGACACAGCGAGAGAGGGAACAAAAGCAGGGGGAGTGGGAGAGGGAGAAGCAGGCTTCCCGCTGAGCAGGGAGCTCGACACGGGGCTCGATCCCAGGACCCTGGGATCATGAGCTAAGCGGAAGGCAGACGCTTAACGACTGAGCCACTCAGGTGCCCCTTATTAATTAATTTTTAACTCAAAGAACTGATATGCACATTGTACATAGTTCTAATTATACAGACATCAAACTTATTCTTTTTATCCACAGATCCTAAAAACCTGTTTTACATATATTAAAGAAGCCCCTCTAGCCAACTAGTTATCTAAACATAGTAAGATGAAAAGACTGGTTAAAGTTAAATTTCCATAGTTAAAGTAAAATTTGATAGTAAATTGTGTAAGAAATATTTTGATTTGTACTCCAATTTGAAAATTAGAAGAAAAAATATTATTAAAAATTTATTTCATTATATATTAACAAAATTCTGGTTATAACTATAACGCACTAATTGTTAGAATGAAGAAAGACAGAATCAAGTATTGGTTGAGATTTTTGTTTAAAATACTTCTCACGGGGTGCCAGAGTGGCTCAGTCAGTTGAGCATCCGACTCTTGGTTTCAGCTCAAGTCATGAACTCAGAGTTGTGAGATCAAGCCCTGCATCAGGCTCCACACTCGGTGGGGAGTCTGCTTCTCCTCTCCCTCTGACCCTCCCTACTGCTCTCTCTCTCTCTCGGTCTCTCTCAAATAAATAAATCTTAAAAATGAATAAATTAATTTAATTTAATATTTCTGACAAAATTATTAGGTACTAAATGCAGTGTGGTATCCTGAATTGGATCCTAGAACAGAAAAAATTGAGAAAAACTGGTGAAATCTGAATAAAATCTAGAGTTTAGTTAAAAGTAATATGTGTTAATTTCTTAGTTTGACAAGTGTGCAAATAAATGTAAGTTAAGAATTGACATTAGGGGAGGGACACCTGGGTGGCTCAGTTGGTTAAGTGTATGCCTTTGGCTCAGGTCATGATCTTAGGGTCCTGGGATCGAGCCCTGCACCGGCCTGTCTGTTCAGCGGTGAGTCTGCTTCTCCCTCTCCCTCTGCCTATGTGATCTCTCTCTCTCTCTCTCAAATAAGCAAATAAAATCTTAAAAAAAAAAAAAAAGAATTGACATTGGGGGAAACCAGTAAGAAGTAAACAAGAACTCTTATAGTTGCAACTGTTCTATAAATCTAACATTACAAATGAAAAGTGTATTTCAAAATTATTAGGTGGCATGACATGACATTCTTCTCTCACTTTAACAACATAACCACAGAGATTCATTTGTGCAGAAGTGTGTGAAGGATGTACCAATTTTCCCAAGGACCTCGCTTAGTCCCTTGAGACAAATCTTTCTCTTTTATTTTTTTTTAAAGATTTTATTTATTTATTTATTTGACAGAGAGAGAGATAGCGAGAGCAGGAACACAAACAGGGGGAGTGGGAGAGGGAGAGGCAGGCTTCCCACCAGGCAGGGAGCCCAATGAGGGACTCGATCCCAGGACTCTGGGATCATGACCTGAGCCAAAGTCAGACGCTTAACAACTGAGCCACCCAGGCGCCCCCAAATCTTCCTATTTTAAAGCACCTATCCTACAGTAATCCTTGTAATCTATTCAACCTCATAACTGTAGGAATACAGATAATTTATATTGGGAAGGCAGGGAACCCTGTGTCTCCACTTTTCCTACACTGTAAATACATAAAAAATTGAGGAAACAAAAGAGCCAATGAGAATTGGCAGCCAATGAAAAAAGAAAAAGGTCCCAACAGAGATGTAAACATGGGATACAAACTGTATTTAGAGATCTTCTTCCTTCCATGGAGCGTGATGTCATAAGACTGTCAGAAGCATTTGACCTTAATGACTAAATCCTTCTCTCTCCAAGTCTGTGGCTTCACAGGAGGCAGGAATTTACATAGGCAAAAAGAAGTTACAGCACAGGCCCATACCCAATTATAATGTGATTCCCTGAACATGCTTATGTTAATTTTTTTCAGATTCTCACAAAAGGCAAGATCATAAGAAATGCTAATTCTCACAGAATTCCAGAGTCCCTGAAAATTTGTCTTTGGACCCCAACTTGAGAAACATTTCTTTAAGAGTTTAGCAGAGGGATACCTGGATGGCTCAGTCCACAGGGCATGCAAACTCTTGATCTTGGGGTCACGAGTTCAAGCCCCACATTGGACATAAAGCTTACTTAAAAAAAAAAAAAAGAGTTTAGCAGGAAAAAGAAAAAGGCAGTGTGGTAATAGTGGTACAAAGCACAACTACAAAGTCAGAATTCCAGGTTGTAACCCCAGCACAGAACTTAATGACTTTGTGAACTTCTACAAGTTACTCTTCCTCTCTGTGCTTCATTTCCCTCACCAGTAAAAGGCGATGGTCGTTATATATCTTCCTGATGGTTGGTTGGCAGGATTAAATGAGATAATCTGTGAAAAGAAGATAAAATTGCACCTGGCACTTGATTCTTCCTACTCTGCCTTAGTGCTATATACACAGCCAGTCTTATGCTAGGGAAGAGGAAGCTGATTAAGCTGATTAAGGAATCAGAGCTAAGATCCCCCTTACTTTGTTATTTTCTTCTTTAAAGGTTTTAAGGAGCTCCTTAAAATAACACTATTTTTGCTTTGTCTTCACATAGTGGGCAGCTCCTTTCTTATCTACACTATTCCTTTAGTTCCCGTGAGGAAACTATCTTATGTGCAGATAAAAGTGGCAATTCATTTCTGGCTCAATTCAATCATAATCATATTGTCAACTTTACAAGATGTTAATTACGAAATAAGAGACAATTGATTGTGTTTTATGAGGCTGTTATGACATGCCTAGTATGCCCAGTGAGTGAGCCAGGAGGTTGAAATGCAAGTGCTTTGGGCTGTTCCTCACTATGTGTTAATGGCTCAATTAAACATACCTTAAAGGAGAGTTTCATCTTACTCCATAGTGGGTGTTTAATAATTTGTTTTGTTAGGAGATTTTTGCCCTGAGCAAGTCCTCTGAGGCTGAAGGAATTCTAAAGCTCTATTTCCAGACATGTTCCATGGTTCCTCTCACTCACCCCCTCACAGGGAGGAGTATCTGGAAAAGCTTTCACTGCAGTCTGTGGCCTTGATTCTCAAGACCACCAACAAGCAGGGCCAATTTAAAGGAACTCCATAATTGCCCTCAGAACTGATTTGGACAGAACAGACACACTTAAATAAATGCTAGAGTGTCTTATTTCTCCACAAAGAACCCCATCTCTACTATTTAAGCCAACATTTATGTGAAGATTTTTCCGTTTTTCTTTGCTCTCTAGAGCATATTGGTTCAGATCTCATGGCTGAAGTTCACACAGGAGATTCACTGTATTATTCTTTTTTTTTTAATATAAAGCAACAGAGAATCTAGTTCCAAGTTAATGTTTCCAATATCAGCTTCTTTTTAAAATTAATAGCTACATAATCAAATTAAAATGTCATTTTTAAGGGACGCCTGGGTGGCTCAGTCGGTTGAGCATCCAACTAATGATTTCGACTGGGGTCATGATCTTGGGGTCATGGGATGGAGCCTGGTGTCAGGCTCCGTGCTTGATATTTCCTCCGCCCTTCCTCCATCACATGCTCTCTCTCTCTCAAATAAATAGAATCTTTTTTTAAAATGTCATTTTTAAGGAGAAAAAAAAAAAGAATAGTGTAAAGTTCTTGTGACCTTAAATAATTGTGTTCACTACTTAATAAGTATTTGGATTTGAAACTTTTCCTCACCTGTCATGTATGATAGTTGCTCTGTCTTACCCTGGCATCATACTCTCTACTCAGTTTCCTCACCCTTCTTCAAGGGGCAAGGGCAGATTCTCAGTAGAAAAGACTCCTTGACTTTGCCCTATATTCTCCACCCCTCTAGAAGGGGGCCATGTTGAAAGTAACAGTACTGAAAGCACTAATTTAAAACAACAAGAATAAACAGATGTTTAAGAAGCATAATTTAGAAGCTATGACTCCTCACACTACTTCTGGTTCCCTGTCTCAAAGTCATCAGTCCTGAAAGCTTGATAAAATACACAAAGAACCCACCAGCTACAGCAAAGAACCAGAATCTCACATATTGGCTCACATCAAGCCCTCAGATAACCTTTAAGGGCCTTATTCTTGGCATCTCATTTATTGAGCACTGTGAGCAGAATCTTCTGTTAAAATCCTCTATGTGGTAAGAAGCATGGAAATGCTTTGCAAACTTTCTCTCTCCTTCTCTGAGGTTCACAAAACAAAATGATGTATCCATCTTGGTACCACCCTTTATCTTGTCTTCAAGGAACCTACAGGAATATGTCCTATTTTCCTCTGTGGTTCTGCAGAGTTCCCATCTCTTAAAGTTTTAGTGTCCAAGTCCTGCAAGTGGTTGCTTGAAAGACCTAATCATTTCATTTCTACCTAAGAACTAAAAATGGCTTAGCCAGTTATAAACACAAACCTGTTGAAACAATGGCTGGATTAAATAACTCCTTTAGGGGCACCTGGGTGGCTCAGATGGTTAAGCGTCTGCCTTCGGCTCAGGTCGTGATCTCTGCATCCTGGGATGGAGTCCCATGTTGGGCTCCCAGCTCAGTGGGGAGTCTGCTTCTCCCTCTCCCTCTGCCTTTCCCCGCTGCTTGTGCTCTCTCTCTCAAATGATAAGTAAAATCTTTTTAAATAAATAAATAAATAAATAACCTCTTTAATTGAATATCATGCTACATTTCAATATACTTTTTTAAAAAGCTGTTTTCTTTTATTTGGACTTGGAAGTGTGTTGTAAAAAATATATATAATCTTGAGAAGAAAATTAACTGCACAATTGACCAGGATATGATCATAAAATAGGTGGAGTAACATTTGTTTAGAGAAAAGGTATTCTATATTTAAAAAAGAGAATACCTCATTTGTCTCATTTGATTTTCTTTCCAAAGGTCTAACTAAAATTTTCTAGGGGACATAGCTTTTTTGTTTGTTGGTTGGTTTTGGGTTTTTCTTTCTGCAACAGAATAATAGGTAGTCCACAAACTTAATATTCATGTATACAGTTTATTATAAAGGAAGCTTTAAGCATCGTCATCACCATTTTGTGAATTGGAAAACCTTGCCACATACGATTTAGATCCTATGACCTGTCCTTAGCCAAAATGTTTAATAGTAAAGCAACTTCTTCCCCAGGGCAACACCCATTCCACTCAGTGCTCCATACTGCCCTCTCCTGGTGGATTTTCTGGAAAGCTCACATCTCAGGCAGCTGAGTCCCAAATCCTAGACAATTAAAGCAGCGGACAGACGCACATGAACTTCTGTTCACCTCTGAACCAAAAATGAAAAAGAAAAGGAATGGAAAAGGGAAAAAAGAGAAGAAAACATTTGGATATGTCTAGATTTGGCAATTCAAATAATATTAGAATCATTCTTCATCTACCCCCCTACCACTTAGTTCCTTAGTTCCTTTTTCTCTTCTTTCTTTTTGTTCTTTGTTCAAGAAATAAACTCAAAATAGCTAATCACAATAGCTATGACTAAATGGTTAGGAAGAAGGAGCCCAAGTTTGAAGTTGTTTTAACAGAATGAAAAAAAAAAAAAATCCTAAACCCGAACCCTATAATTCAACCCAACTTGTCACTACCCTCTGATTAAAGCATTTTTTAAAAATAACAGATAGGAAGCTGAGATCTGCATTGAGATAAAGATGGTTAGCATAGATCAAAAGGAATTGTACATATGTCAGTTAGATTGACAGGATGTGGGGAAGTGGTAGGTCCCATATCCAGTTACTTTATGCACGAGTACATTTGCTGAATGCAGGTACTCTAACGGGCTAGCTGCACATAGACAGAAACCAGGGAAATTAATGGAAAGCAATCTATAATGGTTAGAGTGTTTGTTCTGATATGGATCCAAGACCACATTTCTCCTAATTAGTAATATTACTGTAATTTTTTTTTTTTTTTTAAAGATTTTATTTATTTATTTGAGAGAGAGAGAATGAGAGAGAGGGGGGAGGGTCAGAGGGAGAAACAGACTCCCTGCCGAGCAGGGAGCCCGATGCGGGACTCGATCCAGGGACTCCAGGATCATGACCTGAGCCGAAGGCAGCTGCCTAACCAACTGAGCCACCCAGGCGCCCCATATTACTGTAATTTTTTATAACTGTCTATCTTGCCCTGCCCAGGACAGTAAATTGTCTTTGAATCTTTCATCTGGCATTTCTGAGGGGGTCAGCGTTATGTTGTGAGTACTCTATATCCCACATACATAAACTTAGTAATTAGATATAGACAAGTTTCCCAGCCAATTAGAAGGAGAAATATTTAAAATCTTCTCCCCGACCAAAAAAAAAAATTCCATCTAAGGCATTTTGGGAGACAAAAGGGGCAAATGATATAGAATGTCAATATCAGTGGAGCCCAGAAAAGAATACTTAGCTGGTTTTGAGGTGAAGTGGGATTGCGGAGAGGAGAGGATAAGAAACAAGAATAGTTTACTTGCTAATTAAAATGGAAAAATCATACAAGGGTTATTTTCCAGGAAGGGTGAGTTACAACAGAAGAGTATTGCTTAAGACCACAATTAATGCCACATATTTCTTTGGGATTCCATTCATATATTACCATTCATAATGAAGGTGATCTTGGCTAATCAAGGCCAGACTATAAATCAGAGAAATTAAAAACCCATGTTAGGGAAATTCTATGTGGCTTAATACAGGGATTGCTTCCTTACTTAATGTAGTCACTAAGATCTAAAATTCTAGAGCTGGAAAGACCTTCTCGTTTACCTTTACCAGACCTGACTAACCCCATTTTAGTAATAATCAAATCAAATCACCCTTTAGCTAAAACAATTGCATACCCTTAATAATCCAACAGGCTAGGACTAGGATGAGGGGAATGAGGCACATGCCTTCAGGCACAAACTTAACGGGGGCCAGGGGAGGGGGTTCCAAAGCCTTAGTAATCAAGATAAATAATATTTCAACTTCGCCTACCCAAATGCCTTCTCTGTTGAATCCTGTCTTTATTTAAAATTTTGTTATATTGCTCATCATGGATATTTTGCATTGATTTTGTTTTTTTTTATATTATTTATCTTGATAATTGAGGTTTTTGGCACTTAAATTTTGCACCTTAAAGCAAATACTTCACTCACCTCACACTAGTCCTGGACCTGTAAACCCATTCCACTATTTATAAATTTCAGAATCAGAAATTTTTTCCTTATGTCTAAACTCAGGGTTTCCCAAGCTTGACACTATTAGACATTTTGGGGCCAGATAATTCTTTGTTAGGAGGGTTGTCCTATAAATTATAAGATGTTTAGCAGCATCCCTCGCTTCTACCTACTAGATGCCAGTAACACCCACCCTCTCCTTTCCACCAAAAATGTCTCCAAATTAATCCTGGTTTAGAACCATTAATCTTCCCAAAGTCTCTTATGCTACAAACCACCCCATTTCTTCCTGTTGTGTCCTTGGTAGAGACAGACAGCAGCTTTTCATCATCTTCTAAATAACCCCATGAGATTCTTTGCTTTGTAGAGTATGTGTTTACTTTATAATCTGATTAGAGTGATGATAATTATGTTAGTATGTCTAGACTTACCAAGGTCAAAGCCCTGGCCTCTGTAAGGTTTATTCCTGTCTAATATCTGACATCTCAGTAGACCACTTGGCCATCCAAAGCAGTAGCTTCTTCCAGAAGTTCCAAGATGCCTTATAATTATAACCCCTTTGTCAAACTGCAAACTCAACTCCCTCATTGAATTAGGCCAGAGAGATTAGTTACACCCAACCACATTTCATTCTCTTCAAAGTGAATTTCATCTTGGAATTTATCAATAATCTTTATGTAAGCTATCATATCCTCTTCCATCTCAGAAACTAAGACTCTAATGAGTTAGATTATATCAAATAATTCAGCAATTCAACTTCCTCTGTGATCTTAGTTTTGTAAGTACTCCAGTTTTGGGAAGCCATTTTTCCTATAATGATCAGGAAAGATATTTAGTATTTTTTCTTATTATTCAAAAGCAAAATTCATTACAAAATGTTTAAAGCTCACAGTTAGGCCTGGAAATCAAATTACACTTGGAAGGTAAAAATCCATTTCTGGATTCTAATTTAGTAACAACATACTAAAAAGTCTCATATTTATCCATGCAAACTGCAATATGAATCATAAATAGGTAGTCAGATAAATGACCTAGAAATTCTTCCCAATGATACACAATCTGCCACCTTCATCCTCCACTCAGTTGAACTTTCATAAAATTCTGGATCCATATTTGGGTTTTTTTTTTTTTTTTCCAGGTAGGAATGGTGTATGTGGCAGTCAACCTATATTCAAGATAATGGGTTTGGATATTATACCAGCCAGAGGTCTTGGCTACAAGCAACAGAAACTAACTCTGGTTGATTAAGCAGGGGAAAAAAGAAGAAATATATATATATATATATATATATATATATATATATATTTTTTTTTTTTTTTTTTTTTTTTTTGCCGAGTTATTAAATAGTTCAAGGAATTTCCAACATGACTGGAACCAGGCTAAAAAAGGAGACCAGACAAGGGAGCAAGGCAGCAAGAGGACCCCAGCCAAGAGCACACCACCCTACCCATCTAGGGAGGAAACCACCACTACCGCCCCTACCACTAAACAATGAATGCTGCAGGTTACCAGGCAGCCACAGACAGTGGACTTTGGATGGTGCTCCTTCTGCTACCACCACCTCGGTGCCTCTGAATTCTCCACTGTCTCTGCCTCTTTATGTTACCAGTTCCCAGTTCAAAGTCACTAGTAGGTGCATCTGTTTAGTTAAGCCTGGGTCAGATGCCTACATTCTAGCTACAATTGAAGCTGGGACAATGGTTGGACTTCTCAGCTTCTAAAGTGGAAGGCAGGGAGCCAAGAAAATGAGAGTTGTCCATTACAGGTATGATAAAGAGAGGTAACTAATAATAACAGATTAAATCTTGGGCTCTGGAGTCAGACTATCTGAATTTGAATTTATGCCTATTACTAGCTATGTGATCTTGAGCAAATTACTTAAATCCTTAATCATTTCTATTTCTTCACCTTTACAACAGACCCTTATGAGGATTAAATAAAAACATTCATGTAAGGGCGCCTGGGTGGCTCAGTTGGTTGAGCGACTGCCTTCGGCTCAGGTCATGATCCTAGAGTCCCGGGATCGAGTCCCACATCAGGCTCCCTGCTCAGCAGGGAGTCTGCTTCTCCCTCTGACCCTCCTCCCTCTCATGCTCTCTGTCTCTCATTGTCTCTCTCACAAATAAATAAAATCTTAAAAAAAAATTAAAAAAAAAACATTCATGTAAAATTGCCTAGCCTAGCACAGTATATGGTACATAGTAAGTATTTCTATATATTTATATTTGGGTGTCCGTACACACACACACACACATACATATACATATATGAATATGTGTGTATGCCAGCATGCGACATTGATAACAGAGATAGAGCTTCTCTACCCCTATTCTCTTCCTCCTTTTATTAACACCTACCAAATACTGAGACAGTACTTGTGTATCTCAGACTTTTCATTTAATTTAATGCAGGACAAGGCAATGAAACTTAACTTTGGTCTCCCCCACCCCTCCACTTAAAGCATACATGATCCAGCAGAGCAAAACCAATAAAGAAATCATCATAATCCAACATATGCTAGAGTAGCATAAAAATGGAAATTCAAAGGATGGGATTAATTTTGTATGGGGATCTAGAAAATAATTATAGAAGGAACTTGACAGGGAACATGAAGAGCAGATAATGAACTTCTTTAGAGAGTAAAGAGAAAACTTCTGCCAGGCAGTGAGAACACTGTCAGCACAGCTTTGTAACTTCAGGGTCTGCCTGGGAATGGGGAAGGACAAGAGCAAGGGACTGATGGGAGGGTGGAAAAAGATGACCTGAGAAAGACAGACTGGAGCCATATTGTCAAAACCACACCAGGCCTGACCAAAGGCCCTGGCAATGTGTCACATCATTGGGATCAATATTTTAGGGAATTATTTAGTCCTGGTAAGATTTTTGTTCATTATGCAGTTCAACCCCAGGGATTAAGGCTGGCTTAAGCAAAACAATAGAATAGGCAGAGTTTGTCCCAGACCTTCCTTTTGTTGAGTTTCCCTTTCCCTCCCAACCTCTATCCCAGGTCCCCAGGGCCATTTGGAAAGCCTCTGCCTGTACATTACAACCTATTAGATGCTGCCAGAGGTTTCAGGCCTTCATAGTCCTCCCAGCTCCACACCCTGCCATTCTTCTTCCTTCTCCACACCTGTCAGAGCCCCAACTTCTGTTTAATTGACAAGACTGAGAGTGTGCTAAACAAATAAGGCAGTTTCAACTGCAGTCCTGGTCCACAGCTCTTCCTCATAACACGTTGCTCTAATAATTGCAGTGGACTCCCCAGAAATAATGTGAGCAGTTCTCCAACCTCAATTTCTGTTAGCTCCTAGACCTACCTTTTCCCCAATCTCTTCACCCCCAACCCCAGGCACAGGTCGAGCATGTGCTCTAATAAGGACAGAAGAGCTTTTTTTATAGCCCACAAAATAAGAAAGCTCAAAACAGGATTGCTCTAGAAAGTCTGATGTGAGTGATTGATTCCTCATTTCTTCTCAGGAAATAGAAGTGGCTCTGCGCTAAGGACTAAATCTGCTCTCCCCTTCTGGACATAGAGTTTGGTCTCAACTTCTCCAGGGATCTGAGCCCAGTGGCTCCAGCATTCATGTGACTGGAAACAGAAGGGTTTGGCCTCTTGCTGTGGAGGGGTTTAGCATACTGGTTGCAGAGCTTAGTGGATTTCTTTTAGATTTTGTTTCAACTGCCAAGAGCCCAGGGACTCAAGCCTTATGAGATGCTCAGGGAATGTCAGGGAATTGAGAAGGGACCCAGGGAACTGGTGTTCACCAAGCTATTGCTAGTGTGCGTGGGGTGGAGAGTGGGGAGGCCTAGAGATGCGGCCCTTCCTGAAAAGCTGTGGCTGAGAGGGCTTCATGCTGCAGGGCTCTCTTCTTCAGTAATCTACTCTGGTAAAACACAAGGGATGGATAAAAATGAGCAGTTATACCGGAGACGGATCCATTCCTTCAGTGGCAATATATTCTCCTCACATGCTTTTCTCTTCACAGCAAGCAAATGCATGTGGAGCCAGCGACTATGAAGTCGGTCATATTAAATTTATTCAGTTTTCTTCAAGTCTTAAAGCATGAAGCGTTACAAACCTCCATATGTACACTAGGGAAAGAAAGGAAGAAAAAAAAGGACTCCACGGCAAGGCCTAAGGAAAAGCCTGTGGAAAGAGAATGGCAAGATAAAGCAACACAATTTCAAATCTTAATCTCCTGAAATGGTGCCTTTAAAGCTGCACTTTCCACATTTCTGAGTGGGACCCGTCAAAACTCCGTGTCAAATCATGTTATAACCCTGCTTCTTATCTGTTTGTGATAGCTTTCAAGGCCAGTAATTCCCCCATATGTGGCAGAAAAGTTCATAGTAGAGATTTGCGCACTTGAATAAGCTTCCTGCATTGCTTTTTGTGGAGTGCTGGTGAAGGAGAGAGATTTGTTCTCCCTTTCAGAACTAAACCGGGCAACTGCCAGCAACACAGTCTAGAAGCAAACCAGAATCACTCACTTGGTCAGATAATCTACAGAACGATGACTTAATATTATATACTCTCCACTTTTGTCCAATAAAACACATAGCCAGGTAGAATTCCCTGCCTTTTTTCAAGTACAAATTAACAGACAAGACCCCATCTATGAGGGAAGCCTTTTTTGGTGCCCTCTCCCCAGACACCCTCCTTTGGCACCCCTGTCCCATCACCGGAGGTGGCCTGGAGTTCTGGGTGCCGGCTGGCTGCTGGGGTGATGATAGTGCCCAGGGGCTCAGGAATAGAGAGTTGTGAAAACCATACAGCTGTGGAGAGAGGGTGTCATCTGCCTTGGGAAGGGTAGGGGACAACTCACTCTGTCTCCTCCTCTATCCACCTGGTGGCACTGACTGGCCTGAGGCTTAAACAGGAAGAGGCAGGTATGACCAGCTCTGAATGGCATCCTCAGGCCCAGGGGTCACAATCACAGGTATCAGCCAGGGCCAGGCAGGTAGTGCCAGTGAGTGAAATGGGCCAGGTATAGGCAATAAAGATGTTTGGGATCTAAGAAAAGAAAATAAGACATAATCTATGTTATTTATTTGTTTTTTTTTGGTTGTTGTTGTTTTTAATAAAGACAGCTTTTTTTTTTTAAAGATTTTATTTATTTATTTGACAGAGAGAGACACAGCGAGAGAAGGAACACAAGCAGGGTGAGTGGGAGAGGGAGAAGCAGGCTTCCCACAGAGCAGGGAGCCCGATGCGGGGCTCGATCCCAGGACCCCAGGATCATTACCTGAGCCAAAGGCAGATGCTTAACGACTGAGCCACCCAGGCGCCCCAACAGCTTTCTTTTTTTAAATAGACAACATTCTGAAACAAAAACAAAATTAGTTCCTCTTGGCAAACTAATATACTTTCTTGTATTAGGCATGACATATATTGTTCCCTTTTTCCCTTGACTGTCAAGAAGCTCAAAGCTATATGTTGTGCTTCCCTTTGATTTTTTTAAGGTTTTTTTTTTTTAAATAAGCTCTACACCCAACTTGGGGCTTGAATTCACGACCCTGAGATCAAGAGTCGCATGCTCTACCGAGCCAGCCAGGCGCCTCCCTTTGATTTTTTTTGAGACAGTGATCTCCCTCTCCTTCCCATCCCTTCCCTCTCCACACACACACACACACACACACACACACACAGGGAAGTGCACACATACACAAACACACATACCTGGTGACCTATAAAGATATAACATAGATAACATAAGTGTAATACTGATTAAATATTTCAGAGTTCTTAATTTCTTAATATTAAGTATTAATATGTGCCACGGTCCTATTTTTCTTTTTCTTCTAAAACCTTCTATTATGGGGGTACCTGGGTGGCTCAGTTGTTAAGCATCTGCCTTCGGCTCAGGTCATGATCCCAGGGTCCTGGGATCGAGCCCTGCATCTGGCTCCCTGCTCAGCAGGAAGCCTGCTTCTCCCTCTCGACTCCCCCTGCTTGTATTCCTTCTCTCGCTGTCTCTGTCTGTCAAATAAATATATAAAATCTTTAAAAAAAAATTTAAAAAAACCTTCTATTATGTATTTCATCTAAAGCCTTCTATTGAATGGCTGAACTCAGTAGAAAGAACCATTATATAAATTCTGAATTCTGGCTCTATCAATGAACTCTAAAGGTATCCTAATTCTAAAACATCTTGTTATTCTTATTTTATTTATTTTTATTTTTATTTGTTTTTTATTTTTAAAGATTTTATTTATTTGACAGAGAGAGACACAGTGAGAGAGGGAACACAAGCAGGGGGAGTGGGAGAGGGAGAAGCAGGCTTCCCAACGAGCAGAGAGCCTGATGCAGGGCTCGATCACGGGGTCCTGGGATCATGACCTGAGCCGAAGGCAGATGCTTAACGACTGAGCCACCCAGGCGCCCCTTGTTATTCTCATTTTAAAGACTTAAAGTATTTCCCTTTGGAAGTTTTTTGGTTTTGTTTATGGTTTTGTTTTTCCTTTTCTTTCTCTCTTTTTCTTTTTTCACTTACTACTATCTCTGTCTGCAAGCCAAAGTTATGAAAAGAGATGATATACTTTAGGAAGGGGCCATAGATCCAAAATTAATCTCTACCAAAGTTAATTCCTGCATAAATTAAGCTCAATATGTTTTCCAACACCATAAATCAAGTGTAATAGGTATAAATAAAACATGAACTCAGGTTTCCTTGTTTATAACCTCACATCTATGACACCTCAGTGTGTACAAGGGCAAAGTTGTTTTTGTTTTTTCTTCTCTTTTAGAGATGTTGGGTTAGTAGACATTGTAAAGTCAAATAGATTTCCTCTCTATGGCTGAAAAAGCTAATAATCAGAAGCCCACAGAAAAATTCCTTCTGCATACTTATACAAAACATCATGACTCTCCTCCTGGGACCAGCAAACCAGTAGAATTGCCAGGGAAGATTTGAGAATGGGGTGGAGAGGAACGAACAGCTCTGGGGATTAGGAAGTTTGTTCTGCTGCATGAAGCCATGGCCAGTTGTTAGTGTTAGGTTATTCTATGGCTACAGTTTAGTTCTTGGAAAATCCATGAGGAGTGATGAAAATAAGATGTCAGGATGTCCAGTTGAGAGCTAACCAATAGCAGGCGTTGGGGTGTGCCTCATCCCTTTTACTTAGCCAGTACACCTACCCCTCAGCTGTGTGAATGTCCACTGTTAACAGCCTTGGCTAGGAAATTATGCCCCATCGGCCCTCCCACCAAGGCTGGGGCAGCCCACAACCAATGAGAGCACAAGGGGTCAGCCCCCTCCTCCCTGCTCTGTCTTGAGGCTTATACTACAGAACTACATTGTCTGACATGGTAGACATTAGCCATGTAAAACTCTTCAAATTTAAATTAAATTTAAAAATAAGTTTGTCAGTTATGCTAGCCATATTTCGTATACTCAATGGTCATATGTAGCTAGTGGTAATTATACTGGACAATGCCAATTACATAGAACATTTCCAACATTGTAGTAACTTCTCTTGGACAGACAGCTCCAGAGTCTACCCACTATGGATCAGGCTAAGGTTAGATTTCACCTAGGTGAAGTCCATGCTCAGCAATTTCCCCTTCCCTATCCTGCTTCCCTATCTTGCCTCCCTGCCTCCTATCCATCTATCTATCTATCTATCTATCATTTATTTTTTCTGAAGAGTACTCCGTCAATAAATCATGTGTACCCAAGTCCCCGTGTCAAGCTCTGCTTTTAAGGAATTCTGTCCAAGACACCATCTATATTGATTTCAACTTTAGGCTCATTGTAAATCAACTAAACATTTATATATGGAAGGCTTAGATTTCCTTACCCTAAAAGATACTCATCCATGCTTGTTTTCTAAAGCATAAGCTCATAGAGTCCAAGGGCCAGGTTTTCATAAAAGGAAAAGGACTCTGGGAACAAAATGAAGTAGTCTTAAATCCCCCAAGATTGTGACTGAGGAGTGTGAGTCTTTGCAGGAGGCAGGCAATGCCCAGATTGGGGGCGGGGTGGGGCACTAGCTGAAGGGTTCTGGTAGAGCTGAATAGGAAGTGCCATGGGTGTGAAAGGAGAATACCTGTACCTGACTGAAGGTAGAAGACAAGCCATAGTCTCAAGTCAACTTCCTCATCCTTAACAAGAACTAAATGTTACATAGAGAAAATCAGTTCATCCCCTCCCTGTTATTTACGGAGAGCTTGCTCTGTATCACAGGTCATGCACCTTTGCCTCCACTTTCTTTAAGTCTTCCCTTTGAGTCTTCAAAGGAGTAGTTTCCTCTTCCTGAGTATTTCAGCACTGCTCTATATAATAGAAGTACAATGCAAGCCACATATGTAATTTAAATTTTTCTGGTAGTCACATTAAAAAAAAAAAAAACAGGTGAATTTAATTTTAATAATCGATTTTATTTAGCCCAATATATCCAAAATATTGTCATTTTAACATGCAATCAATATAAAAACTTATTAATGAGACATGTTCCATTCTTTTTTTTCCATATTAAGCCTTCAAGATCCAGTGTGTAGTTTACACTTACAATACATCTCATTTTGGACTGGCCATATTTCCATTGCCTTTAGATTTTGTGTATATGTTATTATCTATACAAAATTAAAACTAAATTATTGCTTTTTAAGTGAGATTAAGGACAAAATAATTTAGAACAAAAGTTTCCAAACAACCGAACACAATTGTCTGCCTTGCAGGTCAGTTGTAAGGATTAAATAAGATTATTCATGTTGATGCCCTGCACGGTCTAACACTTAGTAGGTATGAAATAAATCATAGATAGTCTTGAATTGAAATTACAGCTACCTTTAAGCTACTCTTAAGGTTTAAGAGACAATTTTAATAACTAATTGGTGTAAAATCTGTGATTTCCAACTGCGATGATACTTTTCTTTGGAAGGAGCATGATGGTAGGGAATGGGGAGCCGGTGGGAAGAGAAGGCTGGGCTAGAACTCTTGTCACAAACCCAACATCCAGCCTGGGGATTTTTTTCAAAACAGTATATTACATCTGTATGATAAAGGCTACATTTGTTAGTGGGAAGAAGGAAAAAATAGGTAAAGCAAGTTGGGTTAAACAAGCAAGAGGAACAGTATATAACCACCAATTATCTGGACAAAGAAATGAAAGGAGAAATGATATCTGGATAGGACATTAATGAAATCTCCTCCTACAGAAAGAGTAATTGAGAGGCTCTTAATTCTATTTGCAACACAGTGAACAACACTTATCTTGTTGAAAATATCCCCACTGGGGTCCTCCCCCATCCATGTTACAATGGCCGGAGGTGTAGAGTACTTCACTCCTGTAGAGTGTGGTTCTTTCTGCCTGTAGACCGGACCATAGGGGCATGGAAATAAATACATTTTTCAAAAGATGTGGTCTGAGACCACATGAAATGCAATGTGTTCAAAAATTGGGAATGATAGGGGCGCCTGGGTGGCTCAGTCGGCTAAGCATCTGATCTCAGCTCAGGTCTTAATCTCATGGCTGTGAGTCCACGGATGGAGCCCAACACAGTGCTGGAATTGGTACATCCATCTCCTGTCCACTGACAATGACACTCCTGGCTCTCAGGCCTTCACGTTGGGACTGGAAGCTTTCATGGGCCTCCAGCTTGCCAACTGCAAATCACAGGACTTCTCATTCCCCATAATCATGTAAGCCAGTACCTCATACTAAATCTCTTTCTATATATCTTTATTATTTCCTATTGGTTCTGTTTCTCTAGAGACCCATACTAATACAGACTTCAACATATCTTAAGTCTGAGAAAGAATTGGAAGCTGGCAGGCATGGACAGAAGAACCACATTAGGCATCACGCCATGGATTGTATTTACTGAGAGTTAGGGGTTTGGAGGAGACTGAAGACAGCTAGATATGAGCTTCTCTTTCCATCTCTGTTTCCAGCCAAGGAAACCAGCTGCAGTTCTGGAGAACACAAAGAGAAGCACTCCAAAACATGTTGCAAAATGCCTAGTTCCTGAGCCAGATGCAAGCAGCCTGTGCTATATACTAGAGCTAAAAAAAGAAGAAAGTCGAGGGAAAGGGTGACTTTGTACTTATTTTTCTCCAGTCCCTGGGGCACAATAAAACAGACCCTTTCAGCTCAAGACTTTTGCTGCCAGGATTTTAGCAGGGTTTGTCAGACTGCGCTAACCAACTATGCATTCATTATTCCTCAGGAATCCCAGTTCTGGAAGCATTTTCCCCAACCCATTCAGACCATCAGCATCCAAATCTCCCTAAGGGGATGTCTTTTTATTTTATTTAGTCAGAGTTGAATGTCCTGGTTGCAACCCTAAGGATGCATCGCTTAGAAATTAGTCATTCAGAGTTGTATAAAGGGCCAAACAGTACCATCCAAACACATTCTAAAGCAAAAGCCACATCTGCTGGGCCTTAACACAAAGAATATTCTGTCCCTTTATGCTTAGGATTCCCTTCTTAGCATCCATATATGTGCTTTTAAATGCTCTGTCAGACAAGCCCTGGATGCTGCTCGTGCTCACATTTGTATGAGGGAGTGGAGAGAAAAGGGTAAGGATTTGGGCATAAAAGAGAAGATGTGTAAATGAGTGGATTATCACAGGCATAGCTTGATTGCACACAGTGACCAAAGGGAGGGTGAATCCCGAAATAAGAGTAATCACAATAATTGCTCCTTACATTTACTGAGCATTTAATAAATGCTCTACAAGTTTTATCTCATATAAGCCTCATAACAACTCTAAGAGGTGGGAACTATTATTGTCCTCATTTTAAGGGTGAGAATCCTGCAATTTAAGGGATTAGGGGATTTACCTAAAGTCATACAACCAGTTTAGTGGCAGCACCAGCACTGAAATCCAGGCAATCTGGCTTTGAGCCAGACCCTCATTATTTTTTTTATTTTATTATGTAATACTTGATGCATAAAACATATAAATAAGGCATATGTGTTATAATGTGTAATAATAACATAAGCCACCATGCAACTTTAAAGCTCCATCACTACCAATGTCTTTGAAGTGACCTGTTCGCTTCTACTCATTCCATCTCCAGCCTAACCACCGCAGAAACCACCATTATGTGGTTATCACCCTCTAGGTGTGTAAAATAGCCTTTACCACATAGGTAAATGTCCTTAAAGCTATAGTTTTAGTGTGGTTTTCGAGCTTTTAAAAAGTAGGGTCGTATTATACACAACCACTTGTTGACTTACATTTTTTATTTTATTTTTTATTTAAACTCTAATTAGCCAACATATAGTACATCATTCATTTCAGATGTAGAGTTCAGTAATTCATCAGTTGCATAGAACACTCAGTGCTCATCGGGGAAGGGAGGGAAAACGAAATGGGAAGAAATTAGAGCTGGACTTACCTTTTTTTTTAAATTCAGCATTATGTTTCTAAATTTCATCCCTATTGTGTCGGTTGACTGTGCTGTCAACATTTTCACTGCTGGGCTCCATTTGTATAAACAGACCACAGTTTATCTATGCATTCTCCCATTGAGGGGCATTTGGGTTGTCCCAGTTTCTGCTGTTTCAGACAATGCTATTATGGACATTTTTGAACACGTCATCAAGTCCATATGTGCAAGAATTTCTCTAGGGTATTACAGGGTCAAATTATTTTCCAAAGTACACCAATTTATACTCTTCAGCTATGTGTAGGAGTCCTTGTTCCACATTCTCACCAACATGAGGTATTGTCAGGCTTCTTAGTGTTTGCTAAGATAGTGGGTGTGTAAAATGGTATCTCATTTGATGTCAACTTGTATTTGAATATTATATTATTATATTTTATTTTATTATTATTCTTAATCATATCCAGATAATGTTTGTTCACATTTACCTCAGTTAAGCCTTTATGTTTACCAGGTATTTTTGCTCTTCATTCCTCCTTATATTTCTGACCTTCCTACTGGGATAATTTTTCTTCTTCCTGAATGATATCTTTTAGAAGTTCATTTAATAAGAGCCATTGATTATAAATTCTCTCATTCTTTGCTACTCTGAAGATATCTTTATTTAGCCTTTGTTCTTTTTTTTTTTAAGATTTTATTTATTTATTTATTTGACAGAGAGAGAGAGACGGAGCACAAGTAGGAGGAGTGTGAGAGGGAGAAGCAGGCTTCCCGCTGAGCAGGGAGCCCAATGCAGGGCTCGATGCGGGGCTCGATCCCAGGACCCTGGGATCATGACCTGAGCTGAAGGCTTAACGACTGAGCCACCCAGGCACCCCTGTTTAGCTCTTGTTCTTAAAAAAATACCTTTCCTGGAGTACAATCTTATTTGGATATTATGTTAATGAGCTGGAAGATATATTCTTGTCTGTTTTCCCTTGCTGTTATTGAGAAGTCTACTGTCACCCCATTTGCCTTTCCTTTGTAGGTGATCCTTTTTCTCTATTTTTAAGATCTTTGGTATTTTGTGGAATCATACAAAAATGTGTCTAGGTGTAGAATTTTTTTTATTCTGTTTTATATGTGTTGGTCTTCCTATAGCTGTGGATTCATGGCTTTCATCATATTTCATCACTTCAGATACTGTCTCTCTTCTCTTGCTCCTTCTGTTTTCCATACTGTTTAACTTATATGTCATCCTTCTCATCTCCCCATGTCTCTGTGCATTATTACTGATAATTTCCTCAGTTCTTTTCTACAGTTTGTCAGTTCTTTTCTCGGCCATTTCTAATCTGCTGTTTAACCCGCCTATTTGTTATTCATATCAAGATTATAATTTTTCATTTCTGAAATGGATTCCATTTTTTATTTCTAGGTCATCGTTGATAGTCTCCTCTACGCACATTTTTAAAGTGAATTTTTTTATCTTTAAATTATCTTAAACTTTCTTTAAAGTTTTCACTATCTGATCATTACAATATATGAATTCTTGGAGGAGCACTGTATCTGTTTTTTTTTTCTTCTGTCTCTCACTCTTGATTAGTTTCCTATAACTGCTATAACAAATTATCGCAAAATTGAAATTGGTGATTTAAAACAACACAAGTTCATTCTATGACAGTTCTGGAAGCCAGAAGTCCAAAATCACTTGGTTAAAGTCAAAGTGTTGGAAGGGCTGCTCTTTCCAGATGTTGTAGGGCAGAATCGATTTCCTTCCCTTTTCCAGCTTCTCGAG
The DNA here is from genome assembly GCF_004348235.1 of Phoca vitulina. NCBI lineage: Eukaryota > Metazoa > Chordata > Mammalia > Carnivora > Phocidae > Phoca > Phoca vitulina. The sequence continues at coordinate 27,722,486 of NW_022589715.1, read as the reverse complement.
GACACCCTCATTCCTTGGCTTGGGACCCCTTCCTTGCATCACTCTGGCCTCTTGCTTCCATCATGACATACCCTACTTCTGTAGTCTCCTTCTTTCCTCTTATAAGGATACTTGTGATTGCATCTAAGGTCCACTTGGGTTATCCAGGATAATTTCCCCATCTCAGCATCCTTAATCACAGCTGCAAAGTCCCTTTTTTCATGCAAGGTGATGTTCACAGGAGCCAGGGATTGGGACTGGGATATTGTGGGGGCTCATTATTCAGACTACCATACACTCATTGTGTCAGAGACTGCTAGTTGCCAATAAGTATTCATTCTACCATCCCTTCCTAAGAATGAAAATACTAATTTTTAGCCAGGCTTATTGTCAGCCAGTTAAAACTCCCTAGTTTTTTGCTTTTTGGTTTTTTCTTGTTTTGACATCCAGATGTGGTCACTGGAATTAAAATTTTGCCGGTAAATTATAAGTGGAGGAGCTATGTGCAACATCCAGAATATGTTTTTAAAGAGAATAGTCGTGCTCTTCTTGTCCTTCCTTCCATAATGGTCTGGAATGTGGATATCTGGAGCTCCAGCAGCCACCTCGGATCACAAGAACAATGATCGTAACCAAGATCTCAGAGGATTCATGAACCATAAGAAAACAGGTCCCTGATGAATTTGTGATAAACCTGCCCTGGATACCTACTTCTTGGTTTGTTTTACATGAAAACAAATAAATGCATATTTCAGGCACCATTATTTGGTGGGTTTTTTGTTTTTGTTTATGTTCTTGCTTTTTGCCATGTGAGGTTAAATTTAGTCCTTAGTGATATAATCATTATGTCTTGTTTCCTTGTGTGTTTGATAATTTTTTATTGTGATCTTTTATTTGGTTTCACATAATCTGTGGAAATCCTGAAAACCTGAATTAATGACACCCTCCTCCAAAATGGAATTTGCATTGACTTATTCCTGGAGTCATGTATACCACCAACAGGAGATGGCTTTAACCTTCTTAATGAGGGAATGGGCTCCAGCAGCAGGCTGAGTTTAGCTTCCAGTCCCGGCGTTTGTGGCTGGCATTGTCATTTATCTTCCAAATTTGCAGTTTTCTTTCCTTTCTCAATCCTGGTTTTAGCTTACTTTGCATGTTTCTATGTTATTCTTTTGTTTTATTATCATTGGAAAGTTCCCTCTGTTTCTGGCATTAAATGTATTAAAAATCATGTCATCACCGGGATGCAATGCCATCGTAGTAGAGTATTACCTCGGGGTATCTTGTTCACCTTCCTGCCAGGAACCACCCCAGCTTCATCATTAAGATGTGCCACAAAGGCCTTACATCTGATTGGCCCACCCAATATTTTGGTGCAAATTTAGTACAAGCGGAACTCTTCTGGAAACCAGACTGGTAGCACTTTCTCCGACCATGGACTCCACTCATTAGTTGTTCTCAGGGGTTCATCGCAGTTATTAACTATGATTCTCTCTTTTAGAATTTCTGGCAGCTCTTTCAAATTACACAGTCTCCTTCATCTGTCCACAAAGAGTTTGATACAGGAATACATATAATAAAACTCTACTAATGGGATATTATACTTATAATATGTATAATATTCTGCAACTTGCTTTTTAATTTAGTAATGCCTCCTATCCATCTCAGTACTTCTAGTCTCCTCATTCTTCTTCCACAGCTGCATAGTATCCCATGGTGCATATAATAGCTTCTTGGACAATTTGACTGTTGATGGACATTTAGTTTGTTTCCAATTTTGTGATATTTAATAGTGCTATGCTGTGCTATAGTAAGCACTTATATACGTATTTGTGTGTGCACATATGTGAGAGTAAATACATAGAAAGGATTTCTAAAAATTAGTTTTTTCGGGGCGCCTGGGTGGCTCAGTTGGTTAAGCAACTGCCTTCAGCTCAGGTCATGATCCTGGAGTCCCGGGATCGAGTCCCGCATCGGACTCCCTGCTCAGCAAGGAGTCTGCTTCTCCCTCTGACCCTCCCCCCTCTCATGCTCTCTCTATCTCATTCTCTCTCTCAAATAAATAAATAAAATCTTTAAAAAAAATAAAAAAATAAAAAAAATAAAAATTAGTTTTTTCGTTCAAAGACTGTGAATATTTAACATTTTGATGGATGTTGTCCATTTGTCTCCCTCATGCTAATGTAATGGTATTTTGTGACAAACTACTAATGCAAAATCAATGTTCATTTTCCCTAATTCCTGAGTAGGGATTCCCTGTTTTATTTCAGAGTGGTGGTATGCCTACCTAAAGACTACACTTCATAGCCTCGCTCTCAGTGAAGTGTGACCACATGACTGTCTCTGGCCCCTGAGCTGTGAGTGGCAGTGTTTGGAACATCTTGCAGTATTGCTCACTGAAAGTGATGCCACTTTCTGCCCTTCTGCCTTTATGCCCTCTTCCCACATATGTAGTGCTTTTATGGCTAACACTCCAGTAGCCAAGATCATTAGATGTGATCTTGGGATGGAAACTATCCATTAGGGATTCTAGAGAAGAAAGAAAGGAGGCTGAATCATGGAGAACTACCGCACAGCCTTAGACTCCCCACATCTTGACTTCCATTATATGAGAGAATAAACCCCTATATTCTGAGTCTTTGTTACATGCAGCTGAATTCCTTAATGACCCAGTTTTCCTTTCAACCATTTAACCAATAAGCCAGTCTTTGCTATGAGCCTGCTCAGGTGCTATGGATTATCACCACAGTGTCCTTACCCGTGCCCAAAGTGGGCTGTCCTTGGAGAGGTCAGTATGACCAGATATGTGACCTTTTACACTGACTCCCATCTCTTCTTCCCCAAATGGTAATCTCAGTCCACAGAACTAATAAAGCAAACTTTAAATTCCTGTCTTTAGCTCAGATCACCTAAGGAAATCAGTCAAACACATGCACACACACACACACACACACACACACCAGTGCATACAAAAGCCAAATAACTTTTCACAGCATCCATAAAACTTTCTTACTTCAGTCTCAGGAATTTTCCAGAATAACCCTTTGGCCCTCTTTAAGAGAAGGCCCATCTGATGAAAAATGTAATAGCTCTATGGAATAAAAAATTGCAGAATTAATAATTCAAAGCTACTATTAAATCAATGTACTTCCTGTTGGTTTGTCAATATGGACTTTTTCAATTAGACAATTTTATTACAGTGATGAATACCAATGGCACAATTTAGAGAGCACTGTTCTAAGTTATGGTCGGGTTAGCCTAACAATCCATATTTGCTACTGAATAAATGTGATGGCTGTAGCCTTCCGAAGATTAACGGGACTTTATTGGCAGCTGAGCCTGCTCCTGTCCCTGGTGAGGATCAGGCAGGAGCGACTTTACTCATGTATCCCCAAAGGATCCTTCCTGACCATTGTAATGGCCCATCACCTGCCTCCCCATGGTTCTCTCCCTCCCCATATCAGGAACACTCACCCTGCATGTGTCAAAGACAGTGACTGACAAGTGTCTGAGTCCCAAACCAAGTCCCACATTGCCTGGTAAAGACAGCAAATAAAATTACTTTTAGATTACACATTCATGTAGATTAAAGCTCCTGTAGAACTTGTCAAATGGGAATCAAGTGTGGCAAAGGTTCATAGTCAATGCAGTCGAATCCAGAGAATCTCTGTTGTGAGTAATGTATGATTAGTGCCTGAGTTATTTAGCCTGCTGTCAGAGAAGGGACACCAGATGCAGAGCAGAACAGGGAAATCCTGGCTCTACTATATTCGAACAGTGTCACCTAAGCAATTCGCTCAACTGCTCTGAGCCTTGGCTTCCTCATGGGTAGAATGGGGATAATAATCTCTACTTTCTAGAGTGGGAATAATTACATAATAAAAGAGTGTAATTCCTCTGGCACATAGCAGATGCTCAAAAAAAGGCTGACTGACTCTGAATCTGTTCAATTTATTGACAGGACAGGCCCTGGGCCTCAAGGAAGGGGCAGGAGCTTCTACTTTTCCTTCTACGACAATGTTTAATTATTGCTTTTCCTCTTTATCTGATTGGGAGTACATGCTTTTTGGCCCATGAATGATCTGTGAACAATATTTGTTGCTTCCCCTCTGAATTTCCTGTAGGAACTTCTCTTGGCTTGCGAGTATTCCATATTTGATGGCAAAGATGGTGTCACCTGCCTTGAAGTGAATGGCAAGCCAGGCAGACAATCTTGCTTCTATTCTTGTTTTGAGGCCCCCAAAGCATGGGCAAGCAGAGTCCAAATTAGCTCTGTTGGCTCTTCCTCCCTTCACATAATGTTCATGCTCCTCCTGGTCAGTTCCTTAGAAGTCAGAGAACAATTCAGTCCTTGAAGGTGGGTAGGATGACTAACTCATCCTGGTCTACCTGGGACTTTTCTGGTTTTTGCACTAAAAGCCCAGCAGCATCCCAGCACAGGTGGTCACCCTCAGAGGGGAGCAGCCCGGGCATGTGGATTGGAATGGCTTGGTTAAGAGGCCTTTGCCTATTATATGCAGAGCGGGCCCCGTGGTCGCCTCTGTGTGCTTGACTCGCTGGATTTGCACTGCCTTGCATCTTGCTTCAGAGATTGCTTCTCCTTGGGGACAAGCACCAGGTCACCAGAGTGCTGCTCCTGCCTTGGGCCTCAGTGGGCCAGGTAAATAACAGCCCAGCCTGAGGGACCAGGCCCTCTTGGGTGTCCTTGCCCCATGGCAGGCAGGCACCCGACAGCTACGCTAATTAACAGATCCCATGTTTCTCCTTGCTTTCTGAGGCTGCTCCCAATAGAGTTATGAGGGCAGGAGGCCCTGGAGGCCCAGAACTGTAGCCAGGTCTTCCCCACTGGTTACTGATGAGAATGCCTGTGGGCTGAGGCCTGCAGCTCGCACTGTGTTGATTCTTTTGCAAGTTATTTATCCTTTAGTGGTGTATGCTTTTGTATCAAACATCAAACAATTACTCAGCACCCATGCTTGTTCCCCTGCCTCAGGGACTTCTTGGTCTTTGTTTCTATACTCTCTTCGGGGTTCTGCCCACACCCATCCTGGTGACTCTGTTTCCCTTATTTGTGCTCTAGATGTCTTCTCTCTTGTCTGACCGTCACTTCCCAGAACTCCCCTTTCTATATGTTTTCACGTAGGATGGGCCAGGAGAGAGATTCTAGGGTGAGATTTGGAACGTGGAAGAGAAGCATCCGTTCTGTAGCCCACATTGTTGTCATTCACCTGCTGGCTCACCTCGTTAGCAAGAGGCGGTGGCCTTTCCCAGGATCCTCCTTCAGCTTTTCCAACTTACAGGCCAGGTGTGTGTGTGTGTGTTTCAAGAACTGTCATGAAGGGTCCCGATGTCTGCAGGATATCCCTGCCCCCGAGGTCAGAGGCATGGGTTGCAGTCCATCCTTGTGGTCCCCAGCTGGTGTGTGTGGGTTCCAGCTGTTCTTGCTCTCCCCTACTTTACATCCAGCTGCCTTTCCAGCTGTCTGCCCTCTGGACCGCATGCCCCAGCTTCAGAACTGAGGACAGTGGTCTTTCTGCTTAACCAGCCCCCACCACAGTATGAGGTCAAATGTCTATAAAAAAAAATCCCTAGCGATTTTGCTTCTCTGAGTGAATGCTGACTGATACACCTCTCCAAATCCTCCTAAGAGAGTCCACTTTAGTGTAAGTTATCTAGAGTCTATTGCTGTTGCTTGCAGCCCCCAAATCCCAAACTATACACATTGCATAATGCATGAGGAAATGTTTTCAAATTACAGAGCACTAAATACGTGCATGCTCCTACTACTTTTACTAGTAGAGACTGTGCTGGAAAGGCAAACTCTGGGGTCAGATTTAAATCTAAATTCTGCCGAGTAATACTTGTATGACTTTGGGTAGAGTTATTTACTCTTTACTCTTTCTGACCTTGTTTCCCCCTTTGTAAAAAGAAGAAAAAACAATGTTAGTAGTTAGGACTAGGTATCCATGCATACAAAGAGAAAATCCCAAGTTATGAACTTAAACACAACACAAGTGCATTTGTCTGTCATGTGGAAGCAGTGGAGGTAAACAGCCTCGGGTTCTCCATCATCAGGCCCCCAGGCTCCTTACACCCTGTGTTCTGCTGTCGCTGGAGGGCAAGCCCATGCTCAGGGTCAGTGGTGGCCACACCTAGCTAAAAGGGAGGCTGGCAAATGTAATCTTTATTATGTGTGGCAATAAAAACAGGTTCCTGTCATTGAGGAAGGAGGAAAGAGTAGGCAGGGGAGGCCACTGCTGCTGCACAGTGGGAGACAACAGGGCCGTTCGTGGATGAGTAGAGATTGGGGCCACCAGGGCTCCCTGGCCGAGACTTTTGGCTCTGTCTTCTTTGGAATCTTTAGCCTGTGATCTCCCAGGAGTTCAGGGACCCCTGAATGGGTGGGAAGGAAGCCAGAGCCCGCCATGGCAGAACCCAGCAAGGGTCCATTTACCTCCCCCACTCCAGCCCCCCCACCACCACCAACCCTATCAGTGCTCCCTCAGTGCCTCCTGCTCTCATGAGAATCCATGCTATAGGCTCCATTCACCACGATAACACTTTCTAACAGGACTTGTATCCTTAAAGTAGTGAAATAGATGGGGAAAAAATGCAGCAAACAGCTTATGCCAATGTATGAAAAAGAAGAGGTTAAGAGTCTGGGTTCTAGAGATAGATAAACTATGTCTCTACTGCTGGATCTCCTGCTTCTTGGCTGTGGAATTTTGGGCAAGTCTCTTAATATCCTAAAGTCTTTTTTTAAAGGGGGGCGCGGGGCAGAGGGAGAGAGAGGATCTTGAGCAGGCTCCACGCAGCTCCATCTCATGACTCTGAGATCACGACCTGAGCTGAAATCAAGAGTCAGACACTTAACCTACTGAGCCACCCAGGTGCCCCTGAAGTCTATGTTTTAACTGCAAATTTCAACAATAATACCGACCTCCAAGTTTTGTAGTGAGGATTGAAGAATATAGTGCAGGAGAAACACTTAGTATAGTGCCAGGCACGTAGTAAGTGCTCTGTAAATATTAACTGTTATTATTGTCATTATTATTATCTTTATATACATTATCTTAGTCAAGTTTCTCTAGAGACACACTAATGGTTTTCTCTCTGGGTTCATTCTTCACTGCTTTCTTCGGCTTCAGTAATCTGAACAGTGAGAGAGAATGAGGCTTCTGACACTTCTGTCTAAGAAGCTTTACTGGACAGATTTGGAAAATCCATGGCATGCCCTAGTGGCCCTTCATGGATGAGTAGAGATTGGGGCCACCAGGACTCCCTGGCTGAGACTTTTGGCTCTGTCTTCTTTGGAATCTTTAGCCTGTGATCTCCCAGGAGTTCAGGGACCCCTGAATGGGTGGTAACAGTTTCCCCTAATCCATTGATCAGCTGGTGTGAGGACCAGGCCAGCACTCATAGGATTCCAAATGTTCTTGCTGCAAACACAGACTCCCTCTGAGTGTGAATGTTGTTTCTCACCAGATAAGGAATGTGTTCAGCCCGGATCAAACACTTGTTTATCTTCAGAGTGCTGAGAGCCAAACCTCTGCTTCTGTTCCTCCCTGGTATTTATTTGCTTACCCTTATCGCCTCTGACCGTGGTGTTGTTTGCGCACCTGATCTCAGTTTCCGGCTTGGATACACTGAAAGGTGCCCTGCTTCTAGGGGGGAATAGCACATGGAGCAGCTTCCAGGTGGTGCAGGGCGAAGAGCATTGGACTAGGGGGTCAAGAGACATAGCCCCTGAGTCTGTCTCCAAATGGAAGGATTGGGCTTAGCAGACTTGAAGCCCTCTTCCAGGGCTGACATTCTGTTTTGCTATGAAAAGCCCAGTGTTGCCTGGGTGGCTCAGTCGTTGTCTGCCTTCGGCTCAGGTCATGATCCCAGGGTCCTGGAATCGAGCCCCACGTCAGGCTCTCTGCTCAGTGGAGAGTCTGCTTCTCCCTCTCCCTCTCCCCCTGCTTGTGTTCCCTCTCTGTCTCTCTCTCTCTGTCAAAATAAATATATAAAATCTTTAAAAAGAAAGAAAGAAAAGCCCAGTGTGAGCATTCTTAGGGGTAAAGAAGAAAAGTTGAAGATTTAAAATTAGGAGCAGGAAGTGTGTCTTCAGCCTCCTGTGTGAGGGAGAATTGTGAGTCTCTTTTGACCACATTATTTCGTGTTGCTTGTTTTAGCTGTGTGGTCACAGCGCCAAAAGTGAGCAGAAGGAGGGTTCCTGCTCATTGACTTGTTTGTGCAGAAAGAGCTTGCAGAAACAGTGACTATATCCCATGAAAATATGGAGCAAGGGAGGTGGGGGGGGGAATTCTAGAATCTTTGCTGGAAGATAACTGATGGCATAAAGAGGTCCTTACTTTGAGAAATGCTTCATATTACACTCAGAAGTTACAGAATGAATGGGTGGTGGGAGGTAGGGGCATAGATTATTTACTTTACAAGATAATGCCGCACTTTATAAAAATCCAAATGTTTCCTTTTGGAAGTCAGCTCTCATGGTGCACTAAAAATATGGTTGAATCTATAATAAAGCTAATTATACAACTTTTGGCAAATAAACACATTGTGTACAAGCTTAGCCATGCTATACAGTATTATCACATTCTTTTCATAAATACACTACCATTTTTGGAAGAAATTTCTCAAGATAATGTTTTTTTTGCGGTCCAGTTTGACTTGTGCGCCTACTGTGAACAATGACGATTTTTCCAGTTGCCTCTGAAGGGCAAACAAAATCCATTTTCTTTGGCAATAAATGATCTGCGATGCCCACACTTTCCCACAAGGGGGCAGCACACCACAGGGCCTTTAGGCACAACATCGGCTTGGGATTCAGAAAGCACAGCCAGCCCTAGGAGAGTGGCTCGTACCCAGGGGGAAGACAATTCACTAAAAGCTGTTAAGATGCAGATCCGATAGTGTCTCCGCATAATTGAAAGCCCTAAGTATGTGCCAGAAACTTTTTGGCTGTTCTCATGCAGAAAAAGGATGAAATCATTTTGTGATGGACAAATCAATATTTGTCTTCAATATTTACAGAAATTATTTTTTCTGTATCAATACAAAATTTATCCACCTATATCACCAACAAAAGTAATTTTAGGCAAGGACTAATATACACTGAATCATAAATATACTGTTTCCCTTCAAGTTTCTTTTGTGAGTTTATGGAAATGCCTGAGGTCAAGTGTTGCATTCATGTTCTACTACTTATGTGTTTGCACTGCCCAGTGGATAGAAGCAGTGCTTAGGATTTGAAACAATTTATTATTAAGTAAACACAAACTTTCAAGGAAAGAAATTTAGGATAGAAGATCAGTTTGAGTTTTAGGGGGAGCTTCCCTTTCATATTTTTATACAGGGCTAGGCTTCCACTAAATGTATGTAAAGAACAGTAAAAGAAATTCAGCAGGTTAGGAAAACAAGTGATTCCTCTATGTCGTGTCTATAGTAGCTGATGGAGAAAATGCAATTGCCAAAAGTGTATTCTGGTTGCCAAGATCCAGATCCAGCCTGAGGAAATATGAATTGATCACTCCCTGGTTTTCGCCTCATGGGAAACCTTAGCCAGGGAGACTTTATGCTAGACTATTCTGTGACACTGTCGTTAAATCCATTATGTCTCCTAATATTCATTTCCCTGTCTTCCTCAGAACTTCTGGATGTGAGTTGAATATATCACTGCATGGAGTAAGTCTGTTTCTCAGCCTTACTATGGTAGGTGTGGCCACATGACCAAACCATGGCTAATGAAATGAAAGCAGACGTGGTGTTCTTTAAAATGGCAGGGTATCCTTTCTCTTACTTTTCCTACTTTTATTTCTTGATGGCTGGAATGTGGATGTGATGGTTGGAGCTGGAGCAGCCCCAATGATGATGAGGTAGAAGATACATAATGAAGATAGTAGAAAAACCTGATGATAGAATCAGGTCTTTTGTTATGAAGCCACCACAGTAGCCTAGACTGCCAACCTAGATTTTTGGAAGGGAGAGAAATAAAAATATTTTGGGTTTTTCTGCAGTGGAATCTAGTCCTAATCAGCAGAGATACCTTGAGAAAACAGGTCAGAAGATGGACTTTTTTTCTAATTATTTGTTTTGCCATGATTTCATAATTTTTACCACCAATCAACATATATTGAACATTGTGTGGAGGGCACTGCCGGATGATCTGGTTTTAAGTTGGCTTAAGGACAGAGTTGGATGAGACCACCATGAACAAAGTTCAGCTGTCAAAAAGTCCTTCATGAAAATTGCTTCAATGCTACTACATAAAGGCAGCTGTATTTGGTCACAGCCATAGCTGTTTCTTTTTTTTTTTTTTAAGATTTTATTTATTTATTTGAGAGAGAGAATGAGAGAGAGAGGGCACATGAGAGGGGGGAGGGTCAGAGGGAGAAGCAGACTCCCTGCTGAGCAGGGAGCCCGATGCGGGACTCGATCCTGGGACTCCAGGATCATGACCTGAGCCGAAGGCAGTCACTTAACCAACTGAGCCACCCAGGCACCCCGCCATAGCCGTTTCTGACATCTGTGTTTTCCCTGGCAGCAGAGGTTGTGTTTATCCTGAATCTCCCTTTTGACTTAAACACAGCCAGAATCTGTTTCTGCATTCAAACTTAATGTTTGGTGCAAAATATGCAAAACCTGTGGACATTAATGGCCATGGCATTGTGAGGCCAATTTGCATCTGCTCTCTCTGGGTTGTTCTAATTAAGAACCACCCACTTTTGTGGTTCGAGGTTGAGCACAGGCAGGTCTATTTCCCTCTAGATCCCAACACAATGATACCGATTCACGGGACCTGGATAAAACAGTTTTCATGCAGCGACTTGTCCACCCTCACCCTAACCAAAGAACTTCTCACCACTCCAGGCAGCATTCAGTGGTGTGGGTGGAGTGAGGTAGGGGGCAGTGTCCTAGCAGCCCTGAGTCCTCAGCTGACTGGATGAGGGACAGGACTTCCATCAGGTCTGAGAACAGCATGGGCTTAGTACCCCCTGGCTTATAGGGACTGTTGGGTATGGCCCAGCTCTAAGGGAGAGCTCTGTGCAAAATAAGAACCTGGCAGCCTAATCCCACCCAGAGTAATGAGGTGGGGCCGCACCATACAAGGGTGGACATTTGGGGCTGAGGTCTTCCTGGGCAAAAATAATCAACCAGTCCTTTTTAAGTAACATAGCTAAAAGCCAACTGCCTGCTTATTTTCCAAACTAGCCAGAGCAACTGAATGCAGATTGAGATATTATACTCAGGTTGCACAAACCAGCCTTCTATCCAAAGCCTATTTGCTGCTTCACCTACTTTACAGGACAGTCTGGTGACCAAAGGAAAAACATGTCTTTACAAAGTAGCACTTGCCTGGAAGGGCCGAGATCCCAGAAAGTCATTCCAGGGAACTCTTTACCAAAATATTGGATAATTTACCACCATTCCTAGCCAAGTGCTACATGTTTGTGCTCCAGAAGGATAGAAACAAGTACACAAAAATGGACAGAATATCCAAGGGCTTCACTGCCCAGAGTTGGGTTTTTAGGCTTCACCAAGGTCCAGATTAATTATTTCTAAATGTCATCTATGTCTGCTTCTACTTCGACCCTCACAGGAAGCCTTCAGAACAATAGAGCACATCGGGTAAGTTGGCACAGAGGGTATACCGGCTGGCAAACCTAAGCATTGTGGTAGCTAAGAGACTCACTTCTCATGGTATACAAACGAAGTGCCATTTCGTTTTCGCATGTTTGGTTTACATGGTCTAGTGCAGGACATTCTCATCATTGCTTGGCATACTGAAAAACAGCGCCAAGGATTGAGGGAGTCCACAGTGAAGTAATGTCTGGTCCAGGAGACTAGCTGAACTCCATTAGGGTATCGCCAACAGTTGGTAGTAGCTCCTAGTTGTATGATAAAGCTTGTGAGACTCAGACAAAATTAGTACCATGAGCGATTAGTAATGGCTGCAATAAGTTAGGGGCAGGGAGGGGTGTAAGCAGATGAGTGGGACAGGAGAGCTGCATTCCAAGTAACAAATTTCATCAATTCTAACCAGCCCATCACCCTCCTCCCCCATTTTTACATCTTTGAAATTGAGATTCATCCTGTAATCTCACCAAGCCAGATTGTATCTTCCAAAAGTGGACACAGTATTTTAAGTCTCACATACTCTTCCAGAACCTAGCCCAGCCCCCATCAAGAAGTGGAATTTATGTCCCCTCCCCTTGAACTGGGGAGGGACGGGGACTTTGTGACTCCCTCAACTAACAGAGTGTGGCAAAAGTGATGCTAAGTGAGTGATGAAGCTAGGCCATTAAGAAATGATATTGCTTCTACCTGGCCTTCTCTTTTGGGATGCTCATCCTTGGAACCCAGCCACCACTGCTCTGAGGAAGCACATGCCATGTGGAGAGGCCCCTGGTTCTCAGCCTGGCTGAGGTCCCAGCTGACAACTTGAATGCCACCTTGGAGACAGATCCTCAGGCTGCCTGACTGATGCTGCACGGAGCACAGATGCTAAGTTTTGTGATGATCTGTGACCCAGCAACAGACAACTGAAACGGTCCTTTGGTAAGCCAGGCAGCAATCATGACAGTTGTCACCGCCAGCACGTGTATACCAAAACTTGCAGAGTAAGTGTCAATTAACTGAAGACAACAGAAAAGCATGTTTCAAAGAAAGGCCGCGTCACCAACATTTTTTATGGTACAAAGGACAATACTGTAAGAAAAACATGGAAAGGCGATTTAGAAGGATCACACTCTGAATCAGAAATCTGAGGCTACCATACCAAATTTATTTTATATGTTTTCCTTTATAAGGATGCACAAGGAAAAATATATATCTAAGTTTAAAAGAACATCCAATGAACATTAAAGAAATGCTGAGTCATAAAAAGTGTGTATGAGCTTCAGGGACAGCGTTTTCCTTTCTCAGTGGCTGAAGATCATCTTACAATCGATGACATCTTAGATTTAATGAAATGGAAGTATTTATTGTTCTTGACTTAAACCTCTCTAATTACACCACCAAATACAAGTTTTCTAAGAGAGAATTTCACAATTTTTTTTATTTTTCTTTGAAAATTGAAAAAAACAAACAACCAAATCCCAGCAGGTACAGGCTTTAAGTTCAATTTAATTATTACTTCCATAATTATGTCCACAGCAAAAAACATCTTGGGGATTTTTTAAAAGGTTAATTTTCTGAATTTAATATTCCAAACTAGTGACTTTCCAAGAACCCACGAAGTCACTGGATTCTTACATATTACAAATGTTTTAGGTGGCTGACTCCTGAGCTGAGGAGTGAGGGAGGGTAGCTTAATGAAAGTGAATGCCTCTGAGCTGAGCAAAAGATCTGGTGAGCGTTAAAGAAAGTGAATGAAGAGGTACTTATTAAGCATTTATAAAGCAAAGATGTGACGGTGTTGGCTTTATTACTACTGTTAAATTAACAGAATCAAAGCTTCCACAGATTTCAAAAACAAATTTATTCATAAAATATATGAAAAGATTTGACAAAAAATAAGGCTAGAAAACCCCCATAATCTTATACATCTCAACATCACTTACCAGTCAATAACCAAAAGTCTTAATTTGACTCCTATTGCTTAAGTAAAAAGAGGTCATTGTAAATATTCACTTGGTAAGTAATATTTCACTTTTTGAGTTGTACAGCTGAAAACAGTTAAGTGTGACCATGCCATTTTGGGATTTTATAAAATAATATTCTTTACAGAAACTTACCAACACTGAAATCTCTCAAAGTATATTTATGAAGGTTAATTCACAGTACTTTTAGAACTATTTTAAACCAGGTATTATGGTAAGCTATGTAACTCTGGGGATGGAGAGCAAATTTAAAATATGTTTAATTATAGACATGTAACAACTTCTTCTTAGAAATGGAGGGGAGATGAGCAGAGCTGGAGAGAGTGGTATTCCGCGCACTGCAGCAAACCAGGTCCGGGTCTGGTCACCGGAACACGCCGCTCGGTGTTTCACACCCGGAGAGAGGCGAGTCTGGACGTATGCATCCGGGGCCTGTTTTCATCAGTCATATCCAGCTTTGTTCAGTGAGGGTCAGAGGATCCCAGCGCCCGTTCTAAATACTAGGAGCATTCCTCTGGAAGGTTTCAAGTCCTAAGTCTTCAGATCAAATTTTATGGAGTTTTGTAACAATCAGTACTCTTACCATTTGATCAAATGAACTACAGATGCAGAGACCCCTTTTATCTGGACTCCAGTCCAAACTGGAAATGGGCTGCGTAGACAAGGTGACATTCTGCAGAAGGCTGACCGAGCCTGCAACGCCCATCTCTACTCCCTCAGAATCTTTCTTTGACCGCTGAATAGGGTATTCGCTGCAAATAAGACCAGAGTGGTAAGGAGAGAAATCTTAGCATTCTCCACACTGTGTTTATATACATATAGTCCACTAACCCTATTTTTACTTCTCTGTTGATTACTGCAACTGACAAATACTTAAATAATCTTTCTAATGTTGTGTTTTATACAAATAAAGAGACAACAATAAAGAGAATGTATGTGTGTGTGTGTTTCAAATACACACACAAAAAGTTAGCACGTTGGGGTCCATTCATTCAAAAATTAATTCTGAATTAACTAGATGAGATGTTCTAGGAACTCTCGTGTGCTCCGTAATATTTATAAATTAATTGCATTACGACCAAGGGAGACTGGCAAATGGAAATAAAGCTAAATATCATTTTACTTAAACCAAATCTCTTTTGCTGGTATAATATTCCAGCAGCAAATCTCCAAACCAATTTGAAGATTAGACTAGATATCTGTTCTGGTAAGGATTAAAGTTCATATTGAGATAAGCTTCAAATCTCTAATTACATACAAGACCCCACTTTATACAATCATCAAAAATGCTAGCTGCAAAAGTGTTTGCACATCACATGGAATACAACTCCATATGTGGATTACAAAGAAAACTGAAAGCAGCTCTTCAAGGAAGCAGCCCAAGGAGTTTGGTCACCAGGCAGAATAGTGATGTGCTGCTGCATGGCTTAACTAAGGAGATAGGCGAGCCTAACGGGCAGTGCAGACTGTGCTGAAGAATCAGGGAAGGATGATGGGCAAGATACTAGGAAAAGAGAAGTTACTGAATAGTCTGTCTACCGGGCATTCTCCCAGAATTCTTACAACTTTTCCTCTGCTTTTTACTCACAGAAACGATACAGTCTTGATCTAACGCATTCACTCTCAGTTTTTGGTCAGCTGGATGCCTAAATACCTTAACACTTTTCAAATGTAGCCCTGTTTATCAGCCTCCCTGCTAGCTTCTAAAAGGAGCTAATAAATAGACACGTATTTTGCAAATGTGAAAGTCCCAGCCACGCTGAAGATGTTTTTCTTTTTACATCATTAATCAAACTTTATTTTTGAAATACCTTTCATTTGTGGGCTTGTGTTGTTAGACTTTTTTCCTTGAGTTATGAAGAAAGAAACACCATTCACTCTCAACTTTTATCGGGCCTTTTAAATGAGCAGCTGGCCTCGTACGTGCCACCTTAGGGCCCGTGGGATTCCGGCACCACTATGGCCGTAGCCCAGCCTGCCCACAGCACACAGAAAGCAAACTCAATGACCAGGCTTTTCCTGGAGACCCATCGGCCTCAGTGCTCTTCAGGCTCTTTCATAACGATGGTATCTGAACTTGGACAAGTAAATTATCAGGATCTAAAATTAAGAATTCCAACCCTTTTCCTATTCTCTAGAGGTAGTGTTCTGTTGACCAGACGGTAATATTTCACAAAAGCCTTGGGTCACATTTTTCATATCAAAAACAAAACAAAAAAACAAAAACAAACAACATCAATAAAAAACAAGCAAAAACCATGATTTTCATCTATGAAAAGGACTATTCCTAAGCTACCCTGATAAATGGAAGACACAACTACAATGACAAATATATTTAGTGTGTCAAAAGAAGGTTAATATTTACTAAGTGTAAAATAAGTACATTAATTTTTTAAAAAGCTGACAAAAATAACAGTTAGGTAATACCATTTAATTTAAAATCATATCAAAATGAACTGAGTCAAAGGAGGAAGAAAAAAACAACAAAGTTCAATCCAATCCTACTTTCCGCCCACCAGTAACTTAAAAAGGAGCAATGTTCACAGGCAGAGACTTACTACTTCCAGAGGTGCAGGCCGCCGGCGCCTCCCGCCGTCAGAAAGAGCTCTCGGTTCTGTGGCAGGTGTTGGACCTGCCACACAGTCGATTTATGAGCCTACAGAGGCGAGACACACATAACTAGTTTTTACATTTATATGATAAACAAAGACTGCCCTAGAAGAGAAACTCTGTAAAAAAATTTTTTTACTACTATAATTTCAACTGTTATAGAAGTAATTAAAGTATTTCTGGCACATCTCTTTGTAAGGGCTACAGAGATTTATAGGAGTCCATCACAAATTAAGAAAAGCATCATTTTTCTTTATTGCTTTATGAAACAAAGTTCTAGTGGATTAAAAAAAATGTTATCAGATTAAAAGTCCATGTAAGTTTATAGTACCATATAAATTATGCAAATAGATTTTACACATTTAAGGATCTCTAGCTCACTCTGAGGGAGAAGAAAAACTCAAAATGCAAAAACATATACTTCATCCTAAGGGGAAAAAAGGATACTGAATTAAAAAAAAAAAAACAGACTTTATTTTTTACAGGAGTTTCAGGTTCCCAGAAAACTGAGTGGGAACTACAAAAAGTTCCCATATACAGAATGAATTTTAACTTAAAGCCTTATCTTTAATTCATACCATTTGACTTGTCTAATCTTCAAAATAAGGACTACAAGGGCTTATAGATGGTGTTTAAGGTCATAATAAGCCAGGGTCTTTATCAGTCACATTAAACTAAAAGACAAATATGGCAACTGGAAGGTTAACAGCTTGTTAGCACCTCAACAACAGCTAGTAAATCAGTGTTAATGGTGTAATACTCACTGCAAGGAATTTGAGAGAGAGAGATGGAGAGAGGTGGGGAGAGGGAGAGGGGGGAAGGAGGGAGGAGAGAGAGATGGAAGGAAGGAGGAAAGATTCTGCTTTGCAGAAACACTGAGACCAACTAAATCTAAATCATTCTTAGACACTTCACATTTCAGTGAGCGATTAGTCTTGGCATTTGACTTAATAGTATTGTAAAAGGATTACCATTAGCAGATTAAAATCCCCGTATCTCAAAATACACCCTTTAAGTGGGTAAGAGTCCTCAAGTGAATGGGTTCAAGCTGTTAAAACCTATTTCAATTTGTTTCCTAGTTTAAACTTCTCTTTTGCTTCTGAAAGCTGATTAAAAAAAAAACACAAAAAGCAAGAGGGGACATGACCTCTTAAAATAACCTGGATGACGGGCTCCTGGGTGGCTCAGTTGGTTAAGCGTCTGCCTTCGGCTTGGGTCATGATCCCAGGGTCCTGGGATCGATCCCCACGTTAGCCTCTCTGTTCAGCGGGACCCTGCTTCTCCCTCTCCCTCTGCCTGCCACTGTGCCTACTTGTGCTCTCTCTCTCTCTGTCAAATACATCCTAAAATCTTAAAATATATATACTGGATGAGAAATGTGTTATAATTGCATAAGGGAAAATTTAATAAAGTGCTTTAGGTTGTTGACAGATACTTAACTATATTCTGAGATAATGAAGGCAAACAATATTGCAATTTATAGCTACCTTAAGAATTTAGTTTATCAGGCAGTGACAGCAATTTATATGCAGTAATAATAATAATTAACAGTAACAACAAAGTAAGACAAAATAGGAAGGTTTGAGAAGTACTACTGAATCCACAATGGAGGGAGAGAGAACAAGAGAGTAAATTTTTATTTCCTGAGCAACTTATATATTTTAATCTATGGAACTACAAATCTGTAACTGATCCTTTTTTTTTTTTAAAGATTTTATTTATTTATTTGACAGAGAGAGTTAGCGAGAGCAGGAACACAAGCAGGGGAAGTGGGAGAGGGAGAAGCAGGCTTCCCGCCGAGCAGGGAGCCCGATGTGGGGCTTGATCCCAGGACCCGGGGACCATGACCCAAGCCAAAGGCAGACGCTTAACGACTGAGCCACCCAGGTGCCCCTGTAACTGATCTTTACTTTCACATTCAAGGAAGTCAGAGTCACATTCCCAGCCCATCTCTGGCCAATGACAGGGTGTTTCAGTTTAATCTTATGCAGTCCCCTTACTCCAGGTTTCATCATCTTGTTTTTTTTTCTTTTTTTAACCAGTATTTTCCCTATGCTCTGCTTTCTTCATCTATTTTTGATGTTGTAACACTGTATGTTTCCTTCTAAGCCACCTCAAATACTTTTGGAACAAGGTAAAGTATGTATATATGTGTAAATGACTAATTTTTTTGAACCTACTATGTGCCCATGATTGACGCTTTAAATAATTTCACTTAATATAGCAAACCAGAATATAAAATAAAATGTGATGAAATGACATAAGGTATATATGTTGATATGTTTTGAAAAGTATATAATTAGATATTAACACAAATATATTTATTAGAAAACACTAGGCTAGGTTTTGTCGATCCAATTCTTAGCATTAGCTAGTTGTCTTGTGATTGTTCCTAAACTACAAAATAAGATTCTTAGCCAACTGAGGCCTTTATTATAATCAATAAATCTAAAACTGATAAACTTTGGAAAAGTACTCTCTGCACAGAAAAACTTGTCAAGTTCCCACAAGAATATACTAAAAATAGCTCCCTTCATATAAAGACCTGGAAGGAACCTTGGTGACTAATTCTATTTATTAGTCTAAAACAAGCTAGGAACATTCCTCTTCATAGAAAGACATTTCCCTCATATTTACCTTTTCTGAAACAGAAGCAAAACCTTTCGTTGGATGCTGTGTTCTCATATCAAAAACATGAAACTTTCCTTCCAGTGATGTAGCTACCAACTTATTCATACTTATGTCTTTTCTGTCAAACTCCAAGCTACATACCTGAAATAGAAAATATTTATTATTGATGGCCTAATGATTACTATTCAGGAGGTTCTTTTAAACTAAGTAAAACAACTTTAAAATTATCAGCTCATGTGAAAGCATTTAATTAATCATTTTATGTTTTGAGAATTAATACATCAAATACTTTTAACTGAAAAAATTTCTTCTTGGTTCATAGGATCAACAAAACCATCTTGAGTTCCCCTGTCTGGCAGATTAATTTGGAAAGCCATATAATTTTTTTACTGTTATTACATAATTATTTTATATAGTACAATCAAAGCTGATTTTAGAAAACAGGAAGGAACCACATTCTTCACTAAAGGTATACAACTCAGGACCCAAAAATCTGAAAGTACTTGGGGAGGCTATTACTATTTCAAGCTTTCTAATATTAGCAGAAAAAAAAGGCCTCTTACTAGCTCATTTTAATATCACACTGCATAGCCCACAGGGGTCCACAGATAGGCCACAAGGGCTGGTGACTCACCAGGGATTGTCATACCACATCTAAGTATGTGTTCACTTTCTGAAGAGAGGATCCATGATTTTCATTAAGTTCTCAAAGGGCTGCACAGCCCCAAGAGTTAAAAACCACTGGCAGAAGAGCTATACAAGACAAGTTATTAGAGGCACTCTCCTTTTGAAGGAGTTCAGAGGTGGACAAAAACATGCTCAAACTATAAAGAACCCAAATGTACATTACCCCATTTTTTATGTTTGTCTCCCACCGCAATGACATATTTCTGAGATCAAACAGTTTGATATCTCCATTGTCATAGCCAGCACAAACAACACGTTCCTCTTGATTATAAGCATTGCCTGGAAATCAAGATACGTCGCAGATCTTTTAAATGCTCATTTGAGGGCTGCTAAAATAATGTTATAAAACTACACATATAACTTGTACCAAATCACACCCAAAAAAAAAAAAAATCACACTAGGCAGAATCTCGTTTTGCTAATCCTGACAGGACATCAAGATTATTAAGTTGGTTATCTAATATTGTTTTTTAAAGAAAAAGCTCATTTGCTGAGATTCTCTACTGAAGGGGTAAGTGAAAGTGCTCACTGGAGTCTAAGTTCAAAGCAAATGTTCTTTCTCTACCATATCCACAGACTAACAAGTCAATTACAGTTCAAACATAGCAGGTTTGGTAGAATAAATACAGCTATGCTTCAGTTGCTTTCTTTGGCTGTACTATATTTGAATGTGAATAGAAACTACTTTAAAACTCATTATTTTGCAAAATGTTGTCTGGTGTTATCTCATCTTTGCAAGGAAATCTGAAATAAGTTGTAACACACCGTGATATATTTTTAGTTGTATGAATGATCGCACCTGCAGTAAGTTTATAATCTATAGTTCGCCTCATCCTCCTTGGATCTGAGGATGTTTTCTGGAGTACCTCTGGCACTCATCTCTCCCGATTACACAGCACCAATCTGATCTTCTTAAAGCTCTAGTCACATCTCATCTGCACAAAAACCTCCAAAGATTTGCACAGCCTCCACACTATCTAAACACTTCTAACCTCTTTAAGGCTACCCCTACCACTATTTCCTTCAACATACTTTCTTGGGCACATTTCAGGCTACTCCTTATGCTTGACATTTCCTCCCAATTTCAGTGGTTCACATCCTATATATACCTGGTCTGAGGTCAAAATATTCTTCCTCCATAGCCATCTCTCCCTCGAGATTCCTTCTATATTCATCCACACCTCTTATGACCTTTTATCACTCCTACCCTGTACTATAATTAGTGTAGATATCATGCCTTCTTTACTAAACTATAAGCTTCTTGAGGCGAGACTAGGAATCTCTCTCACCTTTGCATGTCCACAGTATTCTGGACATACTTGACATTCATAGAAGAGTCAAATCAATGGACTGGCTTTCAAACTCAATGTCCCAAATTTAAAACTGCACTTATGTCCCTTAGATCAAAGATGAAAGGCATTAATGGACCCACAGGTAATTACTTTTTAATTATTATATCAAATTTTAGATGATGATTCTAAATACAAATCCTGAAGTTTCTCCCCAAAGTGTACGTGTGCTTAGTTTAAATATTATTGCTCATAACATACAAACTCAGTAATTCCCATACAAGAACTTGTTTTTTTAAATTGGAAACCTAAAACTTTCCTCTGATTAAATAATAGTGCAATTTTCAAATAACATATGGAAGTTAAACAGTTCACATGTACTGTTAAATCACACTTTTAATGTCTGTTATCTACACAGGGTTATACTAAGAAAAAGAAGAAAGAACATACAAGTTTCAAACTAAGTATGACCCATATTCTTTAGTAGCAAAAATGATTTTAATTATGGCTTTCAGTAAGAGATACCAGGGCATACATCAATTAGTCCTATAAGGTCAATATTCATTTTAAGTATAGTAACAGAAAAACACAGTTATCAAATTATAACAAATAATTCTGTAATGGCATAACTATGTTCTAGAAAATAAACATCCTCTGTGTAGCATATAATGTAAGATTTGTTAGGTCACATTTGAGCATCTGAAACTCTGCTTAGCTCCATTAATGGCATTTGGCTCTAAACTAGGTCAACATTATCTAGTTAAACAGAAGTATATAACAGTAGCAAATATTTTTGAGCACTTAATAATTTAAGCACAATTCTAAGCACTTTACCTGTATTAATTCATTGAATCCTCATAATGCTATTAGGTAAATTCTATTATTAGTTCCACTTTATAAATGAAGAAACTAAGGAACAGAGAAGCTTGGTAAATTGCCCACTTCACTCAGCCAAGAAATAACAAAGGGAGGATTCAAACCTAGGCCCTGGAGGCTGACATTAACCACCATCTCTATTTGCCTCAATAAACTATCAGAATAATCCACAAAACAGAGTGTAATGAGACTATCGGGAATTTCTTAAAGCACTGTGCTTTTTACCATCTGATACCTCAAATGCAAGGTTCTTCAATAATTTACCAAATGCCACAGTCCAACAGTCTCTCTTGTTTTCTCCTTGTACAGGTTCCATATTAGCAACAGGATCATCTTTTTGTCTTGGGTCCCACACCTTCACAGTTCCTGTTGTGCATACAAGTGAGTTGGGAAAATTCAATAGTGATTGATGACATTTATTTTCTGCATTCTCTTCCTATGACTTCCTGTGTATATGGCCATATTATAGATAATACAACACTTGAAAAATATTCACATATTTCTGACTTCTACTTGGGCAAGTTGTATTTAATATCAGAGATATAACCCATATGTTACTGTCGGACTTGATTTCCAAGTTAATAGATACACAGAAAAGCCAACAACTGTTCTGAAGTTATCAACAAGGTATGACTGACAAGGGAAACACAAATGTTATTAATTCAGATCATGTCTTTCTTTGAGCCTAAACCTAATGTACTATTTATTTCGAATAATATCAGTGTCATTTTAATTTTTTTCCATACTACCCCTATAATCATTGCCATTTTTCTTCTACAGATGAACAAATTCTAATTTTTACATTTATGATTTCTTATATGGGGTTTTAGAATACTATCTCACATACAATTAAGTTTAATTTCCCTGTGGCAATAGAGATGAGGGAAATATTAAATAAAATTAACACATATTTCTTCTCAATGCTTCTCCTTTTAATGTAAATTGCAGGACTACTAACTAAACTCATCACTGCCTATGAGAAATACAAATGCATTTAATAAAATGGCTAAAAGGTAAGTACTTAAGAGAGAACAGGAAAAGGGCAAAAAATCCTTAAAAGAGATAATAAACTCAGGAAAAGGGGAGATATCCCACTAGATTTATCTCCAAGGATAAAATAAAGTCGGTCATTAAAAAGCCTACTTTAAGGAGAAAAAAAATTCTCACAAATGTGACAAGAGGTTATTATATTACTCTAGAGGGTTCGTACAAATTGATAAGATTCATATGAAATTTGCAATAGTTAAATGAGCAAAGAACATAAACAGACAATTCACAACGCAAAACTAACTGATAAACAAATATAGAAAGAAGTTAACACAAATTGGAATGGACTACTATTTTTATCTATAAAATTAGAGGAGGAAAGGAAAATCAATGCTGGTAGGGTAGACTGGAAATCCACCTCATCTACTGTAGCTCAGGATGTACATGGGTACTTTGGAAAGTCTGAAAATAAATTTTAAAAATCACAAAATATGCTTATTCTAAAAAGTTATATACATGATGATACTCATTCCTTCATTATTTTAAAGTCACTCTCCCAAAACAATAAACAAAAACTTAAAGCAAACTGAATGCTTAACAAAGACATGGTTAAGGACACCTGTGATACATCCATAGGATAGAACATTACATAGTCATTAGAATGGTAATGATGGAAACAGCAACATTTGCATATGACAAAACACAAAATAAAAAAAGACAAAAATCATATCCACACTGACAACTATACAAAATTGTATATAAGACTGGAAAGGAAAACAAATCTAAGGGTTATGCCACTGTGGTAGATTGAATGCTATTTTTCCTCACATTTTCATAGTGCTTTAATGATTAAAAGGAATAACTGATTTCTAAAACACAGACACTCTTGAATAACTGTTAGAAAAATATATCTCACTTTTCTTTTAAAACAATTTCCTCATGGTCTTGAGCAGCCATTAAAAACTAGCCAAAAAAAAAAAAAGAAGAAGAAGAAGATAGCAGGAGGGGAAGAATGAAGAGGGGGAAATTGGAGGGGGAGATGAACCATGAGAGACGACGGACTCTGAGAAACAAACTGAGGGTTCTAGAGGGGAGGGGGTGGGGGGATGGGTTAGCCTGGTGATGGGTATTAAAGAGGGCACGTTCTGCATGGAGCACTGGGTGTTATACGCAAACAATGAATCATGGAACACTACATCAAAAACTAATGATGTATGGTGATTAACATAACATAAAAAAAAGAAAACTATCCAAACCCAAGAAGGTACCAAATTTTTTATGTACCCATCATGAAGCAACAAATTCTGACTCCTTTTACAGTCATTCAGAACATCTTTGAACACCAATAGACCTGTCCCTTGTTAGTCACCACAGTGTTGGTGCCCTTGGATCTTTCTACAATGCTCAGTGGAAGGATCACGGAACTTCGATGTTCAACCAGCTATCAACATGACAATTTTCACAAGTACTAATTCTGGTTTTTAAAAAAAGAAAGTGAGGGGTGCATGGGTGGCTCACTCAGTTAAGCATCCGAGTCTTGATTTCGGCTCAGGTCATGATCTCAGAGTCATGAGATTGAGCCCTGTGTTGGGCTCTGCACTGGGCATGGAGCCTGCTTAGGATTCTTCCTCTCTTGGGGCGCCTGGATGGCCCAGTCAGTTAAACGTCTGCCTTTGGCTCAGGTCACGATCCCAGGGTCCTGGGACTGAGCCCCACATCGGGCTCCTTGCTCAGCGGGGAGCCTGCTTCTCCCTCTGCCTGCCGCTCCCCCTGCTTGTGCTCTCTCTCTCTCTGACAAATAAATAAATCTTAAAAAAAAAAAAAAAGATTCTCCCTCTCTTTCCCTCTGTCCCTCCCCCGCCAAAATGTGAAAAGCTGCCACCCACCTTATATTGTCAGCTGCCTCAAAAACCTGTAAAGAAATGTTAAATCTTTCAAAGTTCGTAAGAAACTATGGCTGTTAGTAGTTGAACTAGCTCAAAGCTGAAATAGTAAGTGCTATGCCTCTATCTCAAAACACCCACAAGGCTGAGGCAATTGAGGGATATGCAATTAAACTTGCCTATTAAAAAAGTACAGTCAGATTTAGGGAGTCATGGCTACCGAAGTGGATTTCCGTAAGAGAAGATACACTGTTGCATAAAGATTTATCTAAAGAAAAAAATTTTTTGAAATACATAGAATACTTTAACTTACCATCTCGGCTGCCAGTCACAATTTCTGGTGCGCCTTCCCCGATTCCCAGTCCACCTACACCATCTATGGTGTTTATAATTTCTTTATGGCCCTTTACGGAATATACTGGGATCTCTGGAGATTCCAAATTCCTAGACAAAAGAACACAGCTTCCTACTTACTCCATGGTCCCAAACATTTAGTTCACTACTGAAATTTAAGAATGCATACCATATTTAGATTTTTGTTTAAAAATAAGGGTTTTGCTGTGAAGGTAATTTATACATTTACTTCCAATATTTTCTCTCCACTTTAGCTTCTTTCGAGCCCTCAATGAGAACCGTCATCATTCAACTTGGAACTCTATGTCCTAAGCCCACTTAGTAATTCTCAGAGATAATCTAGGACCTCTGCACATGACTTACCAGGCAAGCTTGATAATAAATGCAGATTCCTGGGCTCCTCCCCAGATGTAATGGTTGAGGAGCCCCAAATCTGCTGACCCTTTGGTTCATTGAAATCTAAGAATCACTACTTTAAACACAGAGTAAATTCAAAGTAATTCAGAATGTTTTTCCAAAATAGGCCTTGGCAGTCTGATCTTGAGATCTTTTGGAAGGATAAAATATGAGTAGTGTTTACTTTGTATACATTTCTTCCTTTATAATGTATTATTTTCTCACTAAATTCCATACTAGTTTCCTCTCGTTACATATTTTTCAGTGCATCATCATGCTGGTCACAACAAAGGTAAGTTTGTCTAAATCTAGGTTAGTTAAGAGAAAGGAATGCAGGAAAGTACCCGCTACTATGAGTGTCTGAGTATACCCAATATGGCAGGGGGATGAATGGCTCAAGTAGGTTATGTTAATATACCCCTTCTCCTGCCTCCCTTTTTTCTACTAGAGCTTCTAAACCACATTTCTCTTTAACAGGTCAGTTTTTGATAATCTACACTTTAAAAAAAAAAATTAATGTAGCTATTCATGAAATGTAATCCCAACTTATTACTAGGCCAAGATTTATTAGTAAAATCTAAACAGGGCCGAGATTCTACTTAAAAGAACTTTTTCACTGCTTTTACAGACTTTAAAACACTGCTTTTTATAACATGAAACTGTAAGACTTAACAATGATAGTAAGTCAGTGATACCTGTAACTATACTAGGAAACTGTATTAGAAAGACAGTCAACAGTTGTATTTTTTGCATATTCTTATACTGAAATATGTTATTTTTAAAAATAACAATCAGACTGGTCTCTCCCGATTTCTTTTAAAGTATATGACATAGCATGTAAGAACCGATGTATTCTAATAGATGCGAACTTAAGTATTAAGCAGTTAAAGCAAAGGGAAGTTAAAATAGCTTCATTCTGTTTTATATTGTGATTCTAAGATAAATATGTCAGAGAAATTAAATTACAAAGCAGCAGATTCTAAGTGAGAATCAAGAAAGGTCACCTTAGAAAACATGAGACAGAGAAGATAGTTTCTTTCTAGAACATTACTATGTATACTTTAAACAGTTAAGAGATATTCTTGAAAAGTAATTAAGAAGAAATATCAGTCCCTGCAATTTAATTTAAATACGAGGAAATAACTCTAGGTAGAACATGAAAATTACAAACATTTGGCATAATTATGGTTTTGTTCATTAATAACAGGTTTATATTGATTTGCTCAACAGATGTGTTCCTAAAAAGTTGTGCTTAGATGTTAGCTAAAGTATTAAAAAAAAATTTTTTTTAATGAATTGAGTTACACATTAAAAAATTAAAACAAATAAAAATTCAGTATATCATTCTGTAATGCCAGTTGTCTTGTTGATATGTTAACAATACCGAACTTTTCTGTGTTACACATGTGTGGGGAAGAGCCCTTTATGTACACTTATAAAGTATTAAATGCTAGCACCAAACAGCAGGTATGGAAATAAATATTGGCAACATTATTCAAAATATCTAAAGAAAAACAGTATTTTTAAAGGGATTTTGAATATGAAATCTAGAAATGTGTATTAAAAGACAATTCTTGCATTTTTATAAATAGTTAAAATTGAACAAGAAACATTTTAAAATTAGAATTCTCCCTTTCAGAGGAAGAGCAACACGACTATCAAAGAAATGGCCTACCTCATGTCTTAATATTGATTAAATAATCTTACCATATATGAAGGTTTCCAGCAAAATCTCCAGTAGCTAAATATCTCTGCTGTAAAGATGTTGCACCAAATGTTCCACATTTAATGGGTTTGGCCTTTTCAATCTTGACAGAAGGGAGGGAGAGAGGATACATTATTTATGTAAGCAGCTATTTATAATTCATGATATTTATGGCTCTATTATGGGACTTAAATAAGACACATAATAAAAAAGCAATTAAAACATTTTCTGATCAAAATTATCATGCATTTCCTCTAGTCACTTTCCTATAGTTTAAAAGTATGTAACTGTCAAAGAGAATGAGTTTTAATTTTGCCTTTCCTCTCATCTTACTAATGAGACATTCAAATGCTGACAAGTATACCATCTCCATTGGTTTGCAAATATGAAAATTTCAGCATTTAATGTGCTATTCTTAAGATCCTCAGTAGAAATGAGAACATAATGAAGATATTATTCTTTCTAGATGGCTACAGGAACAAAAATGTTTATGTGTCTCTTAGAGTTTTCTCTGCAGAACCCTATAAACTGAGAATGTTTATGTCCCTATTCTCTCTGGGACCTTATCAATGCAGAGAGATTTGTATACACGTGAGTACCAACGGCACTGCTATTGGTATGGATTAGCCAACATTTTGACGTTTAAAAAGCAACTGCTCCCCGTATTGCATATAATCACATTAGTAAAACAACCACACACCGATGTACTATTTAAGAAATGCGGCTTATGGGGGTGCCTGGGTGGCTCAGTCATTAAGCATCTGCCTTCGGCTCAGGTCATGATCCCGGGGTCCTGGGATCGAGCCCCACGTCGGGCTCCCTGCTCTGCGGGAGGCCTGCTTCTCCCTCTCCCACTCCCCCTGCTTGTGTTCCCTCTCTCACTGTGTCTCTCTCTGTCAAATAAATAAAATCTTTAAAAAAAAAAAAAGAAAGAAAGAAATGCGGCTTATGGAAACCACATATAGACCATATCACCAAAAGGGTCCTTAGAAATGGTATCATATAATAACCCTCCTGCCACAGGCAAAGTGTTTGAAGCATACAGCTTTACACATTTGCCCAACTCAGGCATTTAGCATTTTTTTTTAATGAGTTCCTACTAAATGCAAATCAATGAACTAGGCAGAATAGGACACAAACATGAAGGAGACTGGCCATGCCCTCAAGGAGTTTACAATCAAAATATCAGTTCCTCTCTGACTCCTCCCACATATGTCCATGCCTTATGCTACTCTCACCTGCTCCCACACCTCTGTGGGGCCTCCACCAATCTCTTTTTACTTCCTGATGCTTCCCATTTCTCTGCTGCCCCCGCCCACCCTGACCCCACCTGCCCAGGCCACTGAAGTCCCTACTGGAGTCTGCTGCTGCCTTAAACCCTGGGAACTCTGGGCAACATGGAACCAGATGAGGCCACTACCTGAAGCCTGATGACATCATACTCTGGCCCTATATCCTCCCATTTACTGTTGGACTCAACAGGGCAAAACTATTCCTCTTTATTATTTATTTGACAGAGATAGCGAGAGCAGGAACACAAGCAGGGGGAGTGAGAGAGGGAGAAGCAGGCACCCCGCCAATCAGGGAGCCCCATGTGGGACTCGATCCCAGGACCCCGAATCATGACCCGAGCAGAAGGCAGACGCCCAACGACTGAGCCACCCAGGCGCCCGAAACTATTCCTCTTATTTAATCTCTTATAAACTGTAAATTTTGTGTGTACAAAAGTAATACGTGTTCCCTATAAAAATTCAAACAAAAAACTGAACATCAAAAAGTGAGTTTCCCTTTGATGCTCCCCAGTAGTAATCCCCATCCTTCTAGACCTTTTCCTAAACATTTACAAGCATACATAGGTTTGCTTTAATATAAGGAGGACCATAATATATTTTCTTTTTTTTTTTTTGACATAACAATATTCTGGATATACTTTTTTCTCTTTTTTCTCTCCACAGAGTTCTCCAGTTTCTAGGAGATTTCTTCTTATAACCTTTCAGTTCCTGAGCCAATCTTCATCCCTCCTACTGGGTTTAGCCTGTTTCATATAATTTAAAAAATAATTTCCCTGACACTTCCAATGTTTGACTGGGCACTTACATATAGAGTATACATAGCAATTTTCAAAGGAAAAGAAAATAAAATTCACTTAACACAAACGGTAACTAAACTTTTCTTTCATGACTCAAAAGATATTATATGGTACAGGGCTTTGGAAACTCCCAGCCTGTTGAGCTTTCTCACTGTTTGGGATCTGGAGAAATTAGCAGTTACTATGTAGCCAGGTCTATAAGAAAGCATTCACAGCCTCCTTGGAATTGCCCAGTAATCAAATGCAGTCATCGATAATAACATGGTCATAAAAGACCACATTGATGAGAAGCACAAAATCACAGAATCATTATTTTTCTTTGTAATGCATATTGTGGTCCAAGATAGTTCAGTTATTCAGAAAGCTGATATTCATTTATTTCAAGTATTTTCCAATTTTATAAAAGAGTTATCTTATAACACAGCAACACCAAGAATCAAAATTTTGTCAATTTAACAAAGTAGTTTCCAACAACAGATCACTTATGTGCTCCCCACCCTCCACTTCCCCCAAATAAAAGTAACTGAAATAATGTATCAATAGTGGTATAGCCCTTAATCACTATAAGGGCACAGTTTCTATGGTTAAAGTAATTCAGAGTTCCAACTTTATGAAACAGACACCAGCTCCTTCCTCCATTGGTCTCACACTGGGCCTGGGTGCGCCAAGCAAGAAGTCACCAGTCATAGCTCCCACAGTCAGAGGCACGGGGTGAAGATGGGCCTCTTGAGTAAGCAGCAGGATGGACAGGAAATGGTTCCAAGGACTCAGGGGATTAGGAGCTGTGGGGAGGTTGGTTGCATCATGTATTGATTTAACTCGCCAGGAAAATTCTTGTCAGAGACCTGGGAAAAGCGGTCTCCCGTTTTCTCCTCTTCTACCACCTAAAGCACTCTGCTTCCCACAATTCCACTATACCCTGGGGTCTCTGATGGGGTATCTCTTCTTCCTAAGCCACCGGAGAGTTTTACCGTAAAAGCTAACCTCTACTTTCAGTCCCTGTAGTACACACATAGTTCTTTGAAGATTTTACTCCTGGTAATAAAAACTTGGGAAGCAAAAACTTTCCCCCCATGTGATTTCTTTATCTGTCACCTTTTAACCCTTTGGAGCAGAGAATCTCAAACTGCTCCTGGAACACACTGATCTTCAGGTACCAACATAAATTTACACACACACACACACACACACACACACACAAGCTTAAAACAGCTAATGGATATGTTTTCCTCAAACTTAAGGTTTTTTTGGATATTTTTTAGCTTGCCTGTTAGAAAATATTAACAAATGTACACCAGTAAGAAAATCTGGAAATGAAGATTTAAAAATTTATGTATGGTTACTTCATGTAATATAAAGACCACAGTATGATAATATAGCCAGATTTTTCTACTGGAAAACCGCTTCTTTGTGCAGAATTGGAACTGACTATTCCAATGTTTTATGGAGTTCCAAAAACAGCACCACAATGTTCAGACATTCTGGCACCTGAACACATCTGAGAATCCCTACCTTAAAAGGAAAGAAACCAAACTGAGAACCACTCTATTACAACAGAGCCTATACTAGGTATTTCCACATTTGTCATTGCACAAATTCTGAAAGTCAGTCTTTATTGAAATATAATGGAATGAAATAAAATGCATCTACATTTAGAGGCACAGACTCGCAGGAGTGCCACCAACACCCGTGGTAGACAAAATGTACAAAGCTCTTTGGAATCTTGCCTTGATTCTCTGAACTTATGTCCTGCTTCTCTCCTCTCTACTACACTCCAGCCACCTTTGCAGCTTTCTTTTTTGCTCTTCAGACACAACAAAGTCATTTCTACCTCAGGACATTTGCATTTACTATTACCACTGCCTGAACTGCTCTTCCCTCAGATCATCACGTCTTCCTTCTCCTAATCTAGATTTCAGTTTAAATGTCACCTCCTTTAAGAGGTTTTCCCTGCTCCTCCAATCTGAAGTGGAACCCCCAAATCACTATCACTCACCCTGTTTAACCTTCTTTATTGCACTTACCAATAAAATTATTTTATTTATTCAATTCTCTACCGCCATCCTTTCTAGAATGAGTATCATGAGAATGGGGCCTTGTCCCATCTGTTAAAAACCTTGTAGGTGCTCAACATTTGTTAAATCAAAGTATAAATGAATATCTTAATTATTAACCTCTCATTCCTAGTGCTGGGGAGAGAGAAACCATTGCTAGAGTCCATATTCTCATTTCTCCCATGTTTTCACATGACACACCAGTTTCTGGTGTCATTTATATGCGATGAAAACAGCATCCATATATTGAACACATAGATCAGATGTGTTCTAGATGTTCTTCTAGACTAGGACACAACTGCAAGCAAAGTATTTGGAACGCTCCTTTCCAGATGAGGAAACAGGTTCAGAGGACTGGGCTTGCTCATGGTCCCTAGAGCCAGGGAGACTCCAAGCTCTTTATACTAAACTAGGCTGCCCCCAGACCTACATGTAAATCAATTAAATAAAGTTTAGTATGTAGCCCCCATTCTATAAACCTGAGAGTCATTAGAAGTACCAAAGAAATGTTCCAACCTTGAAATGGACTGGTGAGGAAAATGGTATAGTCACAAACTGAACCTACTTTCAGATTTGTGTCGTTTGGTTTTTACCTTCATTCATATCTTTACAAGATGTTAATATGTGGTATTTATGCTTCCCTCATGTTCTTTTTTCTCCTTATACCAAAAAAAAATAAATAGAGATTTATAGGTAGTAGTAGTCTGCTGTGCCAAGAGTCAAATTCAACTCAAAATATAAAAACATTAAAAAAATAACTCAAATATAGGGGCACCTGGGTGGCTCAGTCGGTTAAGCGGCTGCCTTCAGCTCAGGTCATGATCCCAGGGTCCTGGGATCGAGCCCTGCAGAGCCCCGCATTGGGCTCCCTGCTCAGTGGGAAGTCTGCTTCTCCCTCTCCCTCTGCTGCTCCCCCTCCTTGTACTCCCTCGCTCGTACTCTCTCTCAAATAAATAAATAAAATCTTAAAAAAAAAAAAAAACCTCAAACGTATAAACATCTTAACATCTGCATGACAGTGAGGATTGCAGTTTGCTGAGAAGCGCTGAGCTCTGCTGGCAAATGGACTTATAGAAGCAGGGGTGTTTTCACTAAGATATTCATGGAAATCATAATACCTTTAAGAAGGGGCACCGGAGTGAAGCCAATTTTTTAGAGTTAATAAAAAGGCTCCCTCCCTGCTTTGGTTAAATATTTTACCTTTGAAAAGAAAGATTTAAAAAATCCAGGGGTTACTTAAAGTTTTCTTGCTAGGAAAAAAAAAAAACTGGCTAAAAAGATTTTACAAAATGTGTTCCACAAAGAAAATTGGTATATATTAATAACTTTTGCTGTATGACACATCATAGATGGTCATTTTTGACCTAGCTGTTAGTTTTCTTTGCTACAATAAGTGAACATGATTAAGGAAGCCCATGATGGATAATTCCCATGAGAGCTATTCTTGTTCTGTCTGTGGGTGGGTCTAGGACAGCTTGTCAGTATTTCCTCCTCCACATCCTGGCACTACTTTAATTAACATTAAAAGGGTTAGTCAACCAAATGGTAACAAGCAGTGAACTCAGTGGCACAGGAGCTAAAAAAGCAGAACTTTATTAGCTTATTATTAATTTTTACAGTATAAACGTCCACAACTATGATTCCATTTCTCAGGGCCACCCCTAGTCCTTTGTGCCAATTAGAGAAAAGCTGCTCTTTATAGAATGAGGAAGTCTCACACTTGCAGAGTTTGATGAGAAAGAAATAGATTTCAGCTTTCCCTCGAACCCTGCACCCTGTGTGTGATGGAGCAAACTACTCAACTGTACATGAAGGCCCTCACTCCCTGTCTTTAGTAACAAGAGAAGGCAGCCATCAACGAAGACCCATTTGCAACCTTCACACATTTTGACCTTGGATGCATGGGCTTTGGAACACATGACTTGAGGTGGTCCCACAATGAAGAATCAAGGATTTCAATAATTCATCTAGCCCAATGGTAGTCAACACTGGTGCCTGTTAGAATCACCTAATTGAAGTTTTAAAAATACTGATACCCAAGCCTCACTCTAGTGTAGACGCAAGAGTCCCACTGCATCAGAATTCCTTAAGGTGGGACCAAGGCATGAATATTTTAAAACACACATACACACAACAACAACAACAGCAGCAGCAGCAGCAGCAGCACAACACACTCGGCTGATCCCGATGCACACACAGTAAGGGGGGCGCATCACTGAGCCTGTGTCACACCCATAGCCTTTTCCATCGCACCATCTTAGCCACACTTGATCTAAGTTCTTAAAAGTGTTTTTGCATTAGTTTAACCCTCTCTTTAGACAGGAGGCTCCTTAGAAGAAGGGACTCATCTTTCAAGCATCTTTGGTCCTTCTTTCACATAGTTATCTTGAAATAGTAGGTTGCCAATAGACAGAGACAGAGGGCACTATTTCACTTTGTGGAACAAGTGTGTTCCTTAAATGTACACAAATTATATTTTATTTTTAAAAAGTCACAAAGTGGTAAATGCTCTCTGGTGAAATTTGATGGTATTTGGTATTTGTTCCTAATACTTTACCTGTAAGTTTCTGTCTGCTATTCCAATGTCTCCCATTTGTTCAAACCCTGAGGCCAGCTGACTAATGATCAATAAATCAATATTTAAATTTCCCAAGTTACATCCTTTTACAGATATACATTCACTCATTCTTTTAACAAGTAATTTATTGAGTGGCTGAACCTTACAAACCACACTAATGATAGACACTATCCTTACTCTCCAAGAGCTTACAATCTAATTAGAGATAAATGGGACACAATTATTTATTTCTGGAGCAGATAATAATTACCAGAGGAATGCAGTGTAAAGAAGTTTGTGTGGGGATCAGGACGGGATTTCCTAAATCAAATAATCTGAACCGGACCCTAAAATAGCAACAGGTGCCTGTGGGCTAACTGGTGAGCAACAGAAGGCAAGGTGGAAAAGAACAAGCCAAGTTTAGGAACTCTGAGTACCTGGCTTGAAAAGACAAACTGAACAAGAAAACTGGCACTCACAGAAATTTAAAGTGAGATGGGATCTTATATACCTTCTCATCCAAGCTTGCCTGTCCAAATTGTATTCATCCTTTATCTGCCAGTTTAATGCCTATCTCGTCCACGCAGACTCTCTCCATAGTTTTTAATCCCTGGAGCCTTCCCTGTAGTCTATTACAACCCTAACTACTTGATTATGGCTGATCACCCAAAATCAACGCATTTTAAAAACAAGTGTAAGAATGTTAGTTAACATCATTATTCTCTGGGGCACCTGGGTGGCTCAGTCCGTTAAGCCTCTGCCTTCGGCTCAGGTCGCGATCCCAGGGTTCTGGGGTCAAGCCCCACATCTGGCTCCTTGCTCAGCTGAGAGCCTGCTTCTCCCTCTCCCTCTGCTGCTCCCCCTGCTTGTGCTCTCTGTCTCTCTCCCTGTCAAATAAATAAATAAGATCTTTTAAAAAAATCATTATTCTAAGTCTTTCCCTAATGATCATCACAAAACTTGCAAACTTGATCTTGGCACACCCAGCTAAAAGTCCTTCAGTGATGTACCATTTAAAAAGGGGTACATCTTTTAAATGACCTACAAACCTTGCAAAGTCTGCTCCCCTTCCCAAGCTTCCACTGACGCTGTTTCCTCTGGAAACCTCCTCCTCCTCTACTCCTACTTTAGCCTAGTTAGCTTCTACTCATCCCAAATCTGTTTTTACTCTCACAGAACCGTGTAACTTTATATTAGGGAATTCATCTCGGTTTGTACGTAGGCATCGTCGGTTGATTATTTAACGGATTCTTTCTCCCACTAGAAAATAAACCCCATGAGACCGGAGACATTGTCATTCATATGCCTGGGAATACCAGGCAATCAACTGATAACTTATTGAAAGAATAAATGGTTAAGGGGCGCCTGGATGGCTCAATCCGTTAAGCGCCTGCCGTTGGCTCAGGTCGTGATCCCAGGGTCCTGGGATGGAGCCCCGCATCCGGCTCCCTGCTCCGCTGAGAGCCTGCTTCTTCCTCTGCCTCTACCTCTCCCTCTCTGTTTCTCATGAAAAAATAAAGAAAATATTAAAAAATAATAATGGTTAGGTTGTCTCCTCCAATTACAGTGCAGGCATACATGCAGTGCATGCCTGCCTTGTCTCTGCTTGTACGAAAGAGCATTTTACTAACACAGGCCTAATTAAAGCGACTCTCCACAAACAACTGCCCACTGCCTAGAAGCACCTCGAATTTAGACGAAGTCTTAATGTCACTTCCCAGAGACCTCACGCTGGAATGCAAGGGTGGCTGCAGGAAGGGGCCAGCAGGGAACAGATGGACTGGCCAGCCGAGAATTCAGGACTCGAAGCAAAGCGTTTTACGTCGGCAGTATTCCTCAATCTGCGATCACCTTCGCTGATTCCGCGCAGCTCGAGCTGTGCTTTTGGGGGACGCTGGACGAAGGCTGGGGCAAAAAGAAATGCAAACTCCCCCCACTCCCGAATCCTCACTCGCCCCCTCACCAACGGCAAATCCTGGAACTGGGCAGTCTCGCCCGGCACCCACCTCCCGAAGCAGCTTTAGGTCCCCGTGCTGGATCTCGTACAGTTGAATGACGCCAGTGCCCCGTGCGAAGTTGCCCATGGTCACAAACTTGGCGCTGCAGGGCACCCACTTACAGTCAAATACCGTGTAGTTGAGGCCCTTTTGGATATGGGCGATGATCTGAGGCTTCTCGAAGGCCGACATGGTCCAGCCGATCTCCCTCCACCAACCAGCACACCCAAAGCCTGACAAAACACTAATCGGGAAACCAAACTCCAAACATTAACGACAGTTTCCCCCTCCCACTTGCCGTAGTCGTCCCCTGTCGCCCTGGCGAGTTGGATTTAGTTGTCTCAGATAATGCCCGATGCGCTACTGAAGTCACGCCGGATTTTTCTTCACGGACAGCACAAACTTGCTTATCGTCTTTACCTACTGCCTTTCGTACATACACATATTGGAGATGGCGATTGTTTCGGCTGTGAGTGGCGAAGCCAGAGGGGCACCATAGGAATCAGGCATATTTTAGGATGTCCTCCCCTACATCCCCAGCAAACGCACGAAACCCTGCTTCAGGTCCCCTGTGCGGGACTTCTTAGGAAACGGGGCGGAGCCCTGGGGCTGGTTGGCGGACGCTGGACCCCGCGAGGCGCGCCTGCGCCGTGCAGCGGCGAACGCGTTCGAGCCGGAAGCACATGTTGGAGCTGGAGATTCCTGGGGATGGAAACGGAGATGGAAGCGCAGAGCGCCGGGGCCGAAGACGGCTTCACCCAAGTCACCCGCAAGGGTGGGCGGCGGGCGAAGAAACGGCAGGCTGAGCAGCTGTCCGCGGCGGGGGACGGAGGGGAGGCGGGCCGCATGGACACGGAGGAGGCCCGGCCCGCGAAGAGGCCGGTTTTCCCGCCCCTCGCCGGGGATGGATTCCTGGTACTAGCGGGGACCGTGGGACAGGAACGGGGCCGGGGCCAAACGTGGGCCGAGTCGGTGGTCCCTGGGTGATGTTGAAAGGGCGGGGGCCGTTCTTCCGTGACGGCCTTCAAGAAGTGACTCTCCTGAACGAAGTTTAATTCGTTCGGTTAAAGAAAGCTTCTTGTGGAAGAGCTGTCATTTTACAGCTCCACCTCCATCCCAGTACATCTCCCGACTTGTGTGTTCTTCTCTTGTAGGGTGGGAAAGAAGAAACAAGGAAAATTCCAGTCCCAGCTAACAGATACACGCCATTAAAAGAGAACTGGATGAAGATATTTACTCCTATTGTAGAACATTTGGGACTTCAGATACGGTTTAACTTGAAATCGAGGAATGTAGAAATTAGGGTAAGGAGAAAACCATTTCCAAATATATTAGGGTTTCTCTTTCCTGCAGGGGTGAAAAGAAGTGAATAGACTTTCCTTAATGGGACTTGTTTTGTTAAATTGTCGTTATACAGTTTTCTAAAATAGTATAGTGAGTTCGAACTTCTTGAATGTCTTCAAATTCTGCATTCAACACAAATATTAGTTGAATTCATAAGGTGGACCTAAGGTCATACCAAAATACTGGTTATGCCTGTGCATGTATTTTATGATGTTCTGTGTTGAAATGAGACAAGGCTGAGTAAAGAGCTGGTCATAAACAGACATACGTAAATAGGGAATAAAAGTACTTGCTGTGCACACACATATATATTCATTTCATGGTGTCAGTTCAAAAGCTAGACAATGTTAATTGACTTTAGGCTTCCTTTTCTGGATGCCAGTTTTATATTAGAATCAATGACCAAAATTAATTATATCTTCCATTTTGAGGACTCTTATACCATCATCAGGACTGGTATAGACTCATCTCTGTTGAACTAGAATAATGGAATAAAGCAGAGGGGCACTGCTTTAAATAGTTGGTAAAGTTTAAAATATAGAACTTGGCAGAACTCCTTTTTGTTCAGGTTCTTGTAGTTTTGTGCCAAAACGTCTTGTTTCCTTAGAGGTTTCCCTTGCTTCGTTGCTTTAAATCTCCTCTCACCAGTCCTTCCTCTGCCAGTGCCAGATTAAGTTTCCTGGACCACACTGCTTTCACTATGGTACTCTGGTATCTTCAAAATCTCTGAAGGGTAAGAGTTAAGTTTTTGACTGAACTTGCCCTTTTTCTTTTTTTTTTATTAAAGATTTTTATTTACTTATTTATTTGAGAGAGAGTGAGAGCGAGAGGTCACGGGGAGAAGGAGAAACGGACTCCCTGCTATGGGGCTCGATCCCAGGACCCTGAGATCATGACCTGAGCCGAAGGCAGATGCTTAACCGCTTAACCGACTGAGCCACTCAGGCGCCCCTGAACTTGCCTTTTAAGTAGGAAGCTAAGTCCCAAGTTCATCTCATCAACTCTGACCTTTTTATGTCCATACCTGTGGGGGACTTTGCCATCTGAAGAAAGCCCTCTCCTCCATACTCTTTCTTTTCCGGCCTCAATTCCAGTCATCTCTCGGAGTCTAGCTCAAGTGCTTTCTCCTTTAGGATTGGTCTGTGTTTCAGTCATGTCTTCAGAGTCTACACTCTTACTGTGCTTGGCTGTCTTACTACGTGTTGCAGAGGCATCAGTTTGGATTCCACTCACACCCGTTGCTGCTTCTGGATGCCAGGCACATAGTGGTGCTTTGGCGTGCACTACATCATTTTAATCTTTAAGACAGGCCTGTGAAGTAGTTGTCATATCACCATCCCTTAGATGTGAGGAAACTGAGTCAAAGGAGTAGGTTAGAGTCATCAAAGTCATTCACTAACAAGTGAATCTTGTTAGTCCTGAA
The DNA here is from genome assembly GCF_004348235.1 of Phoca vitulina. Lineage (NCBI taxonomy): Eukaryota > Metazoa > Chordata > Mammalia > Carnivora > Phocidae > Phoca > Phoca vitulina. Next base: position 27,684,018 of record NW_022589715.1, on the reverse strand, counting down.
AGGACCCCACCCCCACCCCCGACTTTTTTATTTTACAAATGAGAAAACCTAAGACTTGGAGCATCTATGGGACTTGCCTAAAGTCACATACAGGATTGGAACTGGAATCTAGTTTTATATGTGCATTACACAACCTTGTGAAGTTTGAAATTTGTCAAATATGTGGTCTCCTCAACTAAATTTGAGTTTTTGTGCGAGAATGGAAATGACAATTTTGGAATCAGACCTGTGTCGGAATTCTGCCTTTTTCACTTTTCAGTACTTCAGTTTTCTCAAATATAAAAGTTTTTATATTACTTAATATTCAGGGTCGAGGGGCGCCTGGGTGGCTCAGTTGTTGAGCACCTGCCTTCGGCTCAGGTCGTGATCCCAGGGTCCTGGGATCGAGTGCCGCATCAGGCTCCCTGCTCCGTGGGAAGCTTGCTTCTCCCTCTCCCACTCCCCCTGCTTGTGTTCCCTCTCTCGCTGTCTCTCTGTCAAATAAATAAATAAAATCTTAAAAAAAAAAAATTCAGGGTCGACGTGAAGATTAGGGCTGTTGTGTGTAAAGCACCTTTGCGATACGTGTCACTTTTAGTGGTTGGGATTTTATGAATAGTAGCTATTTCTGCAATTATCTAGTAGAGCCTTTAAGGACAAGATCCCTGCTTAAACCATTCCTGGTAGTTAGTCCTGGAGTTAGTGCATTGGGAACCATCAGCATGTAATGACGAGTATATGCTGGCCATCAGTCCTCATGTTGTATTAGAGTATTTTCATCTCCAGTCATAATATGTGCCCTTTTTTTTTTTTAACAGACTTGTAAAGAAACCAAGGATGTTAGTGCCTTGACAAAAGCAGCTGATTTTGTGAAAGCCTTTATTCTTGGGTTTCAGGTGGAGGTAAGTGATTTCATGACATCTAAAATAGGTGCTTAAAAACACTTAATATGAGGGGCACCTGGGTGACTCAGTTGGTTAAGTGTTACCTTCGGCTCAGGTCATGATCCCAGGGTCAGTGAATGTTTCTGTGGATTTGGGCTTTTTAAAAAACTTTGAGTTTTCTAGGTCTGGTGAATTTTAACTTAGTAGTTATTCTCAGGTATCTAAACGTAAGGGCTTCACAGCATTTATTTTTATGTTGTAGGATGCACTTGCCCTCATTAGGTTGGATGACCTCTTCCTAGAGTCTTTTGAAATTACAGATGGTGAGTATAGGGTGGTCTTTTCCTATTAACTGTTGTACTTTTGTACTGCCGACTTTGTATTGTAAGTGACTTTTAGCTTTCTAATAGCATCAGTTGACCTGTATTATTAGCAGGTTTTAAAATATATATTTTTTGTATCTTTTAGTAGGGAAATTTAGTTAGTGATTAAACTTCATTATGGAGTGGGTGGTGTGCTGCAATTGCTTGCCTCCTGAGGCCTTGATTCTCTCATTTAGTAAAACCCCTAAAGGGAGACCACCTGTCAAGGGCAATAGGAAGAATCGCTGGCAAAGGAGGAAAAACCAAATTCACCATAGAGAATGTGACACGGACACGGATAGTTTTGGCTGATGTGTAAGTATCCGATCTTGAGAAAATTACTGTCATAATTTATATTTGACTTTTTGCTGGTTTCAAGAAGTCATAAAGATTGTATTTTATGCATAATGTTGCCACTGACTCTTTGTCAGTATATGGTTCTGGATGAAATACATAATTACTTTGAAAGCAGATTAAGTTAGTTGAGAAAATCTGAGGAATTCTAGCTTATTTTTTTTCTCAGTTAGCAATAAAGGACATGTTTAGGGGCGCCTGGGTGGCTCAGTCGGTTAAGCGTCTGCCTTTGGCTCAGGTCGTGGTCCCAGGGTCCTGGGATCGAGTCCCACATCGGGTTCTCTGCTCAGCCAGGAGCCTGCTTCTCCCTCTGCCCCTCCCCCCTTCATGTTCATTCTCTCTCTCTCTCTCAAATAAAATATTAAAAAAAAGAATGTTTAGAATTACTATTAAAAGAAGTTACATGATAGGGGAAGATTTATTTTTTTTTTTAAAGATTTTATTTATTTATTTGATAGAGAGATAGCAAGAGCAGGAACACAAGCAGGGGGAGTGAGAGAGGGAGAAGCAAACTCCCCGCTGAGCAGGGAGCCCGATGCGGGGCTCGATCCCAGGACCCTGGGACCATGACCCGAGCCGAAGGCAGGCGCTTAACAACTGAGCCACCCAGGCGCCCCGACAGATGAAAATTTAAATAGTATCAGAGGGGACTCCTACTTAAATCAGTAGGAGAGAGCAAGGAGTGGGTGTTTTCAATGCCACTGTGAATTTCCTTTTAAAGAAAGAAATATATGTGTATAACTCTATAAATATTTTAAAATTATATATAAAGGCCTTTCATAAAAGGACGATGAGCACTGCACGTTGGGTGAAAAACTCGAGAGCAGCTCTATGTGAACAGAAAGAAGATAAGGGCTTAGAATAAGGGTGCAGGAAGTGGAGCTGGGATTAGCCCTGGCGGGGGTTGAAGATGCTGCGGGGCCAGGTCGGGATTGCTGGCAGATGGCGCCAAGCTTATATAACACCATGTGCTATGAAGTTGGGGAACAAAGCAGTTGACTGACAGGAGGGACCTGCCTGCTGCTAAACCCAGAAATAATTTTATTTAAAATCATGCTATCGGGGCACCTGGGTGGCTCAGTCGTTAAGCGTCTGCCTTCGGCTCAGGTCATGATCCCAGGGTCCTGGGATTGAGCCCTGCGTCAGGCTCTCTGCTCCGCAGGAAGCCTGCTTCTTCCTCTCCCACTCCCCCTGCTTGTGTTCCCTCTCTGGCTGTCTTTCTCTCTGTCAAATAAATAAAACCTTTAAAAAAATAAAAAATAAAATCATGCTATCTTGGCTCTAAACTTGGGCTAACCATTTTTTAGAACCTAAATTTTAGACTCTTTTACACTCGAGGGATAATGATACTACCATGTTGATGGCCCTCTTACTGGAAGACAGGTTTATTATAATTTTGATCTTTGTGAGGGGAGCCTAGACTTGGGAGTATGGAGCCACGAGGAAAGCTTGTTCTGAACTAGACATTTTAAAATATTTTGAAATGCATACCACATTTGAAAGTATCATACGTAGCCCTAAAAACTTTTGTTAATTTAGAAATCTAAAAATGTAACTGATGTGCTAATCAAATTATGGATGTTGTGATGTATTAAATTCTAAGTGTATTGATAAGTGTTAACGTAAAATTTACTAGTTGAACTAGTTTTTTTTAACAGCTTTACTGCAGTATGATTTACATACAAAAAACATTACCTTATTTAGTATCCTTTTCAGTGAGTTTTGGGTAAATCTTTTTTTTTTAAAGATTTTATTTATTCATTTATTTGAGAGAGTGAGAGAGAGAGCACATGAGAGGGGGGAAGGTCAGAGGGAGAAGCAGACTCCCTGCCGAGCAGGGAGCCCGATGCGGGACTCGATCCCGGGACTCCAGGATTATGACCTGAGCCGAAGGCAGTCACTTAACCAACTGAGCCACCCAGGCACCCGAGTTTTGGGTAAATCTATAGTCCTGTGATCCCACCTCAGTCCCAGGCAATCACTGATCTACTTTCTGTCATGGTTTTGCCTTTTCTAGAAATTTATATAAATGGAAATACACAGTATGCATTCTTTGGTGTATGACTTCTTTTAATTAGCATGCTGTTTTCAGTTTCTCCATTTCGTTAGGTGTGTCAGTAATTCCTCTTTATTGCCAAGTACTATTGTAAGGTATTGCATTTTGTTTATCCATTCACATTTGATGGACGTTTGGGCTGTTTTCAGTTTGGGGCTCTTATGAATAATGTTGCTATTATTGAATTTTTATATCTTTTTTTTTCAAAGTGAATTATGTACTACTTGAAATTGAGTATACTGTCTTGAGTGTTCAGTATAAATAGGCTAATTGTAAATCCACATGTTCATCCATTTATTATGACGTAACCATAATGTGGACTAGTATGTACCCATAACTGTTGTTTTTGATGAGTTGCTGATAACCTGGTAAAATACAGTATGATGTGAGCAAGATAAAAAGCTAAAAACTATTCCATATATATTCAGTGCATCAGATGGGAAATAATGTTGCCTGTGTCCTGAGACCTCCATACCCTTGTGGCCACTGCCCCACCACTTTGGTGGTTTCGACAGCAAAACCACTCACACTTCATGTATGCTCACTGTCTGTTTTCTCATCTTTCCTGCGCTATTGTCAAGGATTTTTATCAAAGTTAGACATACACATACTTGAGCAAGCCCCAGATTTCTTCCGCCTACCTCCATTTCCACTTCCTCAGAGGAACTGATTTCAACTCTTTTAGGTAATTTTTAAAAATTATTTATCTCCATATTTTCAAATATCTTGTTTATATACCAGTTTCTTGATTTTTTTTTTTTTAGTTTCACCATTGACTTTCTACCATGAAAGATGAAAATTTAGCTTTTATTCATCTCTCCCCCCACTTCCACCCCATGTACTCAGCCCTTCTGACATCCAGTTTACTTATCCCTCCCTACGTCCCCTGTACATTTTGGGTTTTCTAAGACCAGTGTTAGCATTACCTGAGTACAGGGTCAGTGCTCAGTGTATTAACACTGGGCCAGGTGATAACTGTGATTGTTCTATCTGTCCTTTACCACTTTGTTTTCACTTGAAAAAAGAATTCTTACTTATGTTTGTGCTTTCTAATTATCAGTAAAATTCAGTAAAAAGCTGTATGTTGTTGCATCCAGATGCATCAAACATTTGAGCAACCTCCCCTGGAGCCTGCTTTCTCAGAAGCAGTACTCCTCTCTGCCTGGTGCCCATTTGGCGTCCTAGGTTCTCCTTTCACCTTTGCCCTTTTGCTGTTTGAATCTCTTGGTTGTTGGATTCTTTTTCCTGAGTACTCCTTATGGTTCTTTTTTCTTTTTTAATTTGATATTTGTATGTAGTGCAAAATGAGCACCACAGTACGTCTGGTTAACATCCATCACCACAGTTACAAATTTGTTTTTATGTGTGTGGAAACTTTTAAGCTTTACTCTTAGCAATTTTCCATTATGTAGCACAGTATTATTGACTATATTTGACATGCTGTACATTATATCCCTGGACCTTCTTTTCTAACTGGAAGTTTACGCTGTTTGACCCCCTTTATTCATTTTTGCACACCCTCCCCCCCAAGTACTCCTTATTTTGGTGCCGTATATAGTCCAGGAGCTAGCTTAGCTAGCTAACATTATTTGAGAATTTCTAGTTCCAAAGGTGTCCTCTCTCCTGGCTTACTATACAGTTCTGTTATATAAATCACGTCCATTCAGAATCTTGAAGACGTTGCTGTATCGTAGCTTTCAGTGTTGCTATTGAGAGGTCCAGCACCATTTTTATACCTGATTCTTGGAGCGTCCCATCTGGCACTTGTAGTATCTTCATCCGGTGTGTTCTGAAATTTCATAATGCTATGTGTTAGTGTGGGTCTATTTTTACTCATCTTACTGGGCTCTTTCAAACTAGAAACTCATTTTCTACAATTTTCAGATTCTCTTGAATTACTTTGGTCTTCCTTTTCTCCCCCCCTTCTATCTGGAATTCCTTTCTGTAACTCTAATTCTTATATTTGGTTTTCTTAACATCATGCCCTTGATTCATGGGTGCATGAAAATAGCTTTTCAGACCTTACTGATTTGATTTTGTTTTTGCTGTTTTCATTCTTTTCTCCCCGTAGTCTCTGTTTCTCTTTCTTCACCTTGCCGGTTGTAGCCTCTTTTTTTTTGTAGTAGATGCTTTCGTCAGAGTCTGGGGATCTGTGTGTGTGTGTGCCAGATGTACACGAGGGAGGCAGGAAAGAGCAGACCAGAAGCCCTGAGCTCATGGGGTCTGGAGTGTGGCGGGATGCCGGTTGACTGTAGGCTTCACTTAGGGTGATTGCCAGGCTGTTTCTGATGTATTTTTTAGTCTTTTTTTTTTTAAGATTTTATTTATTTGAGGGAGAGAGGGAGAGTATAGAGGGAGAGTGAGAAGCAGACTCCCCGCTGAGCAGAGAGCCCGATCTGGGGCTTGATCCCAGGACCCTGAGATCATGACCTGAGCCAAAGGCAGCCGCTTAACCAACTGAGCCACCCAGGCGCCCCTCCTTTGGTCTTTTTTATTGAGCAGGTCAGGTTCCCTGAGAGAAGCATTCTCTAGGCTCTTTGCTGCCAGACTTTGAAGCCTGGTTATGGAAGATAGTCGGACGTCTCAACGTCCAGTGTGCGTATATTTGCTTCCCATTGCCCGTTTTTAACATGGCATTCCTACTTCAGCTGTACCTGGTACCCCTAGTCCAGATACCATGTCTTTTACCTTTCCAAGGGAGCAAAACCTTGCCTCCCCCTCCCATAATTTTGCCAGTTACGGGGGGTGGTTGCCTGATTACACAGAGTGGGGAAGAAAATCTAGGGATCTTGAATAGGTTTTGTCATTTTTGTCCCCACTTTCAGAAATGGCTGAGCCTGTCTGGATGAGAGGGTTCTGCTTGATGTTCCCACTGACAATTTAGTTTACTGACATTTTGGAAGATGGGCTCAAAAAGGCAAAATACTATTGTCCATCTTGTTTGCCAGCCAGGAATTTCTATTTGTAGGGTCTGGATGATCCTCACTGAGTAGTGAAGAAATTTAGATGACCTTTAGAAAGCTTTGCAGTTGAAATCCAGATGTTTTAATTAAGTACAGTGTTACTTGCATTTCTGGATACTTAATATCAGCTCTGCCAATATGTAATCTTTGGCAGACTTTTTTACTTCTTGCAAATTTCTTTCCTCATGTATAAAATGGAAATACCATCTACCTTAATAAAGCTCACGTGAGGATTAAATGGGAACACATAAAGCCCTAGCACATAAAAAGCACTCACTTGATGTCAAGTAGCCATTATTAGCCAAGAATCTTAAAAAATTCTTGGTTTCTTAATTTTTTGTCTTTTCTAATTTTTGTTGGGATATAATTTAAATACCATAGAATTCCCCTTCAAAGTGATTTTTAGTGTCCTTAGAGTTGTGCAACCATCTTTATTTAGGAATCTGTATCTATCATGATTTTCCAGAGTTTCTGGATTATGGGATTCAGTTAAGGAAATGCTTTTGTTGCTAACTCGTCCCATATTCTCTCTTGCAGGAAAGTTCACATCCTTGGCTCTTTCCAAAACATCAAGATGGCAAGAACTGCCATTTGCAACCTCATCCTGGGTAATAATAATTTACTCATTGGGTGTTTTCTCTGGAAAGAAAATAGGGAATTTAGAACTCAAACCACATTTGCACATCAGTTCAAGTTAAGCATAATGTTAAAGATTGCAAGTAGAAGCTCTTAGTGGTTGGCAAATGTGGGCCTAAAGAAAAAAGAAAATATTTTTGCTTAGATTTTATCAATTTGCTAGAGAAAAGAAGGGGATTATTGGGTTATATTGCTTATATCTTTGCTGCTTTCCCCAGAGGTGCAGTGAAGCCATTCCAGAATAGCAGGCAGTGTGGTTTAGGTTTCAACGAAAAGAGAGCTGCTGATCACCATCAGTCAACTTAATTGATGCACTTAGTCCTATTTTTATTTATTTGAAAGTGAGCGAGCAAGCAGGAGCGAGTGGGAGGAGGGACAGAGGGAAAGAATCTTAAGCAGACTCTGCACTGAGTGCAGAGCCCAGTGTAGGGCTCAATCTGACGACCCTGGGATCGCGACCTGAGCCAAAACCAGGAGTCAGACATTTAACCGACTGAGCCACCCAGGCGCCCCAGTCCTATTTTCAAACTGTGCAGCAAAGTCAGTAACTTCTGGTACGAGTTACAGGATTGTAGCAGCTTGCTCTAAATGGGATTTTCCATCAGTGCCCAGATCTGACCAGCTTCTTTTTAAAATATTTAGACAATTTGGTGTCTTTGACTCTTAGGATTTAAAGTATTTTTGGAGAATGTTTGGGTATGGTTTATGATTCTTTTGTTGATTTAAAAGAGACCCACTGGAAAATGTGCTCTTTAGAGTTGTAGACTGCTTTCCATGTGTCTTCTATATATGTGAGTACATTTGTATAGATATGTTTATTTTCCTCTGCAGGAAATCCTCCATCAAAGGTTTATGGCAATATCCGAGCTGTGGCTAGCAGAGCAGCAGATCGATTCTGATTTCAAATCAGAGACTTTTTATCTTGTCTTTGGACTCTAGAGAAAAAGCCCTTGTCCTGTGCATGTGGTCATAAGAAACCAAGAGAAGAACTTTTCAGTCACTTTAAGCCTCCATCGCTTCTTCTGTTCTCAGCCAGAAGCTTCAACAGAAAGGTTTGCTAATACTCACATGCAGCAACTTGAGGATAATTCCCATATCTGAATTTAGTACCATAATTATACTTACACATTAATTATAATTTATCACTTCACTTTAAATAAAAGATTTGCATAGTTTATAATTCTCTTACTGGGAACTTGTTTAAACAGTCCTATATGAATTTATAAATTTGTAACTTACAAATTTATAAACATTTCTTGTCTATGGAGTGTATTTAAAAGAATCAGCTTACAAAATCGGTCTGAATCCTGACCCTTAATACTGGGTGGTCTGTGGGCTTTTTAGAAGCAGCAGTTTCAAGATACTGTTGTGAACAAAGGCTAATTTTTGTAGCTTATAAAACTAAAGACATCACAAGGTTGATGTGAGGAAAATTTTATTTTTCAAATAAGCATTCAGTGAAAGTAGTCAGACCTTACCAATGTTTGGGTGAAGGCGAAATATGGTAAAAGAACGTTTTTACCAAGAAAACCACAATGTTCTGCAAATGCAAGAGCTTGTTTTAACTAGTGTCTGCCTATTTAAATACTCATTTGGTAAGTATTTAAGTATTAGTCTTTAAAGTAAGTGTTTAATCTTAGCAAACACTAAGAGCTAGGTAGAATCCTGGACAGTTGAGGCTGTTGGTGGACAAGGGACAGAAAAAGAAATCACTGCCCTTGTGGAGTTTTCGTTTTATTTCAATAACCAGGGAAGGCAAATCTACAAAATACCTAAGTAAATTCTGTCAGCAGAGGGAAAATGCTCTGGAAGAAGAAAAGAGTGGAGTAAGGGAGACGCAGGTGTAGGAGTCTGTTTACGTGGGGTGGCCAGGAGCGTCGTCCCTGTGGAGCCAGGACATACCTGAACAGACCTGGTGGCATCAGCTGTGGGGTCTCTGGTGGGGGATGGTACAAAGGCCCACAGCAGAAGCAGGTCCAAAGCTCCAGGAAGCACAGGAGGCGAAGGCAGCTGGAAGCAGAGGAAGGGTGAGTAGTAAAGCGATGAGGTAGGGCTTTGTAGGTTGTTGTAATGACTTGTGTTTTTAACCAGTGATAAAACAGATTTATCTTTACTTATGGCTTATAGTCAAATATTAAATATCAATTTATCAGGTTATTTTTTAAATCCAAAAGAATGGAGAAAAGACTACCTCATGGGAAAAAAAGTATCTAATGGCTGTGGAAGCTCACCAAAGACGATTGTGAACACACTCCAGCAAGTTTCAAATATTTTATTTTCTTATTCATACAGTAGGAAGTTTTCTAAAGATCCCACAACATGACATTTCATGCAGAAGAAAAACTAAACATTCAACATAAACCCCCCCACCCACACTAAGGAAAAAAAAAAAAAAGGGAAAAAAAAAAAAAACCCTCATTCCCCAGTAAGGAAATAATGTTTGCACTATTTTTCTGTAACGCCAGCCAAGATAATGCACAAGCAAGAGAAATAGAAAGCATTTGCTAAAATATTTGTAACAAATACTTATGTACAAAAAATTCACAAAAGACTAGTTCCCCCTTGAAGCAGAGCACATGGCAGTTGACACTGGAACAGATCAAACCACTGGCTGGGATTATAAGCCACGTACTGATCCAGAGGAAGAAAGTTACATGTAGTGGAGATTTTCAGTTTGAACATTAACATTTCCAAAGTTTGGCAACATTATCTTTTAAAATTATGCAAATTATGTAAACAAGAGGTACATTTTAAATTGATCTACATGCAAAACTCCATGTCATGCAAGGACACCAAGCACCGGGATTTTTCTCTCACAGACAGAGCCCATGATGTGCAGCACTCAGTTGAAGGAACAGCGATGGCAGGCAGGTGTGCCCAATTTAAGATTCATTTACCTTGATTCAACCTGCCCTTTTCCACTTAAGATTATAAAACCGCTTTTCTAGAAAAACTATACCGGGGAAGACTACTGTCCTAGAAAGCTAACCAAAATGTTTTCTTCCAGCCAATAGTACCTTTGCAGAAAAGGGAAGGGATAATATCAAGTGGTGGAACATGATACGCTACTTTTATATCACACATTTAGTAAGTTAGCATCCATTACAAATATGGGTAAATCAAGAAAGAAAACCATCATGCACTCTCTATGCCTTGTGGTAAAGAAATTCAAGGGGTATAAATTTGGATAAAATGTTGCTCTTCCATGGCATATAAATTAGTACGACTTCTTCCATTTACATCACAAATATATGTGGGCGTTCAGATACATACATGCACATTAAGTATCACCAGTGTTTTAGATGAGCTGCAAGCCTTCTGAAACAGAAGGGAAATTTATGGTTCAAAGGTAAGTTTAATGACAAACTGATTACCTACATACTGAAACGAATGGATATCCTAAGTAGTTACGTGATTTCCTTCAGGTATTACTAAGAAATGTCTAAGGAAAATCGTGATTGCCTCAGATGGCTTCTGGCCTTTCCACAACTGATAACTTACATTGACTCAGGGACATTTACTAAATGTAATGGCTCCTAGTTAAGAAATAACGAAGCAGCCACAAGCTCTGTGCAGTTACTATATGAACACAAGAATGAGCTCTTGGCAGAAGCACTGCACTATACTTTCTCAAGCAGAGATGTAGTAAAAGCTGCTCAGCAATGAGACACAGTCCCTGGAAATATATTCATAGGTAGAAAGAAAATTACACACTCCTTTGTTACAAAAAATGTAATTAAGGTAAATAATAGGACGTTAACAAATGCTTTGTCAATCTCTCAAAGGAGAAAGCGCAGGAAAAGGAAAACAGCTGGCCTAACACCCGGCTCAAATCGTACAATTTTCTATCTATATATAAAACTGTGTGAAATAAAAGTAAGGATGTTTTATGTTCTGCTTGGCACTTTTGTACTCTATCATTTTGTTTCTGAATCAAGTAGATTAAATTAAAGCCAACCTACTACACATATAGAAAGCTACATATATCTATATATAAATATTTACATATGTATATATAGATACTTTCTTGTTATAAAAGATGAAGAAAAATAAATTAAAAAGCCAACCCCTTCCCTTTCTTCACCACATTGATATGCTCTTTTCATGTTGCTGTCCTTCAGACTTTAAAGTGCTACACTGAGTTATTGAGAGAATTAGAGTTCAATAACACTTAGTTGGCTTCATGAGGCTCGTGTTGGAAAATGTGGCTTCACAGAGAAAAATACTTCCATTTAAATACACAGAGAGCATTGCTGGACGTCTTGAGCAGATCTTCAGAGATGGAGAAGAAAGCAAAAGTGTTGGGTGGTACTCTTTAAAAAAGAGTCACACATCTACCACCATCTTTTTGTGGATATCTAGGCCACCTACAACCTGCAACAGATAGGAACAAATCAAGCTTAACCACAACTGAAAACTCCTTTTTACTGGTCTAACCACCTTAACCAAAATTACAATTTAAAAAATACTTTAACTATTTTCAGAAGTTGGCTTTTTTGAGTTTTTTTGTTTTTGTTTTTAAACCTGTACTGCATCTAGTTAGAATTTTCATGGCTTCTTTCTCCCAGGATAACAGGCATTTTCTTGTGTTCTAGGACAACTGTTGGCAAACTTAAAAAGCCAGAGAGTATTTTAGGCTTTGTAGGCTACATGTAATTTCTCTTGCATTTCCTTCTCCCAATTTTTTTTCCTAAGATTTTTATTTATTTATTTAATTGACAGAGACAGCGTGAGAGAGAACACAAGCAGGGGGAGTGGGAGAGGGAGAAGAAGGCTTCCCGCCGAGCAGGGAGCCCTATGCGGGGCTCGATCCCAGGACCCTGGGATCATGACCTGAGCTGAAGGCAGTCGCTTAACCAACTGAGCCATCCAGGCGCCCCAACTTTTTTTTAAGACTTTTTTTTTTTAAAGATTTTACTTACTTTACTTTAGATTTTACTTATTTTTTTTAAGATTTTTTTTTTTTTTAAAGATTTTACTTATTTATTACAGAGAGAACAGGAACAGGAGGAGGGGCAGAGGGAGAGGAGAGGCAGACTCCCCACTGATCCCAGGACTCTGAGATCATGACCTGAGCCAAAGGCAGATGCTTAACTGACTAAGCCACCCAGGTGCCCTTCTCCCACTTTTTCTTAACACTTTAAAAATGTAAAAAACTGGTCTAAGCTCAAAGACACACAAAACAGGAGATGGGAAGGATCTAACCCACTCTGTAGTTTGCCAACCCCTACTTTTATAGTAATAACCGGAGGTTATCATAAAAATTTATCCTCAAAATCCAAATATGGGCTTAACTGTCAGTCTATTCTAGAAAGTATTAAAAAGTAACAAATGAATAAAATTTTCTGCACATTATTTTCCCATAGGCTTGAAGACATGGAGAGTTGTTACAGACATCTCTGTGAATGATGACATGGTAATCTGCAAGTTTAATTACCTGTATTATTATTTGGAGGATAGATTCTATTAAGTACAACCTACCTAAAGAAAGTACGTAAGTCACAAATGTTCACAGCTTGATGAATTTTCCCAGAGTAAACACCCAAGTAACTAGCACCCAGACCATTACTAGGACTCTTCTGTGGCCCCCTTCCAGCCATCTCCCTCCTCCTGCCCTACCACACACACACAGGGAGCCACTACTGTGACTTTTAACAACCTGGATTAGTTGGAGATCTTTTTCGTGTCTGACTTGTTTCACCTAACATATTTTTGACAATCCATGTTGTTGTGTATAACTGCATCTGTATTATTTTTCAATTTAAACTTATTTTAAAAGTTTATTTGAAAAATAAAGCTTAAACAGCCAATTAGTGCTACAGCTTCTGCTATGAAAACATCAGTTTGCTACCCTGCCCTCATTCTCTATTTCCTTTTACATAGAGATGATCATTTAGACTTCTCAGCTAATATTCAGTATTTCCCTATAGGTCTCCAAATAACATTCCTACGTTGCCTTCTCTTGGATTCAAAGTTGCAGGCATTATCCACTGACTTCCCACCACACAAGAGGAAGATTTATTTCTTAAACACATACACACCCCTCCCATCTATCTCCTACCCCGTATACTTCCCACCCCACCCTTCCAACAGTTAAATCTTCACTTTGATTAGACAGAAATTCAGCATTTTAATTGTGACTATATAAAATACTATTTACAGCAAAACAATTGCATACTGCACATTTGTGTTGCTACAGGTTTATAATTATCTTTTCCTTTGCTGGGTATCTATGTATTTAATTCAGTCTCAAACTTCTGTTCTAAATCTGTTCAAATATATGATGTAATTCTATCAATTTTATTATCTTGAAATCATTCCCAGAGCTTTCCCACCTGCTACAATCTAGGCCTGTCATCTCTGGACTTTGCTTCATCATCCCGGAAATTTCCTTCTCTCATGTTGGACCCTCTGCTTCCTAGACCCCACATTATCTTTTTTGATTTACAACCTTATTACTGTGGGAGCACATCTTCCAGTAGTTTCCCAAAAAGGGAAGCCTTGCATTACCAGAAAATGTCTTCATTCATCCATCTAGTTTGAGTTTGTAGAGAATTCTAGTTTGGAAATAAATAACTGTCCCTCAGAATTGCAAAGGCAATGCTCCATTGTCTTTGAGCTTCCTACTTTGCTATATAGCAGAGAAGTCGGCTGCCCTGATGTTTTTTGAGTCTTTGTATAAAGCCCCTCCCTACTACCCCTCTACCCCTGGTCTTTGGAGTTTGTAGGACCATCTCTTTGTTTCCCATTTTAAAATTTCAGGACATTGTGCCTAGGCCCAGAGTAATTTTATATACTATGCTAGGTACTCAGTAATCCTTTCAGACAGAAAACAGTACTTTTGGTTCATTACTTTTGATTCATTTTTAATGACTTCATTCCCTCCATTTTCTCTCTGGAAATACTAGCATTCAGGTGTATATAAAACAGGTGTATATGCATCTCTAAATTTAAATTTCTAAGAGTTCTCATATATTATTCAAGTTTTGTTTAAAGCATTCAGTATATTATATCCCTGAGAATGACAGATTTTTGTTTTACTTTTAGAGGTAGAAAAATGGAAATATGCTTATCTTTACTTAGTCTCCCTCCCCCTACCCCCACCCCCCAATCTATGCCTCCTGTTTCCCAGCTTAGAGACTCTACACTTCACCCTCTCAATCTCCCACTATAGGGCAGGAAAGTCTGAAGAGTAGGAAAGGAGATCAATCTAGTGTGCTAAATACTTTTTAAACAGACTAAGCAATTCTGTTTTTAGCCTCGCCTTCATCCCCACTTTTACTTGTGCCCCCAATTTCTGAGCCTTTCAGGGATACTGCATTATAAACCAAGTTGCTTCTCAGCTTTCCAAGTTGATAGAATTCATTTTTTTCTCTTGTTAAGTCAGCTTACTTATAAAGCTGTTGAATCTAGTTGTTATCCTCCCTACTATCTCTTTGTCCTGTGGGTTCATAAACCTTTACTTTTTAATTTCACTGGCGTTTGGAGAGCAAGCAAAAATAAATACAGTTCACCCTTGAACAGCACAGGGCTTAGGGATACCAACCCCACCCCCACGCAGTCAAAAATCCACGTGTAGGGGCGCCTGGGTGGCTCAGTCGTTAAGCGTCTGCCTTCAGCTCAGGTCATGATCCCAGGGTCCTGGGATCGAGCCCCGCATCGGGCTCCCTGCTCCGCGGGAAGCCTGCTTCTCCCTCTCCCACTCCCCCTGCTTGTGTTCCCTCTCTCACTGTGTCTCTGTCAAATAAATAAATAAAATCTTTAAAAAAAAAAAAAAAATCCATGTGTAACTTCTCACTCTCCCAAAACTTGTAACTACCAATAGGACACTGTTAACCGAAAGCCTCGCCATTAACATAAACAAAACATTTTGTATGTTATATGTATTACATACTGTATTACAATAAAGTAAGCTAGAGAAAACATTAAAATCGTAAGACAAAAACATGTACAATACTTTATTGAAAAAAACCTACACATAAGTAGGCAAGTGAAGATCAAACCGGTGTTGTTCAAGGGTCAACTAACTGTACATGTGTTCAGGTCCCAACTTTAATCCTGTCACTAATCATTTCTATTTTCTCTGTGTATGTGAACTATTCTGAAAATTTTAAAGGAGGCAAACAAGCATGTCATCTCTTAAAGTAACTTCCCATCTCTTTCACTGCTATAGCTTGAGAAATCAGAATAAAAAGGACTCAATGAAGCCGAAGTTATGGGCTTGATCGATGTGAAAAGTTGGTTTAGACACAAAAATTGTGCTACACTCCTGAACTATGCTCCTCAAAAACACAAAAGTAATTTATCACAAATACTGGAAATGAACTCAAATCATAAGCTTATGTCTTCAATGTACATAGTATCATTTCTATACCTAAAGAAATACCTAAAAAAAAATCAAGATTTTATCTGACAGAGAGATGTATTTTAATTTCCTTCCACTGACAAGTATTTATATGCAATTTTAATTTATATTTTATATTTACTAAATATAAATGGGGTCTTCATCTCTATACATCTCTTCCACATCACTCTGGGCAAGTTTTCCATTTTTATTTTGTTCCCTCAAGGCTTAGGATTTCTTCTTTCCTTCTTTTAAAAACTGGCTACTATCCGTGCTGCCACTACCAGCCTGGTCTCATGTCACACTTAATCTGACGCCAGTCCACCAGAGTATTTCTGTGATCTTTGGCAATGAAGAGACGGACAGATGACAGACCCTTATAGCAAGTACCACCATGCAACAGTTCAAAGTCTCAAAATCTCAAGCTTAACTCTCTTCCTTTTTTTATTCTAATTAAATTAAATTAACATATATTATTGGTTTCAGAGGTACAGGTCAGTGATTCATCCCAATATAACACCCAAGGCTCATTACATCACGTGCCCTCCTTAATGTCCATCATCCAGTTACCCCAGCCCCCCACCTCATCCCCTCCTGTTTGTTTCCTATGATTAAGAGTTTCTTACGGTTTATCTCCCTCTCTGATCTTTTTTTCCCCCTCCCTTCCCCTATCTAGGCTACTATTTCTTTTTTTTTTTTTTTTTTTAAGATTTTATTTATTTGACAGAGAGACAGCTAGAGAGGGAACACAAGCAGGGGGAGTGGGAGAGGGAGAGGCAGGCTTCCCGCTGAGCAGGGAGCCCGATGCAGGGCTCGATCCCAGGACCCTGGGATCATTACCCGAGCCGAAGGCAGACGCTTAACGACTGAGCCACCCAGGCGCCCCGCTACTATTTCTTAAATTCCACATCTGAGTGAGATCATATGATAATTGTCTTTCTCTGACTTATCTGGCTTAGCGTAATACCCTCTAGTTCCATCCACGTCATTGCAAATATCAAGATTTATATTTTTTTGATGGCTGAGTAGTATTGCATTGTGTATATATGTAACACATCTTTATCTGTTCATCTGTCGATGGACATCTAGGCTCTTTTCATAGTTTGGCTATTGTGGACATTGCTGCTATAAACACTGGGGTACAGGTGTCCCTTCGGATCACTACATTTGTATCTTTGGGGTAAATACCCAGTAGTGCAATTGCTGAATCGTAGGGTAGTTCTACTTTCAGCTTTTTCAGGAACCTCCATACTGTTTCCGGAGTGGTTGCACCAGCCTGCCTTCCCACCAACAGTTTAAGAGGGTTCTCCTTTCTCAGCATCCTCACCAATATCTATCGATTTCTGACTTAATTTTAGCCATTCTGACCAGTGTGAGGTGGTATCTCATTGTGGTTTTGATTTGTATTTCCCTGACGCCCAGTGATGTTGAGCATTTTTTCATGTGTCTGTTGGCCATTTCTGTATCTTCTTTGGAGAAATGTCTGTTCATGTCTTCTGCCCATTTCTTGTTCTTTGGGTGTTGAGTTTGGTAAGTTCTTCATAGATTTTTGATACTAGCCCTTTATCTGATAAGACATTTGCAAATATCTTCTCCCATTCTGTCGGCTGTCTTTTGGTTTTGTTGACTGTTTCCTTTGCTGTGCAAAAGCTTTTTATCTTGAAGTCCCAATAGTTCATTTTTGCCTTTGGAGATGTGTCTAGCAAGAAGATGGTGCGGCCGAGGTCAAAGAGGTCACTGCCTGTGTTCTCAAGGATTTTGTTGCATTCCTGTCTCACATTTAGGTCTTTCATCCATTTTGAGTCTATTTTTGTGTATGGTGTAAGGAAATGGTCCAGTTTCATTCTTCTGCATGTGGCTGTCCCATTTTCCCAACACCATTTGTTGATGAGACTGTCTTTCTTCCATTGATTATTCTTTCCTGGTTTGTCAAAGATTAGTTGACCATAGAGTTGGTTCTGATTCTTTCCTGGTTTGTCAAAGATTAGTTGACCATTTCTGAGTTCTCTACTGATGTGTGTGTCTGTTTTTGTGCCAGCACCGTACTGTCTTTATGATTACAGCTTTGTAATAGAGCTTGAAGTCCAGAATTGTGATGCCACCAGCTTTGGTTTTCTTTTTCAACTTTCCTTTGGCTATTTGGGGCCTTTTCTGGTTCCATACAAATTTTAGGATTATTTGTTCCAGCTCTGTGAAAAAAGTTGATGGTATTTTGATAGGGATTGCATTGAATGTATAGATTCCTTTAGGGAGCATAGACATTTTAACAATTTGTCCTTCCAATCCATGAGCATGGAACATTTTTCCAGTGCTTTGTGTCTTCCTCACTTTCTTTCATGAGTGTTCTATAGTTAGTCCTGACTACAAATCCTTTGCCTCTTTGGTTAGATTTATTCCTACATATCTTACGGTTTTGGTGTAATTGTAAATGGAATCAACTCCCTAATTTCTCTAATTGTCTCACTATTAGTGTATAGAAATGCACCTGATTTCTGTGCATTGATTTTATATCCTGCCACTTTGCTGAATTTCTACATGAGTTATAGCAATTTGGAGGTGGAGTCTTTTGGGTTTTACACATAGAGTATCATGTCATCTGTGAAGAGTGAGAGTGTTCTTCTTTGCCAATTCGGATGCCTTTTATTTCTTTTTGTTGTCTGATTGCTAAGGCTAGGACTTCTAGTACTGTGTTGAACAACAGTGGTGAGAGTGGGCATCCCTGTTGTGTTCCTGACCTTAGGGGAAAAGCTCTGTTTTTCCACCCTGAGAATGATACTTGCAGTGGGCTTTTCATATATGGCTTTTATGATATTGAGGTATGTTCCCTCTATCCCTACACTGTGAAGAGTTTTAATCGAGAAAGGATACTGGGGTTGCCTGGGTGGCTCAGTTGTTAAACATCTGCCTTCAGCTCAGGTCATGATCCCAGGGTCCTGGGATTGAGCCCCACATCGGGCTCCCTGCTCAGCAGGAAGCTTGCTTCTCCCTCTCCCACTCCCCCTGCTTGTGTTCCCTCTCTCACTGTGTCTGTCAAATAAAATCTTAAAAAAAAAAAAGGATACTGTACTTTGTCAAGTGCTTTTTCTGCACCTATTGAGAGGATCATATGGTTCTTGTCCTTTCTTTTATTAATGTAGTGTATCATGATTGATCTGCAGATGTTGGACCACCCTTGCAGCCCAGGAATAAATCCCACTTGATTGTGAACAGTCTTTTTAATGTACTGTTGGATCCTATTGGCTAGTATCGTGGTGAGAATTTTTGCATCCAATTTCATCAGGGATATTGGTCTGTAATTCTCCTTTTTGATGGGGTCTTTGGTTTTGGGATCAAGGTAATGCTGACCTCATGGAGTCTGGAAGTTTTCTTCCATTTCTATTTTTTGAAACAACTTCAGAAGAATAGGTATTAATTCTTCTTTAAATGTTTGGCAGAATTCCCCTGGGAAGCTGTCTGGCCCTGGACTCTTGTTTTTTTGGGAGATTTTTGATGACTGCTTCAATTTCCTTGCTGGTTATGGGTCTGCTCAGGTTTTCTATTTCTTCCTGTTTCAGTTTTGGTAGTTTATACATCTCTAGGAATGCATCCATTTCTTCCAGATTGCCTAATTTGTTGGCATATAATTGCTCTTAATATGTTCTTATAATTGTTTGTATTTTTGGTGTTGGTTGTGCTCTCTCCTCTTTCATTTATGATTTTATTTGGGTCCTTTCTCTTTTCTTTTTGGTCAGTCTGGCCAGGGGTTTATCAATCTTACTAACTCTTTCAAAAAACCAGCTCCTAGTTTTGCTGATCTATTCTGTTCTTCTGGTTTCTATTTCATTGATTTCTGCTCTAATCTTTATTAATTCTCTTCTCTCGCTGGGTTTAGGCTTTATTTGCTGTTCTTTCTCCAGCCCTTTAGGTGTAAGGTTAGCTTTTGTATTTGAGACCTTTCTTGTTTCTTGAGGCTTTTATTGCTATATACTTCCCTGTTAGGACCACCTTTGCTGCATCACAAAGGTTTTGAACAGTTGTGTTTTTGTTTTCATTTGTTTCCATGAATTTTTAAAATTCTTCTTTAATTTCCTGGTTGACCCATTCATTTTTTAGTAGGATGCTCTTTATCCTCCATGTATTTGAGTTCTTTCCAAATGTCCTCTTGTGACTGAGTTCAAGTTTCAAAGCACTGTGCTCTGAAAACATGCAGGGAATGATCCCAGTCTTTTGGTACTGGTTGAGACCTGATTTGTGACTCAGCATGTGATCTATTCTGGAGAATGTTCCATGGGCACCAGAGAAGAATGTGTATTCTGTTGCTTTAGGATGGAATGCTCTGAATATATCTGTGAAGTCCATCTGGTCCTGTGTGTCATTCAAAGCCCTTGTTCCCTTCTTGATCTTCTGCTTAGATGATCTGTCCATTGCAGTGCATGGGGTGTTAAAGTCCCCTACTATTATTGTGTTATTAATCAACGTACTTCTTTAATTGTTATTAATTGGCTTATGTAATTGACTGCTCCCATGTTAGGGCCATAAATATTTACAATTGTTAGATCTTCTTGTTGGATAGACCCTTTAATTATGATACAGTGTCGTTCTTCATCTATTACAGTCTTTGGTTTGAAATCAAATGTGTGATACAAGGATTGCCACCCCAAGCTTTCTTTTGGTGTCCATTAGCATGATAAATGGTTTTCCACCCCTCACTTTCAATCTGGAGGTGTCTCTGGGTCTAAAATGAGTCTCTTGCAGACAGCATATCGATGGGTCTTGCGTTTTTATCCAATCTGATACCCTGTGTCTTTTGATAGCAGCATTTAGCTGCTATTCAGAGTAACTATTGAAAGATGTGAATTTAGTGCCATTGTATTATCTGTAAAGTCACTGTTTCTGTACATTGTCTCTGTTCCTTTCTGGTCTTTGTTACTTTTGGGCTTTCTCTTTGCTTAAAGGATCCCCTTTAATATTTCTTGCAGGGCTGGTTTAGTGATCACAAATTCTTCTAGTTTCTGTTTGTCCTGGATGCTTTTTCTTTCTCCTTCTATCCTGAATGACATCCTAGCTGGATAAAGTATTCTTTGCTGCATATTTTTCTCATTAAGTACCCTGAATATATCATGCCAGTCCTTTCTGGCCTGCCAGGTCTCTGTGGATAGGTGTGCTGCCAATCTAATATAAGTTACCTTACCAAAACCTTGTAGGTTATGGACCTCTTATCCTGAGCAAGTCCTTTCAGGGTTTTTATCTTTGTCTCTGAGATTTGCAAGTTTCACTATTATATGTCTGGCTGATGACCTATTTTTATTGATTTTGAGGAGGGTTCTCTGTGCCTCCTGGACTTGAATGCCTGTGTCTTTCCCCAGATTGGAGAAGTTCTCAGCTATAATTTGCATCAGTATACCTTCGGTCCGCACCCCACCTCTCTCTTTTTCCTCTTCTTCTGGGATCCCAAATACTCTATTTTTTCACTTTATGGTATCACTTATCTCTCGAATTCTCCTCTCATGATCCAGTAGTTATTTATCTCCCTTTTTCTCAGCTTCATTATTCTCCGTTTTGTCTTCTATATCACTAATTCTCTCTTCTGCCTCATTTATCTTAGCAGTTAGAGCCTCCATTTTTTATTACATCTCATTAATAGCCTTTTTTATTTCAACTTGATTAGATTTTAGTTCTTTTATTTCAGAAAGTGATTCTCTAATGTCTTCTGTGCTTTTCTCAAGCCCAGCTAGTATCTATATTTATAATCATTATTCTGCACTCTAGTTCCGATATCTTTCTTATATCCATTAGGTCCCTGGCAGTCAGTACAGCCTCCTGTTCTCTTTTTTGAGGTGAGTTTTTCCGTCTTGTCATTCTTGCAGAAAGTGGTCACTTTTCTATCTGTAGAATTGCAGGAATTCTTTTCTTAGATCTCCAGGTGAGTTTGCAGGTGTTCTGAATGATTTGATAGTATCTAGCTGAATTCCTGGGGCCAGACAAAACTAAGGTTTCCTACTTCTCCACCATCTAGACTCCTCCCCCTCCTATTCAAGCTTAACTCTCTTCCAAAAAGACCCAGTCTTTTCTTTAGAGTACCACCCTACTTTTTCAAACAACATGCAGACAGCATTCCCTTGAGATGAAGAAAGATACTTAAAGGATAATATGAACTTCTACTTAAATGCCAAAGTAGCAACTTTAGTCCTTCCAGGACACATAACCACAGTCATTTGTTTTTCCTTCTGTGGTCTAAATAAAAAAAGAAAAGAAAGGGAGGAGGGAAACCTTCCTATAGAAGCATCCAATCATAACTGAAAAATTTCAAAACCTTTTTCTTTGTTATTTTTGCCTCTCCTTCTGGATTCTCTAGCATCTCTAGCTTGCAGTTAAAACTTATAATACATCAAAATGCTAGTATCTTTGCTTTAGGGGCAAAGTAGTGAAAGAAGGTGAGTGGTTGTGTTGCTGTTTTGTTTGGAAGCAGTGAGTGGTGGCAAAACTCTGGATGTACTGAAGAAAGGCAATAAACTAGAAGGTAAACTGTGGCCCCAGTTTCCACCTCGAGTTAGTTTTCTTAGGGCTCCCCAAAACCGCAGTCCTTGCACCTGTGGGGCCCTTACCCTATCACACAAAGAACCAACCATCAACTGATTGGGAGGGGGGAGGGGAGGAATCACCGTTTACACTGCCTCACTAATGAGTTTAAGATGCATGCAGACTCCATTTCTGTTGTCCTCATGAAGCCAACCTTCTGGATGCCTGGCTGAAACTTATGAACACATACCTTCCACAGGGTTTTCAAACATATTTATTTTTAAATAAACCTTAAGAATACACCCTGTTTGTAATTTGGGGGACTATCAACAGTAAGTAAAAGTTATTAATACCATTCCTGTGGTGTATTATCAGATAATCATCGAGAATAGGAATTCCTGAGAATAATAATTGTTAGTTATTAACAATCACAAGGAAAATAATTTAAAAACTCTGAATGAAGGCCATAAGGCAAAATCAAATATATAAATTTCTAGTGCAAAAAATGTATATGGAATTCTCTAGTAAAAATGTATATGTAAATGTTTTTAAAACCTAACTGTTGGAAGAACCAGCTCTTTTGTACTTACAGCACAGAATTCTTCAAAGGATATTCTTCCATCTCCATCCTTATCTGCATTTATTATGGTTTTGTCTACAATTTGCTGTAACTGTGTATCTTTCAGATTGTTCCCTACCATCATCTTCAGCACCTGGAAGAGTTCCCCATTGGAAATATAGCCATCTTTATCCATGTCATAGATACGGAAAGCAACTAAAAAAGAGAGTAAAGAAAATCAATGACAATTATAAGGCAACCACAAGTAAATACTTGAAATGAGGAAGAAAAAAAGTAAGCTATCAAATATCTAAAGTTAGAACTATGATCATCATCGTAGTTCCCACATTTGATCTTGCCTCCAGGAGCAGGTAAACACAGTTGGGTAAGAGTATGGGCTTTGGAATCAAGAGTGCTTGGCCAATTAATGTACCTAAGGGTTAAGTTATTTAACCTTGCTAAGCTTCAGTTTCTACACATAAAATTGGGACTAATAACAGTTCCACCCGCCCAAGTTCTTTAGAGTACTATTTATGATGACAAATAATACATGTGAATTGCTTAGAATAGTGTCTGAAACATGGCAAAAGCTCAATAAATGATAGCAATTGCTATTACTATTATTCTCATTTATATTAAGTGTTCATTTACAAAGAATGTCTGCATATATCCTGTGCCTCAGAGAACTGTTACTGAATAAAATGTCTCTCTAGTTAAGAGCTGAATACCTTAAAAAGGTATCAGATGTTCACTGTAATAGAGGCTGTCTACATAAACCAAAATAGTGAACATCTGGCTAAATAGGCATATAAACTAAGTTTACCTAATCACAGAACATTTCTTCACACTTTCATGAAAAAATCTCTTACCCAAGACACGTAGTTTTTACATAGCTGTTTTCAGTACAAGGAAATTGTTTTGTTTCTATCCAACTAAAAAGCAACCATGACACATTGTTTTTAAAAACTACTAGTTGTAAATGTCCTAAAAGGACTTTCTCCAGAATATAAAATTGCTGTTATATATATTAAGGATCTAGAATATTCTTTTCGAATATCTTAAAAGGAGGTTATAATGTAGTATAGGGTAGTAGTGGCGGAAGAGGGAGAATGAACTCATTGAAGAAAAATACTTACACCTCAACTTCTGTTCCTTATCTCCTTTGACACTGAACTGAGAGACTCCCTCAATGAATTCTGAATAAGAACAGAAAGTGTTTACAAATCAGAAGTTTCTATTTTTTAGGTAGAAAAATACATAACCCCCCACACACAAACTCACATATCCACAAAAGGATGTTTCACTGCTGCAAAGGAAAATAACACTAAGCAGTGTTTTAAACTGGAAATGCCATATTTGAAACTTCAACAAGGATCTATATATATTTTTTTTAAAATCTGAACTTGGAGTTCTCTAAGGTCAAATCAATTTGAACAAAATTTACTATGTAATACTGAGCTTACCACTAAGAGACACACTTCTTTAAGCTATTTCTTTCTTTTTGGAATGTAACTCTAAAAGGGGGGCTCTTAAAAAAAAAAAAATCAAGCCTCATGTCAGGCTCTCTGCTCAGTGGGGAGTCTGCTTCTCCCTCTCCTCTGTGCTCTCTCTCAAGCAAATAAATAAAATCTTTAAAAAAATAAATAAAAACATCATGGCTCACCTGGCTGGCTCAGTAGGTAGCACATGTGACTTACGGTCTTGAGGTTGTTAAGTTTGAGCCCCCACACTGGGTGTAGAGATTACTTAAAAACAAAATTCTTAAAAAAGAAAAGTATTGGGGTAACTGGGTGGCTCAGTTGTTAAGTGTCTGCCTTGGGCTCAGGTCATGTTCCCAGGGTCCTGGGATGGAGCCCCGCATCAGGCTCCCTGCTCAGCGGGAGGCCTGCTTCTCCCTCTCCCACTTCTCCTGCTTGTATTCCCTCTCTCGCTGTCTCTCTGTCAAATAAATAAACAAAACTCTTCTAAAAAAATTATGTGTTGTTTGGGTTTTTTAATTTTTATTTATTTTAAGTAATCTCTACACCCAACATGGGACTTGAACTCATGACACCAAGACCAAGAGTCTCATGCTCTTCCGACTGAGCCAGCCAAGTGCCCTGATTATACACTTTTTTTTGCCAGAACAAAAATAATTTTGAATTTTTGGTTCTAAAATTCAGACCCATTTAAATAAAGTCTTGTGAAAATGATCATTTTTCTTCACTGCCTGCTAAACACTAAGTCATAAAATCAGCTTTAGGTCCCCCTTAGTTTAAAATTCAATTCCTAAAAAAAAAAAAAAATAAAATAAAATAAAATAAAATAAAATTCAATTCCTGGAACGAAAATAACAAAATCTGATGATGACAAATCACAGAATCAAATATAAAATTTTGTACCATGGTAATATTAGCAAAAGCACTATCATTTTACATAAAAACCTAGATTAAAATAATCCTTTGTACAATGCTCACATCCTTATTATTACACCTTAATTTATACTGGTTAGTCTAAGTCTCATTCTTTAAAAAAAGTTTCTAAAAATGCAGTTCTGGGGTGCCTAGGTGGCTCAGTCAGTTAAGCGTCTGCCTTCGGCTCAGGTCATGATCTCCGAGTCCTGGGATGGAGCCCCATGTCGGACTCCCAGCTCAGTGGTGAGCCTGCTTCTCCCTCTCCCTCAGCCACTCCCCCTGTTTGTGCTCTCTCACTCTGTCAAATAAAATCTTTAAAAAATGAAACAGTAAAAGATCTCTTAGTTCATTAAGGTTCATATACCACAGATTTTGAGAATTTAACAATCTATTATATGATCACCAATAAACATTTTTAAAAAACTAAATTTGTCATTTTAATACAGAAAACTAAGATTAGTCATAGATTACATAATTTGTTAAATTAAAAAAACTACTTTCTTACCTTTAAAGTCTACTTCTCCATTTCCATCTGTGTCAAATATATCTATTACTCGCTGTACTAAAGGATTCTGTTGTAACTCAGGCAGAGACATGAACTCTTCCACACTCAAAGAACCCGAATTGTCCAAGTCGAGCTTCTTAAATCTCTTTCCTAGCCTTTTAATTTCATCAGCATCAACTAAAAGCAAACCAAAAGAGGTAGCAAGATTTACAAATGATTTTATGAAAATAATAGGGAAAAAAATCCAGCAGTTAATCAACAGTTTAATTTCTAGTTTAATGAAAAGTTACATAATACTATTGGTTAATTCCTTATAACAGAGAAAGTCATATTTTCATTTGGTTACCTTTTTGTTTGCCTGCCCCTGCCATAACATAAAACTGACTGTATACTGCACCAAGATATTACAGGATTACAATGGTAAGCCGATCATGGAAGTCAGGTGATTCCTACTAGGCAGGCTAAATCTCTATTCCGTACACCAAAGCATCTTTCACTTATCTTTTTAAAGTTTATTTCTAATAGTTCATGGTTTGAACATGGTTCAAAATTCAAGGCCTCCCTCCTATCCCACCCTGTAGACATCCAATTCCCCTCCCAAGGGACAATGTTGCCAGTTTCTTGAATACTTCTTAGCAAGGATGAACGAATCAAACACAAGCCTTCACATTTTTTAACCAAAAGAACCACAGCTAACAAAATTCACTTTTCAGTGCTTTAAAGAAAAACAAGAAGTGTTTGCATTAGTTTATAATTACTCTATAAAAGTTCAGTATCAGGTCTCTTAGCATATACATTCTTGAAAAAGATAATTTTCTTCTAAATTACATTACTGTTTTCATTCCTTTAAGAAATCAGACTAATTCATACAAATAATTTTAATCATTGATAGCAGAAATACAAATATATTAAAAACCGTAACTTCCTAGAAGAAAATCTTTTTAAAAAAAGTAAATCAAATGTTATGCAGCCCAAGAGTATACATGTATTATAGCCCACAATATTAGAGACTGAGACTGCAAACTGTTGTTGAAAATTCAAATATATGGCATTCTCATTAAAAGAACTTAAAAGTTAAAGAATAGATTTTTTAAATATAGAATTATCTTAAAATGGAATAAAAACTATACAAGTACAGACTGTACAACTACCATCTGCTGCTCTGATATGAAGTAGTTCATATGCAATTGGTAAAGGGAGTCGTGTCAATCAGTAGAGCACAGAAATGTCGCTGGTGCAGACGGACTTTTCCTAGTATGTTATGAAGGAAGGGAAAAGGACCAAGTTTTCTCAAAATAAAGACCAAGTCTTGATAAAATAAGAAAATCTTAACAAAAAAAGATGAAAACAAACAAATGCCTTTAGAGAAAACAACAGCAAGTTTAGTGGCTTCAAAAACTTCAAGACTTTCCAACATTGTTATCTGGTGAAAAGTACTGGTAACATGAACAGCTGCAAAAGTACTTCCTCATCTCTCCACCTCCGCCTCTCCCCACCACGGAGCCTCAAAACACAATTAACAAAGGTGACTATACCCTGGCTCATTATTTAATTTTTACAAAATTAGTTTCTGCTGAAGCAGATATCCTCAAGGACCTTGAGGAAAATCCAAAATAGGAAGCACGAGTCCTAGTTTAAGGCTAATAAATGAATTGCTATGGTGCTTAATACAAATGCCAGAGGTTATTTGTGCTAAAATTTTTTTAAGATTTTATTTATTCATTTGAGACACAGAGATAGAGAGAGAGAGCACGAGCAGGGGGAGAGGCAGAGGGAGAAGGAGGAGAGGGAGAAGCAGGCTCCCAGCTGAGTCAGGAGCCTGATGCGGGGCTCTATCCCAGGACCCTGGGATCATGACCTGAGCCGAAGGCAGACACTTCACCATCTGAGCCACCCAGGCACCCCCGTGCTAAAATAAGATCCTAATAGTTTTTCTAAGCACCCTGTTAACAAAGCTGCAAAGTGGTCTATCCAATCCATACTTTCCCCAGACATGCGATTTTTGCAACATCTGAGGTTTGCAAGAATACATACATTTTACTATAACAGAAATGCCTTTCTTAATGATTCATCTAAAACACTGCTTCCAACAGCAAAATACACACCTCATAAACACATCAACTGCAAAGAGCCTTTTAATCCCTCTATTAAAGAGTATTCCTTCTTTAATGAACAGATGTTAAAAGCAAACTGTTCAAATAAACCTTATTTTCTAATTTTCTGTGATGAAACTGGATACCCTTACTCTTGGAGAAAAAAAAAACTTAATTGTAAGTCCCTAAAATGTTTTTATTTATTTACATGTCTCCTGTGCCACCTCAGACCAGAGACCACAACTCTTCATTGTTCTTCTGTACACTGCATATAAAAGGTGCTCAATAAATGTTTTAAATGAGTATTCTAAGAATTTCAGCTTTAAAACTTACTGATCAAAATGCCATCAGAATTTAGAGTAAAATTACTAATCTAATCAGACACCAATTAGCAAACCTTTCAGAACAGTTTCTCCAAGTTCATAAATTTTGCTGAAAACTACTCTCCCCTCTCTACATACCAAGGATGAGTTAACTACTTTTTTCTGGTAATCTTCAGTTTTGCCTTAGTTTACAACCACAAACCAGAAAAGGTGATGAGGAAATTGAACATAATAGATCACTAAAGTACATCACAAGTGCAAAAGGAAAGGCATGTGTCCACCAGCTCTAGAGTGTATCATTAATTGGAAAGAGCAAAGGCCAAAATGTAGCATACTTAACGGACACTTACGATTCCATTTACTAAGGCTGGGACATAAAGTAACAGTTTATCAAGTCACATTATTAAACTGAAACTGAGGTGAAGGATTATTTAAATTGCCTAGAAAACCCCACTAATCCAGAAGACAGCATTCCAGTCTTGACAAATGAATAACAAATATTAAGAATAATAAAGATAAATCATAAGCCATCAAATAAATAGACTTAACACTGCCAACAGTAATCTTTCTAAAAGGCACATTCAGCCAAATTGCTAGCGCTTGTGCTTACAAATTTGTAGTGGCTTCCTAATACAATCAGGATAAAAAATCTAGAGCCCTTGACAATATTTAGCCTCAATTTAAATTTCCATCCTTCTCTTCCCCTATTATCTTTACCTTAGCTACAACGCTCTCGGCACAGTTGTTCAGATAGCATAAAATTCATGCCTCCATTTCCTTATATACCCTCTACTGGAATGTCCTTCCCTGAACTCTCCATTTAGGAGACCCGTATCAGTTTTTCTCTGATTTAAAAAGGGGGGGGGGCGGATACTAACTGTAATCCTGTAGTTATTAAGTATCACTAATTCATTCTCTGGCAAAAGCCCTTAAAGCAACCTTTAAAACCATTTTCTGTCTTTTGCTTTAAATATCTTATGAAATACTATAAAACAGTTGATATCTATTCTGGATGAGTAGTTACAACTTTCCTCAAAGCCAAAGCAATGTGCCAGCGATCCCCCTTTAACAATAATTGGCTTTTTTAAAAGCCCCTGAGGTAAGACCTGGAGGGAGTGAGCTCTATCTAAATCTTCTATTCACCACCATTCTCACACATCCCTTGCAGCCGACACTCACCCTGAGATTCTTTAAGAAACCAGTTTAATTTGAAAGAAGGCATTATCTATTCTCCAGCCACCCATTTATTTCCTCCTTTCTGTCCCTTCCTTCCTGCTTACCCCACAGTGGTAAGACACAAACTACTCAGTATTTACTATCTAGTTGAGGCTAGCTGAACTGGAGGACTCTACCTAATTAATTACAGTATTTTTAAATGGTTAGCCTAGAAGGCAAAGCCATAAATATTTTTTAAAGCCAAGATCGAAGAAAGCTGGTTTTCAAAAACAAATGGCAAAAATAGCTATTTTAGGTGTGGAACAGAGTGATCTGTGTGGTCTTTCCTGTCACCAGAGAAGCAGTTACTCAGCATGTTCACTTGCCAGCACTGCAGAGCAGATGTGCTGCAGGATTAAACGTATGCTCAAGTATGAAATGGCATCGCAGTTCTTGAAATACGGGCATTTACCAGTCTCCTACAAATTAGGCACAGATCTCTGAAAGAGATTAAACCCCTTGTGGTAATACCTCTAAATGTTTCAGATCTGCACTTAGTACAAGTTAAATATTAAAGAACAAATTCCAATTTTGGGTACCAACTTTCATCAAAGATTTTTTCTACTGCTTGGGATCATACTCCCTTAAAACAGATGGACAAGGGGAAAAAAACAAACCTCACCCTCTTGACTCATCTTGTGACTCAGAGATACTCGTTTTCATGTTTTGCCAAGTTAAAACATGTTATTTTTCTACTTTTTGTAAGGATACCTTTGGAAAGACTATCACTTTTAATAGTTGAAAATGCCCACCTATTCAATTTATGTTATACAAAGTACTAAAATAAAGAATCTTATTAAGTGATACATCATTCTCTAAAATTTAAGCAGGACATTAAAAAGTTGGATCTTTTCGTCAGAGTTTATGAAATATGAAGTTATTAATAAGGAACTGATGGACTGCTAACACTGAAAACACCAAATTAAACTGCTGAGACCTTACCCAGATCAATGCACCCTGACTATATTCAGGATAAAAGGTAAAATTGATGAGGGAACAGTAGGCAAGCTGAGGACAAAGCAGAAGCTGATACCCACCCCACCATGGGATATATATATATATATATGACATTCCTCAGGCACTCCTGGCTGCCCTAAAGGAAAAACAAATAGTTAACTTGTAGAGACCACAATCCTGCAAGACCTTGGTCTCCCTCAGTTTACTTACAAAAGCCTTAGCAATAGGTTCCAGAAGGGAATATAAATACAATTAAATGTCTTTATAACCTGCAGCCCACTGACAGATACTTGAAGTGGTCAGAGTGTAATGTTCCTCCAGGAAGTTCCCAACTATCTTAATGTTAATGCCTTATTAGAGGGGTAAACAACCTTAACTTGACAATGGCAAGGCCTCCGGTACTGTGAGTATTCTTTAGCATATGAAAGTTCTTTCAGAAACCTCCCTTTTTCCTTATCTCCCCCAACCCCATAGTATATAATCAGCCACCCCACACCACCCCGGTGCAGCAGCTCTTAACTGCCCACGGGTCCTGTCCCCGTGCGTTAATAAACCACCATTTTAGGGGCACCTGGGTGGCTCAGTCGTTAAGCATCTGCCTTCAGCTCCGGTCATGATCCCAGGATCCTGGGATCGAGCCCCGCATCAGGTTCCCTGCTCAGCAGGAAGCCTGCTTCTCCCTCTCCCATTCCCCCTGCTTGTGTTCCCTCTCTCGCGGTCTCTGTCAAATAAATAAATAAAATCTTAAAAAAAATAAAAATAAACCACCATTTTACACCAAAGATGTCTCAAGAATTCTTTCTTGGTCATCGGCTCTGGACTCCACCCCACTGAACCTCACCTATATTCCAAAACCACATCAAAATCTAGATGGTTACTCATTTTAACAAGTGATTTCAGGAATCTTATTAACACATAAAATAAGAATTTGCTTTTAGAGAGCTCATTTGGCTACAGTTTATTTTTTGCATTGCTTTGTGGCAGGTTTTTTAGTTTTTAATTCCAGTATAGTTAACATAAAGTGTTGTATTAGTTTCAGTTGTACTATATAGTGACTCAACAATCCCATACATCACCCAGTGCCCATCACAAGTGCCCTCCTTAATCCCCATCACCTATTTCCCCCATCCCCCTACCCACCCACCTCACCTCTGGTAACCATCAGTTCTCTAGAGTTAAGTGCCTGTTTCTTGGTTCGGGTCTTTTTTTCCCTTTGCTCGTTCTTAAATTCCACATATGAGTGAAATTGTATGGTATTTGTCTTTCTCTGACTTACTTCTTTTAGCATTATACTCTCTGGTTCCATCCATGTTGCTGAAAATGGCAGTTTCATTCTTTTTATAGCAGAACAGTATTCCGCTGTGTGTGTGTGTATATATATATATATATATATATATACACACACACACACACAATCTCTTTATCCATTCATCTATCAATGGACACTTGGACTCCTTTCATAATTTAGCTATAGCAAATAATGCTGCTATAAACACAGGGGTGCACATATCCCTTTGCTGTTTTTGTATTTTGGGGGTAGGTACCCAGTAGTGCGATTACTGGATTGTAGGGTTATTTTTAACCTTTTGAGGAACGAATCTCCATGTTTTCCCACAGTGCCTGCACCAGTTTGCGTTTCCCCCCAATAGTGCAAGAGGGTTCCTTTTTCTCCACATCCTCATTAAGACTTGTTTCTTGGGTTTTTTATTTTAGCCACTCTGACAGGTGTGGAGTGGTATCTCATTGTAGTTTTGATTTGCATTTCCCTGATGATGAGTGATGTTGAGCATCCTTTCATGTGTCTGTTAGCCATTTGTATGTCTTCTTTGGAGAAATGTCTGTTCATGTGTTCTGCCCATTTTTAATTGGATTATTTGTTTTGGGGGCGTTGAGTTGTATCAGTTCTTTATGTATTCTGGATACTAACCCTTTATCAGATATGTCATTTGTAAGTATCTTCTCCCATTCTGTAGATTGCCTTTTAGTTTTGATTATTTCCTTTGGTATGCAGAAGCTTTTTATTTTGATGAAGTCCCAAGAGTTTATTTTTGCTTTTGTTTCCCTTGCCTCAGAAGACTTATCTAGAAAAATGTTGCTACAGCTAATGTCAGAGAAATTACTGCCTGTGCATTCTCTTCTAGAACATTTATGGTTTCAGGTCTCACATTTAGGTCTTTAATCCATTTTGAATTTATTTTTATATGTATGGTTTAAGAAAGTGGTCTAGTTTCATTCTTGCACATGTGGCTGTCAAATTTTCCCAACAACATATATTGAAGACAGCTACAGTAAATTTTAATAAATACTGTCAACTGGACATATTAGTACTAGAGTAATATAATACTAAGAGATAGAAAGTTGCATATTCATTCATCACTCTCTCAGATAAAGAAACACAACCATGTCCCTTCATATTTTTTCTCATTTAGAAAAAATGAATAAAAGAGATTCCAAAATAGTATTATATAATAGAGACATCTCGGTCTCTAGCTGCTAAAGCATTATTATTATTACTACATACACCCTAAGCTGCTACTCCACTGTCAGGGTTAAAAGAAAAACTTTGAAGTCTAAGCTCTTTTAGGTGATTCTGAGATTTCTCAAAATGAAAAGAAATAAGCAGAATGGTAGAAAATTAACTTTCCATGAACTTTAGCCAATTCCCAATAATTGTGTAGTAGTCAACAGAAACAAGACTATTCCTCCCTAAGGAAACTCTTTTAAATAGCCAATTTATAAATAACTTACTACTAGTCTACTAATCATGTAAGAACAAAAACAAAGTCTTTTCAAATCCTTCTAGCAGTAATAATATTTTGAAAGAAACCTAAATGTAATGTGGGATCCTGTTTAGAATCCTGGAAAAGAAAACTTTTCAGATGTCACCAGTTTTTTCACTAAAATATGCAGTTTAATAGTATTGTACCAATGTTAATTTCTTGATTTTGGTAACTGTACTATGGTTTAGTGAGACATTAACATTAGAGGAAGCTAGATGAGAGATACCTGGGAACTCTAGTATTTGAGACCTTTTTATAACCTTTTTTAAATAATTTCTCCTTAAGTCTCCTCTAATTTGTGACAACTCTTAACTCTTCCCTTGTCTTCCACGATATTGAAACTTTTAATCCAGTATTTTGTAAAATGTCCCTCAGCTTGAGCTTGTTGATATTTTCTCATGATTAGGATGAATTTGGGCATTTGGGGCAAGAATACCATAGAAATGATGATGTGTCCCTATCAGCACATTGTTATCAAAGGATTCACAAGGTCAATGTGTTTTTGCTAGTGATGTTAACTTTGATCACTTGGCCAGCGTGGTGTCTGTCAGATTTCTCCACTATAAATCTACTACCTTTCCCTCTGTATTAAAAAATATCAGGGAATCGGGGAAAGGGAGCGCCCCCCACCGCAATACTTTGAGACTATGCATATATCCTATTTCTCCTAAAACTGTGACCTAATTTTAGCATCCATAGGTGAATCTTGTGTGCAAGATTTTATTACTATGGTATCTGCTTAATAATGATTTTCTTTTCCCCTCTTTCTTCCTACATTAATTGAAATGTTCCTATTTAAGAAAAAATTTAAAACTGTCCCTTCTCCCCATTTCTTTCTTTATTCAATTATTCATATCACAGCATGGATTCACAGATATTTATTTTATTCTACAGGTTAAAATCCAATAATATTCATTACTTGTTAATCAAAGTTTTCCAGCTTTGTTTAGGTACTTACTACCTCAGGTTGGCTCCTGTATGACCTATCAACAATCCCTATTTTGAGTACCTCCTTAATTTCTGGCACCATAAGATATTCCAGCCTCATCCTGACTATACATGATGTTTCCAAGAAGAGATTCCTCAATCTATTTTGTATGGCAGAATATTTAGAACTATATCATAGAATGAAAACTATTAGGAAAGATTACTGTAATAAGGAATCTCTCTCTCAGAAATATTCTGGAAAGAGCCATCGGGCATGACAAAACTACTTATGAAGAAACATGTACTGAATTACTCTCATAAAGACTATCACAAGAATAAAGCACTATAGTTTTATCAATACAAGGTATTGGGTAGTTTCTCAACATAAAGTTTGATTTTAAAGTCTCTTGTAAAATGTATCTCCTACAAAGGTAATGAGTAATGTATTTTCATGTTACCCCAAATAAGATGCAAAAACCACCAGAGGGCGCAGTAGAGATGGTCACAGATAAAACCTTCATAAGCAGTTCCCCAAAAAACCCCCAAATTCTGTACTGACCTTGTGTATAGACAAGAAGTTTAATATTTATATTCTGCAAGGAACTGTTTGACAACAAAAAAAGAACCCTACCAATATCATTAGAGAAATGAAAAAGTATTTTATGAAGTATGAACACAAGTCACACTAATTTGTGCTGTCTTTTCTTACAAAGAAAAACTGTCATCCACTTAAAAGGTCTAGATTTTAGGGTTATATCATAATTTTCTAATGCAAGAGGCAACATGCACTTTTGGTGTTTCTAGATTATAATTTTTATATAATTTAAAAATGAAGTAGGGGCACATGGGTGGCTCAGTTGGTTAGGCATCTGCCTTTGGCTCAGGTCATGATCCTGGGGTCCTGGGATCAAGTCCCACATTGGGCACCCTGCTTAGCAGGGAGTCTGCTTCTCCTTCTCCCTCTGACCCTCCCCCCTGCTTATGCTCTCGCTCACTCTCTCTCTAATGAATAAAAAATCTTTTAAAAAAAACGAATTGTCAAATATGTGAAAGCTAGACATCAGTACCAAGAATTACCGAGTTGTAAAATGCTATTAAGAAATTTTAAGCCAATTTTGAGAAATAACTGACATTCCAAAAGTATATTATTAAATACATAGTTCTATAGGTTTTGACAAATGTATACACCTATGTAAGTAAGCATCACTACAATCAAGATAAAAGCACATTTCCATCATCCCAAAATGTTCCCCTGAGCCCTTCTGCAGTCAAATCACATCCCCTACCACCAATTGCAGGTAACCGCTGTTCTGCTTTCTGTAACTAATTATGTCTAGAATTTCATATAAATGGGATTATACAGGATGTACTCTTGTATCTATCTTCTTTTTCTCATCTAGTTCTTTTACATTAATTCAAACTGTCTCATATGTCACTAGTTTGTTCCTTTTTATTGCAGAATAGTATAGTCCACTGTATGGATATACACATTTTTTTTAAGGCATTCATGGGTTACTAGACATACCTGCTATTTCCTGTTTGGGCCTATTAGGAATAAAGCTGCTAAGAATATTCACAAATTCTTTTTGTAAACAAATGTTTTCCTGGACTTGCTATGTCACACGGGGTAAGCATATATTCAACTTTCAGAAACCATCAAAAAGTTTTCCAGAGCGGTGTACCATTTTACACTCTCATCATCAATGTAGGAGAACTCCAGAACTTGTCAACATGTGGTACTGTCAGTCTTTTTAAGTTTAGTCATTCTAGTGGGTAGTACCGCTATGTAGTTTTAATCTGCACTTCTCTGAGGACTAGTGATCTTGAGCATCTTTTTCATGTGATTATTGTCAATTCATCTATCTTCGTTTGTGAAGTGACTGTTCAAATCTTTTACCCTTTTAAAAACTGGGTTGTCTGAAAGAGTTGTGAAATTCTGTCTGTATACTGACTGATGCAAGTCCTCTGTCAGGCATAGGTATTTCAAGTATTTTCTCCCAGTCTGTAAGCTGCCTTTCCATAGGTGTCTTTTAAAGACCAAAAATGTGGGGCACCTGAGTGGTTCAGTTGGTTGAGCATCTGTCTCTTGATTTTGGCTCAGGTCATGATTGGGGTCATCAGATTGGGCCCTGCGTTGGGCTCCACACTCAGTGCAGAGTCTGCTTTGAGACTTTCTCTCTCTCTCCCTCTCATGCTGCCCCTCCCCAGCCCCATACTCAATAAATAAAATCTTAAACAGCAAAAATGTTTTATTTTGATGAAATCCATTTTTTCTTTTACGATTCATGTTTTATGTGTACTAAAAATCTTTGTCTATCCTGGTTGTGAAGATTTTCTCCTATAAGTTTTCTTCTAGAAGTTCCATAGTTCTAGCTTTTATGTTTAAATCTATGACCCATGTAATTTTTTGTATATGGTATAAGTAAGGGTAGAGGCAAATTTTTATTCCATATAGAAATATAATTATATTTTGTTGAGAAGTATCCCTTACAATGGTATCTTTGACGCATTTGTGAAAAATCAACTCTACAGGGGGACCTGGGTGGCTCAGTCAGTTGAGCATCCAACTCTTGATTTTGGCTCAGGTCATGATCTCAGGGTTGTGAGATAAAGCCCTGTGTCAGGTTCTATACTCAGCACAGTCTGCTTGAGATTCTCTCTCCCTCTACCCCTCCCGCTCATGCTCTCTTAAATAAATAACTCAATCTTTTTAAAAAATCAACTATACAAATCAGTATGTTGTACACCTTAAATTTATACAATGTTATATTGTTACATTGACACAATGTCAACTATATTTCAATTAAATAAAAATTAGAAACCAATCAAATTATATATTTACCAGCGAAGCTACACGTATGTATGTATGTATGTACGTATTTATATGGATCTATACCCTCTACTCTGTTCCACTGATTTGTCTATCTTACACCAATACCAGTCTTATGTTTTATAGTAAATCTTTAAATCAGGGAGCATTGTCCTCATACTTTGTTGTTCTTTTTCAAAATTGTTCTGGCTCTTCTAAGACCTGTACATTCCATATGGAATTAACAATTAGTTTGGTAATTTTTACAAAAAGCCTGCTGAGAATTTGCTAAGGATTGACTTGCATCTGTAAAATCAGTCTGAGTAGAACTGATGCCTTAACAGTATCAAGTCTTCCAATCCATGAATGTGGTTATTTCTCTTCATTTATTGAGGTCTTTTTAAGTTTCTCTTAGTAATGTTTTATAGTTATGCATACAAATCTTACATATATTAGGTTAAATTTTTACATGAATAGCTCATGTTTTTTATTTTTTGTAAATGGTATTTCTGTCAATTTCATTTTAATTATTATGACTATATAAAACTTCCACTGATTTTTGCATTTGCATACTGTCCTTGTATCCTGCAATATTGCCAAAATCACTTATTTCTAGTAACTCAAGATTTGCTATATACACAATGACATCATCTGAAAATAAAGACTATTTTTTACTCCTTCCTTCCTAATCTGCACGTATTTTATTTCTTTTTCTGGACTTAATGTATTGACCAGGACTTCTAGTACAATTTTGAGTACATTTGGTCAAAGTGAAAAACTATGCCTTTTTCCCAGTCTTAGGTGGGAAGCATTCAGGCTTTCATCATTAAGTATGATGTTAACTATAGGTTTTTTTTATAGATGCTTTATCAAAGCTAGAAAGTTCCTTTCTATTCCTGATTTGCTAAGAGTATTTACCACTGAACCCTGTCAAAGATCTGGCTACATCTATTGATAAAATCATGGTTTTTTTCTTATTCTGTCCACATAGTGAATTATATTGTTTTTTATTTAAAAATCATACTCTGAGGATAAATTCCACTTGGTCATGTTTTATTGTCCTTTTTACATATTGCTGGATTTGATTTACAAATATTTAAAGATTTTTGCATTACATTCATGGCGAATGTTGGTCTATAGTTTTCTATAATGTCTCTGATACTGCCAATGGTGTAATGCTAGCTTCTATTTTCTGAAGGAATCTAGATTATGATTTTTTTTTCATTAAATGTTTGCTAGAATTTACCAGTAAAGCCATGTGGCTTGGGTTTCTTTGTGGAAAGATTTTTTTTTTTTTTAAGATTTTATTTATTTATTTATTTAACAGAGAGAGAGAGATCGCAAGAGCAGGAACACAAGCAGGGGGAGTGGGAGAGGGAGAAGCATGCTTCCTGCCAAGCAGGGAGCCCAATGTGGGACTTGATCCCAGGACCTGGGTATCATGACCTGAGCTGAAAGCAGACACCTTACAACTGAGCCACCAAGGCTCCCTGGGGAAAGATTTTTAAATAAGAATGCAGGTTCATTAACAGATACAATTCTATTAAGATTTTCTACTACTTTTGTGTCAGTTTTAAGGTTTTTGTTTTTGCAGAAATTTTTCCATTTATTCTAAGGTGTAGAATTTATTGGCATAAAATTCTTCATAATATTCCCTTATTATCTTTTAACATCTGTAGGGTCTGTAATGATTTCAGTTCTTTTGTTACTGATATTGGTAATTGTGTTTTCTTTTTTCTAGAATGTTCCTTCAAAATGTGAATGCTGTATGTTCCACTGACTTCTTCCTACCTTATATAAAAGGCATAGCCAAAAATGATCCATCACACCAGAACTCACTCAGGAAAATGAATGTTGTCCAAAAACGTCAAAATAAGCTGCACAGTTGCAGTAATCTTAAAATTCTTTCTTAAAATTGTTTTCAGAGCTAATGAGCTTCAGAAGAAAATTTGTCATAGAAAAGCTGTGTAATGCAATTTGTTCAAAGAAACCTTGGAGATGAAAAACTCAAGATGAGGAAGCAGACCCAGAGAGTTAAGTAACTTGCTCAATGCTATAAAGCTTGATGGCAAAGCTGAGTGACAGGATTTCTTAAAATACTTTCTGATCTAATTTCTCTTCCTATGTTAGTTCCATGTGAACAGTTAGTACAGAAGCTTAGGCTAAGAGATATTAGACACTGCTGTTCCTCAACCTGCATTTTCGGCCTAAGTGTGGAGGAAAGGGAATATAAGAATGTTCTCACTCCAGACAGATAAAAATCAAACCATATAATTCTGAGAGGCTCTCCAACTTATACATTACTGGTTTTCCTACTGAAGGTGTTTGTATTGATGTTGTTTTTCTCCTTTTGGTTTATCTACATTGTGGTTCTAATCAAAATAGGCAATAAGCTACTGAAAAAGCACATATTTATAAGATATATTTATAAGATCATAAAAACACGAGTTTTCTGTTATTAATAACCATGGCTTAAAAGTCACACCTTTTTTTTTTTAAACCTAAGCATACACTGTGTAGGTCAGTAGTATATCTTACTCAAAAGATACAGCTCTTAAAGATTTCCATTGTTTTGTAAGTCAAATCCAACCCCAACCCATTACACATCATATTCTCCAGGTTTTCCTCTTATTTTTATCTGTTCCTATGTTCTGTTGCATTTAAACACTTAGTTGCACTTTAGTTTTGTACAACTCCCCATCCCAAACTCCCCCCAAAATATGGTATTTTCACAAAAGAATGCATATTTAAGAGTCTTCTTTTACAACACCAATTATTCAAGACTTATTTATGGCTGCTCCAGAGTTCAATCTGGTTTATCAATAATGTGACACTATATACTCAGGGTTGTTTTTTTTTCTTATTGACCTGCCTTTTACATTAAGAAATTCTGGAAGGGAAGAAGGAAGGGAAGGAAGGTAGGTTCCAGCACACAATTTATATAATGGCTTCTCTTTCTTCTTGAAGACATTTTTCACAGACAATTCTAGCTTCTTGCTTTAATTTGTACCAGTTGTTTTCTAGCTCACTGGCATAGCAGTTATCCTTTTCTCTAAGACACCTTTTCACTGGTGTCTTAGAGATCTGGTTTCTTGGATCTCATTTCATCTTCTTTAACTTCTATTTCATTTTTCTGGGTACATATTCAAGAACTTATGAAAGGTAAATTTCCCAAGTCTTTAAATTTCTGAAAATGTCTTTAATTTGATCTCATACCTGAATAATCATTGCAACTGGTACCAAATTCTGGATTTAGGAATTCAGAACTTTGAATAAATTGCTCCACAGCTTTCTAATATCTACTGCTGCTGCTAAGAAATCCAATGCCAACAGACTCCTATTCTTTTTAGGCAATTTTTTTCCCTGTCTAGCAGCTTTCAGGGTTTTCTTTCTACTTTTAGAATTTTAAAATTACAAAAGAAGTTGAGACTAAATGTTGATCCTTTTTCACCAAAACTTCTTGGTTATCACAATGCTCTTTCAATCAGAAGATTTGATTTTACTTATCTCCTACTATTTCACTGATTAGTTTTGCTTCTATTTTATCTATTACATCTCTTGAAATTTACTCTGGGCAGATGCTATTACTCGCTGTATTTGTGCCCCAAATCTTTCCTTTTTTGTATATTTTTCCTTACCCTTTACTATAACATTCTGAAGGAGATCCAAGAATTCATTATACTTTTGCTAACTGGTTGGCTAGGCTTTTTCACCAGTTAAAGTAACTAACTTCTACATAACACTATAAAATTCTTGAAAAAAAAAAACCTTTTTTAAAAGATTTTATTTTTATTTATTTGACAGAGAGAGAGACAGCCAGAGAGGGAACACAAGCAGGGGGAGCAGGAGAGGGAGAAGCAGGCTTCCCGCTCTGTGGGAAGCCTGATGCGGGGCTCGATCCCAGAACCCTGGGATCATGACCTGAGCCAAAGGCAGACGCTTAACGACTGAGCCACCCAGGCGCCCCAAAATTATTGAAATTATGGTGGACTATCACATTATATGTCATGCACTTCATTGTTAAAACCTCAAATTTGTAAGTGCTACCACACCAAAATTGGATAGTCTAGCACCTCAGTTTTTCTTAACACTACCTGCCTAAAAACTTAAAATATTTAGAACCTAGCAGACAATCCAGGATTTTTTTTTAAGTTATCTATAACAAAAAACAAGGTGAACAACTCAAAACCCAGATGTTCAAGTCATACACTATGCTTTAGAAAACTTTTCATCTTTCTCTCCGTTATTCAGCTCTAAAGTTTTACTCAAAGAAAGCAGAATGTAAGTAATTCTCAGGGGACAGGTAAAATAGAGTTCAGGATCACT
The DNA here is from genome assembly GCF_004348235.1 of Phoca vitulina. Classification (NCBI taxonomy): domain Eukaryota; kingdom Metazoa; phylum Chordata; class Mammalia; order Carnivora; family Phocidae; genus Phoca; species Phoca vitulina. The sequence continues at coordinate 27,643,055 of NW_022589715.1, read as the reverse complement.
AAATTACTAAGTAAATGGTAAATCATGGCTGGTAGATTAACAAACATGAACTATGTGATACATTTATGAATATTTTAATCAAAATAACAAATGTAAAAGTCAATTTCAAAGTTAATGACAAAAAAGTTTTCTAATATTAAATAGCACAGTAGGAATAAAATGGTTTTTTAAAAAGATTTTACTTATTTGAGAGAGTGCATGTAAGAAAGGGGGAGCACAAGCATGAGGAGGGGGAGAGGGAGGTGGGGCAGAGGAGAAGCAGACTACCCGCTGAGCGGGGAGCACGACGCAGGGCTTGATTCCAGGAGCCTGGAATCATGAGCTGAGCCAAAGGCAGATGCTTACCTGAATGAGCCACCCAGGCACCCCTATAGGAATAAAATGTTGTTTGTTTGTTTGTTTGTTTTAAGATTTTATTTATTTGACAGAGAGAGACACAGTGAGAGAGGGAACACAAGCAGGGGGAGTGGGAGAGGGAGAAGCAGGCCTCTTGTGGAGCAGAGAGCCCGATGTGGGGCTCGATCCCAGGACCCTGGGATCATGACCTGAGCCGAAGGCAGACGCTTAACAAGTGAGCCACCCGGGAGCCCCAGGAATAAAATGTTTTGAAACATTTTGACCTGTGCACATTCAAACTGAATTTTTATTGATATTAAAAAGGTTTCCTCCAAAGATTTCTGAGATGATGAATAAAGGTTTGAGAGTCAACCAGAACTCACTCTTTAGAACACACATTATTTAAAAATCGAATGGGGAGCGCCTGGGTGACTCAGTCAGTTAAGCACCTGACTCTTGATTTCAGCTCAGGTCATGATCTCAGGGTCATGAGATCGAACCCTGCATGGGGCTCTGTGTTTAGCAGGCAGTCTGCTTGAGATTCTCTCTCTCTCCCTCTGCCCCTCCCCCAACTCGTGGGTGCACTCTAAAGTAAATAAAATCTTTAAAAAAATGAATACTGAGGGGTGCCTGGGTGGCTCAGTCATTAAGCATCTGCCTTTGGCTCAGGTCATGATCCCAGGGTCCTGGGATCGAGCCCCACATTGGGCTCCCTGCTCTGCGGGAGGCCTGCTTCTCCCTCTCCCACTCCCCCTGCTTGTGTTCCCTCTCTTGCTGTGTCTTTCTCTGTCAAATAAATAAAATCTTTTAAAAAAAAATACTGAATGGAATTAAGCTAGTCCATATAAGGAAGGGAAAAGAGGAATGCAGAAATAAAAGAAATTAAATTCACCTTAGATTAACTTTTTCTCTGAAAAAGTCTGTTTTCATAACAAAAACTAGATTCTAAAGAATATGAATACATAAACTTCCCTGCAACAATCTGATTAAAAGCAGAAATTAATAGCACAAAGTAGTCTCTACACTTTCAAGTCACCTGTAAATACTCAAACCAAAAGCAAAATTGCCTGAATATGAGACTGTTTACTCACAATGAGAGCAGTGTCCTAAAGGCTAATTAGGTCTTCAAGGTTTCTACAGATAGTTCTTTATGCAAAAGGACATGCCTTCAGAGTCAGCCAAGAAGTCACCTTCTAATGAAAGAAAATTGAGAAATGTTTTTAGATAAAAGATTTCTTGAGGCGCCTGGGTGGCTCAGTCGGTTGGGCGTTTGACTCTTGATTTCAGCTCAGGTCATGATCTTTGGGTCATGGAATAGAGCCCCGCATCAGACTCCACTCAGTGCAGAGTCTGTTTGGGATTCTCTCTCTCCCTCTCCCTTTGCCCCTCCCCCTGCTCATGCTCTATCTCTAAAATAAATAAAATCTAAAAAAAAAAAAAAATTTGTCTTTCATCTACATTCAGCCTAAAAAATAAGCCAGACCTAAGTTTACCAATTTTATCAGAAACATTCAGAATTATACTGGTTTTATCATCAGTAAAAATTAGCTGAATCTGAGTTTCTACTCAAACTTCCAACTATTCCCCCATTTAGTCTCTGCTTCACCTATCTGAAGTAGTAACTTGTACTCAGCCACTTTTCCAAGTTATCATGCCAACTTACAACTAAGGTCTCAACTTTGAGCAAATCACCCCAGTGGAGTGTACATTTCCTAGTCCAGCCAGGTTAGCCAACAGACAACAAAGTCACAATGGCCTAGAATAATTTAACTCAGTAAGAAGTGAACACTGAATTGAGAAACAAAAATATAAGAAGAAGGAGGAGGAGGAGGAGAGGAGGACGAGAATACCTATCTATGTATCGGACAAGTCCAGTTTTACCTAAAATCATTCCATAAACACAAATATAACATTTATCTTGTAAAACCTACTATAAGGAAGGTGATTAAAAACATGACTCTGGAGCGTGACTACTTGAGATCAACTCATGGTTTTGTTACTTTACCTGCTGCTGTGTGGCCTGAAGCCTGTTACTGAAGTCCCTCTACCTCCTGTTTTCTCATCTATACAACAGGGAAAATAAACCTCTCTCATGAGGCTATAGTGAGGATTAAAAAGATTAATGTATGTGAATTGCTTAGAACAATGCCTGGCACATGTCAAATGCCATATAAGTATTTGTTGTGATTATTTATGAAAATAAATACCAATCACCATTGGTAACTACTGAGTTTTCCTAAAGGTACAGCCTTTTAAATTATCCAAATAGCTGTCTATTACTCCAGCTGTGAGCTCTTACCAGCTTATTCAGTCAACAGCTATTTATTCAGCATCTGCTTCATGCCAGGCATTGCACTTACGCTTCTACTGTCAATGCCTCAATTCCTTTACTGGTGAAAACTGCTTAAACAGCCTCTTATTATTATTAAAGCTTGCTGTGTTGCATGCCATACTTAACTATAAATCAATTATTTCTCTTGATTATTACTCTTTAGTTACTTCCCTCTCCCTTTTTCCATTCATTAAAAAAAAAATCTTTTAATAATGGAAAATTTCACATACAATAGTTTAATGAATCAAATAGTTTAATGAATCCCATATACCTATCATCCAGCTTCAACCAGCTTCAATTAACACATGAGAAATCTTATTTTACTTATACACCCATTTCAATTATCTTACAACAAATTCCAGACATACCATTTCCTTGTAATTGATCAGTATTTATCTCTAAAATGTTCTTTTTAAAAACATCACAATAACATTACTTGAAAAAATATTTAATAAAGTAATAATTAACTCCTTGGTATTAAATAATCATGCTCCAATTTCCCCAACCATCACAAATGACTTTACAGGTTTTTTGAATCCATCAAATTTGGCAAACAGGCAATGTGTCAATAAAATGAAGGTGACCTTAATAGTAACAGTTTAATGACAGTAGTATGAGATGAAAGCCAGAATGCAGCAGGCCAAGAAATGAGCAGAAATAAGGAAATAGAGAAAACTGCATATGCTCTTTTTTTGAGAAGCTCAAGTAGAAGAAAAAGTAAAAGGTACACACAGGATCAGAATCACAGCATAGTTGGTTAGATGTATAAACTGAAGAGAGATGAAGAGGCTGAAGACATCGAAGACATAGGAAATAAACAAGAGAAACAAAATAAGGTCCTAGAGATGAGACTGGATGAAGTTAAAAGTACAAGAGGCTGACCCTAAATAAGGGAGCTATAACACAAACTCTGACACTGACAGAAGCAGTTAGTAAAGTATGAATGGGACTGGAAAAATTAGCAGGCAGGGGTGGAAGGTGGAGGTGGGGACATGTGAAGGCTAACACTTAAAATGTTTCCAATTTTCTTAAGAATCAGGAGACAAAGCACTGATTAAAAGCAGAGTACTGGAAAGGATTATGTAGGGGATTTGGAAAGAATGTTGAAGACCTGGATGGAATTTAAGGAGATTGAAAAAGTATATAAGCAAATGGGCCCAGCTGTATTCCAAGTTAATCAGCATTCAACTCTTATACAGCTTCCAAAACCATTTTCAAGCATCATCCCTTCCACAAAGCTTTTTTTTTTTTTTTTTTTTTTTGGAGAGAGAGAGGGAGAGAGAGAGAATCTTAAAGTGGAGCCAGGCAAGGGACTTGATCTCACTCTCAGGACCCTGAGATCATGACCTGAGCGGAGTCAGACGCTTAACTGACTGAGTCATCCAGGTGCCCTTCCATGAAGTTTTTCTTAATGTCCTTAACCAAAAGTAATTTTCCCTCCTTAGAACTTTTTTTACTTCTCATAATGGTTTACTTGTACTGTAATAATTTCACCCAACAGCCAGACTGTAAGCACTTTGGGGGTGCTTACTTATCTGTGTATCACAGGGCCAAAGGCAGTACCTTACAGGATATAATTTAGATTCTTCTTACCTTTTTAAAAAGCACAATTTAAATACTAGAAGAACAAAACAGACAGTAACTACATGAAGAGTTAAGAAGACCACTCAAGGCAGGGACAATTATATAAAGCCTCATTAAGAACATAGAATTGAGGTGGGTCTTGGAGGGATGAGAAGGCATGACATCATTTTACCTGAACAAGGAAGTATAAATAGTGAAGTGCCTCAAGGATTAGTTTTAACATTCTTATCTATAATGGTAGCTATTCACAGATAACAATAAGCTCTTTCAATAATGAAGAGTTTTCTTAAATGAGCAAAAAAGTTTACTGCAACATGTGGGTGGGGGAAAAGTAGCGGTTTTAATGTGGACAGGTTCTTTGGGGAAATTCATCCAAATCATGTATAAAATTGGTAAAAGCACATTTTATTCTAGTGAACCAAATAGGGAACAGAGAAAAATCCAGATAAGATGCATAGCTGGTTGAACAATCACTGGCAAGTATAGATCTTTAGTAACAAGGCTCAACAGTTTCATAAAAGCATAAATGAAGTCGTAAGAAAGAAGACATAGTTCTAATGATAAAACTGAAAGGAGCAGCTTTAATAGTGTATGAAATTTTAAATACCACACATTTAAAAAAAAATTGGTCTTTGCCATCCTGGATGTGTGTCCCCTTAGGGACCTCTTTGCTTGGCAAAGAAACAAAAACTAACTTCCTAAAACCTCTTTCCTGTTGTAATCCCAATAGCCACACCCAACTCTATTTGCAGTCTGAAGCCCAGCTAATTACAGATTTCCAGACCTTCTTTTTGCCCACCAGCAACTGGAGAAATAATTATGTCACATGCTCAAACCAAACACTAAGTGGCAAGGCACAATTTTAAACAGAATCCTTTCAATTCTAAAGAAACTATAAAACTGACACAGTAAACTTTGCCAGAGACAAGAATTATAGATCTAGATAACACCCGGGACACCAGTATGTAACTACTCTAATCTTGATCCTATTTCAGAGGCAGGTTAGACACTGTCAGAAGTGACAGTTCTCCAATCCAGAGGACCACGACAGTCTGTAACAGGATTTGGCAAACTTTTTCTGTAACAAGCTGGGTAGTAAATATTTTAGGCTTTGCATACTACATGGTCTTTGTTACAACTATTCAATTCTGCCACTGTCACATGAAAACAGCCACAGGCAGTATATAAGCAAATGGGCCCAAGCTGTATTCCAACAAAACTTTATTAACAAAAACTGCCGGTAGGCAGTAGTTTACCAACCCCTGGTCTACAGTGTCATATTTAGGTTTGATTTTTAGTCAATTCTAGCAATATGCTGATGTAACAATTTATCCTCACGTTTAAAATAGAAACATACACCTACATATGATCATAATTACACAAGAAACTCATTTTAAAAAGCCTGGGAGGAAACAGTAAAATAAAATGTAAACAGGAGATGGGATGGCAGAATTACAGGTAACTGGTCTTAAGAGTATGACCATTTAAAAAAATTTTTTTAAATTGTAGGAAGTCACAAAATGTAAGATAAAATGATTAATAAATAATTTCAGATTATAACTATTTTAAAGAAAATAAACAGGGTACTATTCATGATAAGAGAGAATCTAAGCAGAGTAGAGAGAGAGAACACATCTCCAAACAGGTGACATTTATGCTGACAGAATGACAACACAGTCAGTCAAATAAAGAGCTGACAGAACAGCATTCTACCCAGGGCTCACAAGCAAACAAAGGTGTAGAAGAGAATGAAATTGACATGTGTTTTGGGAAAAGGAGACCAATGAAACATAAAGAGCAACTGGGAAAATGGTTTTAGGAAGACACTAAGGAAGTGACACTTCATCGCAAGGTAAGAAGTCTCCGAACAAGGAAGAGCCAGCTACATCAAACAGGGACAGAAAGGGCAAGAAGATTCAGAATGGTTTAGGGATTCTGGGACCTCATGATGGCAACTAAATTTACCAAACGTCCCTATCCATTTCTAAAGATCTCTCCTTTACCCAATTATTGCCCTTCCACACAAGAGACTTTATGGTTTTTATTTAATCTCCCTCGTCCTCTGACTGATCCTTAAATCAAGAATGTCTAAAACTGTCATTTTCTTCCTTCACGTTCTCCAGTAGGTCAGAAATGACCAGACCACCCACACTTTTTATACTCCTCATTCCCCTGAGAAACATCTTTTGCAATAGCTACTTGGTCTATGGAAGTTTTGCCTTCAACAAACATTTTGTTACCAAAGGATAAATAAACTAGCTGTTTACCTGAAACTTTATTAATCTGAAAAGCTTCTGTTGGGTTGCTCCACTGAGATTTGAGGGTTGATTTGTAACTACAGCATAGTGTAGATAATAAAGAACAGTTCTATTTAAAAAAATTTCCCTACTCTGATAACTTAAAAAGACTATAAGTCAAATTCATTACCCACTTTAAATAGTTAAGGGCTAACTTTGCTATAAAGATATATAGAGGGGTATGATATATATATACATACATAGGGATGTGTAAATAAAAGAAATTCTTGATAACAAGAATATCTGACTTACAGTGTGAGCACATTTCCAAAGGATAACTTGCCTCATTTCCCTGGAGAAAAGAAATAAATAATAATTAGTCACAAAATTGACACAAATTTCTTTAAAAGGTTAAATATTTTGAGTCACAAAACATAGGGAAATAAGCCAAAAACCAAAGTAGCTAGATCTATAAATTAGTTTTTTGATATGAAAAATATTACACAACATGACAGTGCTCTTGAATCAGACAGGCCTGAGCTGTGTGACTTACACAACATTTGAGTTAAAATTTATTTTAAATATTTTTAATGCCCTAAATATGTTGTCTACCAAACTACCACACACTGGAGACTATCAAGGCTCTAACGGAATTCAATTTGGGACAGAGCTCAGAAAAAAAGCTTCTCCTGCCACCTCTATTTAAATGAAGTTTCCTGAGACTGTAAAGCTCTTAAAAAGAAAAAACCAAAAACATTTATAACTGCACTAAAACAATTTTCTATATGCTGTGCAACTAAAATAAGACAAATATTCATTGGAAGGTGGGTCTAACGTAAGATAGCCAATTCAAATTTTTTTCTTAAGTCTTATTTCATGGATAAACTCCACGTTGATATAATTTATCTGAATTCCTATATTTATAAAATATATAAAACCAACCATCTGTTTTCTGTACAGGATTCCATTTGAATCTATTTAAGGAAAAAAAGAGCTTGAGAAAAACTACAGACCTCGCCCAAAGCTTACATTTAATAATTCTTAATGAACTGAGCCCAGGGAGGTCAAGTACCTGGTGGATAATCACACCATTTTGATTAGTTATAAAACCAGGAGTAGTTCTAAATCTAAAACAGTAAAAACTCCAAATACAACAGACTCACATGAGGTAAAAATCATGAAGATCTTTTAAAAAGTCTACAGAATTTAGGGGCACATGGATGGTTCAATCGGTTAAGCATCCTACTCTGGATTTTGGCTCAGGTCATGATCTCAGGGTCAGGGGATCAAGCCCCATCCAGCTCTGGGCTCAGCATAGAGTCTGCTTGTCCCTCTCCCTCTGCTTCTCCCCCTCCCTCTGCTTCTTCCCGCCCCCATCTCTAAAATAAAGTCTTTAAAAAAAGCCTACAGAATATAAAATAACATAAATTGAGCTTTTAAAGTTCAGTGATAAAATCAGAGTAGCATGCATCCTATATTCATTCCATTTACCTAATCTTGACCTTGTCTAGCAATGTGTATAATAGGATTAACATACGAATATAGAGTTTAAGAAATTATTGAATACAGCCTGAAAAAAACATTTTAGTTTGGCTCATTCGCTTTTAAACTCCTAAAAGTATCTTATACTATGTAAATTTGAGGTCTAAGAAAGGTTACCAGTAAATTAGCATCCTCAATTCTTATGTCACCAATAACCAGTCTTTCCCTTGAAAATTATAGCAGATAATGGCAATTTTCCAGAACTGGTTAATTTTAGGTTACTTTATCAATTAAAAATAGAAGAAATAGCAAAAATTAATAAAACGTGATAGTAATGAGCAGAGACAGAGTTCTTGCTTATTCCACCTCTTACTGGATTTAAGATTCTTACCATATTTCCTATCTTTTACTGCCTCACATATTTCATGCCTAAATTTTTAAAATACACTTTTTAAAATTTATTATTTATGTATTTATTATTTATTTTTTAAAATTTTGTCTATTTAGGGACGCCTGGGTCACTCAGTCGTTGAGCGTCTGCCTTCGGCTCAGGTCATGATCCCAGGGTCCTGGGATCAAGTCCCACATCGGGCTCCTTGCTCAGTGAGGAGCCTCCTTCTCCCTCTCCCGCTGCTGCTCCCCCTGCTTGTGCTCTCTCTCTCTCTGACAAATAAAAAAATATATGTATTTTGTCTATTTATTTGACAGAGAGAGCAAGCACAAGCAGGGCGAGTGGCAGGTAGAGGGAGGAGGAGAAGCAGGCTCCCTGCCAAGCAGAGACACCAATGCGGGGCTGATCCCAGGACCCCAGGATCATGACCTGAGCGGAAGGTAGACGCTTAACCAACTAAGCCACCCAGGAGCCCCTTAAAATACACTTAAAAAAAAAAATCTCATTCTACTCTACCTTAAGAGTAAGTATGTTTCTTGAGAGGCTCTCAAAAAAACAATACAATTAATACTTTGGATTGTCATTCTGAATTGGGTTGTTGTTTTTTTTTTTGTTTGGTTGGTTTTGATTTGGGTTTCTTTGACGATAATGATTAATATTTTAATTGTCTTAAAAGTGAGGGCATGGGGCGCCTGGCTGGCTCAGTCAGTAGAACATGAGACTTTTGATCTCAGGCTCATGAGGTCAAGCCCCATACTGGGTGTAGAGATTACTTAAATAAATAAATAAAACTTAAAAAAAAAAAAAGTGAGGGCAAAAAGATTATATAGTAGCTTCATGGAGAACTCTGAAACCAGGTCCTTGTTTCTTCAACCCACTGACCTTTATAATGTTATCGATTCTTTATAAATGATACCATCCATCCTCTTTATCATTCCCAGCTAGCCAGCATCCACAAAACCCAAGGACCAGCCCAGCTGGAGCCCTTCAGTGCTTATCCACTAACACTGAATGCCTCATCTGTCTCCCAAACTTAGAACCCATATATCCAAAAGATTACTTCAACCTCAACCTGTCTAATCTGTGCCCAGCAAAAATATCTTTCAAATAGTAAGGCAAATACTTTCCCCAGATAACCAAAAACTAAAAGAATTAAGCTCCAATACACATGCACTACAAAAAAAGTCGTAAGAAAATTCTTCAGGCAGAAGAAAAATTATACTAAATGGAAATTTGGATCTAGACCAAGAAATGAAGATCACCAGAAATGGTAAACATGTTACGTAAATATAAAAGACTTTTTTCTCATTTTTAAGTGTCTTTAAAATATAACTGACTGTTTAACACAAACATAATAAAAATATATTCTGGGGCGTAAAATGTATACTGTAGAAGTAAACTGTATTATAAGAGCAGCTCAAATGTGAGACACAAGAATGATGTATGTTGTCAAGATCATACACTATGAGGGAAACACTACAATGTTATTTGAAAGTAGAGCATAATGTTAAAGATGGATATTATAAACCCTAGAGCAACCACTTTCTAATAAAAAGATAAATAAAATGGTATCATAAAGAATACTCAATCCAAAGGGAGGCAGATAAATAGGAAAAAAGAAACAAAAATCAAATGTGGAAAAAACAGAAAGTAAAATAGCAGGATGGCAGATTTAAATCCAAACATTTTGAGAATGATATGATGTTAAGTGTATCACCCTTAACAACTACAATTAAGGGAAGCCTGGGTGGCTCAGTCGGTTAAGCGGCTGCCTTCAGCTCAGGTCATGAGCCCAGCCAGGGTCCTGGGATCGAGTCATGCATCAGGGTCCTGGGATCGAGTTCCACATCAGGCTCCTTGCTCAGCAGGGAGCCTGCTTCTCCCTCTGCCTGCAGCTCCCCCTGCTTGTACTTTTGCTCACTCTCTCTCTAGCAAATAAATAAATAAAATCTTAAAAAAAAAAAAAAAACTACAATTAAAGAAGATGCAACTGTAGGGCGCCTGGGTGGCTCAGCTGGTTAAACATCTAACTCTTGATTTTTGACCCAGGGTCCTGGGATTGAGCTCCACAGATCCCTGCTCAGCGGGAAGTCTGCCTCTCTCTTACTCCCTCTCTCCCTCTGTCCCCTGCTCACACACACACACAGGAGGTCTCTCCCTCTCTAAAATAAATCTTAAAAAAAAAAAAAAAGATGCAACTGTATGCTTTCTACAAGAAGCCTACTTTAAAAACAGGTCAGAGCTAGGTGAGCCCTTCACCTGTGGAATCTGATGCTATCTCTAGGTAGATGATGTCAGAATTGAGTTGAATTATAGGATATCCAGCTGATGTCCAGAAATTGTGTGCATATGTGAGGAACTCCCACCACCACACTATAATTAGGTCTACAAAAAACACACACAGGAACAGAGTTTCCACATAAATGAAATTAAACACTAAAAGAACATAAGGGCAAACAGTCAATCATTTTGGGGATTTTAATATTTCTCTCACAGTAACTGACAGAAAACCAGTAGAACAACAACAAAAAATCAACAACACACTATCAACCAACATGTCCTAAACCAGCAGAATATTCTTTTCCAATGCACATGGAACAATCACAAAGACATTATTCTGAGCCTAAAAAAGTCTCAATAAACTTGAAAGGTCTAAAATCATGCAGAATATATTCTCCCATTAGGATGTAATTAAACTAGAAAGGTATTTGGGAATATTCAAATTTGGAAACAAAACACAATTCTAATAATAACCCATGAGTCACAGAGAAAATGACAAGAGAAATCAGAAAATATTTTGAATAGAATGAAAACAGAACCTATCAGAATTTATGGGATACAGGTTAAGCAATGTTTTGAGGAAAATGCTGTTACAAGAGAAGGTCCAAAACACAATGACCTGTTCCAAAGTAAAAAGCTACAAAAAGAATAAGTTAACCTAAACCAAGAGAAAACTAGAAAGAAAAAAATGAGAAATTAATAAAATAGAAGTAGACAAACAGAAGAAAAATCAATAAAGACAAAAATCCATTTTTTGGAAAAGATCAATAAGTAAACCCCCAAGACAAATCAACACAAATCCTGTAGACATTACAAGAAAAATAAAGGAATTTTCTAAACAACATTATGAAAACAAATTTTATAATTCAGATGAACGGACAAGTTTCTTGAAAGACAGTATATGACAAAACTGACTCAAGATAAAAGAGAAAAGCTGAACAGCTCTACAACTATTAAAATACACTGAATTTGAGTTAAAAACTTCCCTAGAAAGAAAACTACAGACCTGGATGGCTTCACTGGTCAATTTGACCGTATACTCGAAGAAAAAACATGCCAACCCTACACAAATTCTTTCAGAAAGCAGAAGGGGAAAGGAATATTTTTTAACTCATTTAATGAGGCCAATATTACCCTCATACTAAAATCAGACAGTAACATTACAAAAAAAGAAAACTATACTCCCATACTTCTTCATGACAACAGATGCAAAAATCCTTAACAATATTTGAGCAAATCCAGAAAAAAATTTTAAAAGTAAAATTCCATGACCAACTGAGGAATATCCCAGCAATGTAAGGTTGGTTTAATATTCCAAATCAATGTGATTCACTACACTGACTAAAAAAGAAAAAACACCGTATGATCATCTCAACAAATAAGACAAATTTCAACACCTATTCATGAAAAAATAAGAACCACAATCCAGCAAGCAAAGGATCTTCCTCAATCTATAAAGGCTATCTACAAAAAGCCTACAATTAACATCATACTTAATATGGGGAAGACTAAATGCTTTCTCCCTCAGATCAGGAACAAGGTAAGACACCTGCACCAGTGCAATCAGGTGAGAGAGAAGAAATAAAAGGCACACAGATTGAAAATAGGAAGTTAAACTGCCTTTACTTGCAGATAACATGATTAACATTAATGTATGTACATAAATACTAAACAAACTGCAAAAGACTATCAGAACTAATAAATGAAGCAAAGTCACCCAATACAAGGTGTATACAAAAATCAAATGCATTTCCATATAGACCTAAGTAGCCAAACATAGGAACAATGTTGAAGGAGTTACACTATCTGACTTAAAGAATTATTATAAAGCTAGAGTTGTTAATAGAGTGATATTGGTGTAAGACTAGACATAAAGATCAATGCAAAAGAATAAAATGTAAAATACACATACACAAAGTTATGTGTTTTTGACAAAGGTGTCCAGGTAATTCAATGGGGAAAAAAAAAACCTTTGCAACAAATGATGCTAAAACAAATGAATATCAATATTAAAAAAAAGGAAAAGACAAAACACTTGAGTAGATATTGTATAACAAAAGATACAGACACAGCAAATAAGCAAGATGAAAAGATGTTTCACATCGTAAGACATCAGCCAAATGCAAATTAAAACTACAATTAGATACCACAATACTTGCAACTAGTATATATATGCCTAGAATTTAAAAACTAACATACCAAGTGTTGCTGAAAATGTAGAACAAATGGTTATGTGCAAGGCAGAATTCTAAGATGGCCCTCTCTGAAATTCCCAGCCCTAGGTACACAAACATCTTTTCCCAGTTATTCAAATACTAATCTAGTTACTGGCTCAAAGGGATTTTGTACATGTAATTAAGTTTCCACATCAGTTGACCTTAAGATAACATTATTAGGGTGGGTCTGTTCTAATCATAAGAGTCTTTTAGGAGCAAAGAGGGGAAGTCAGAGATTCAAACCATGAGGAGAATTCAAGACTAGGGAGTGCACCACATGTCACTGAGGGCAGGCAGCTTCTAAGGGCTGAGTGTAGCCTCCAGCTGACAGTGAACAAGGAAACAGAGATCTCAATCCTACAACAGCAAGAAACTGAATCCTGCCAACAACCTAAACGAGCCCGGAAACATTCTTCCCCAAAACCTCCAGACAAGAGAGCTCACTCTGGCCAACACCTGGATTTCAGCCTTTTGAGTCCCTGAAGAGACACCCCATTTGAACTTTGACTTACAGAACTATGAAATAATAACTAGGTGCTGTTTTAAGCCACTAAGTTAATGGTAATGTGTAACACAGCAACAGCAATTAACACCCAGACATATAGTATATGTGGGTAAAAGTAAAAATGTTGACATATGTTGAAGATATGGAACAAATGAAATTTTTATACATTGCTGGTGGGAACCCCAAATGACACAGCCATTTTGGGAGAGTTTGATGGATTCTTAATATTAAGTTTAATGTAACATTCAGAAATGAAAACATGTCCATGCAAAGATTTGTACACATATGGCCACAGAAGCTTTGTTAACAGCCCAAATAAGAAACAATCTAAATGTGCATCAGCTGTCAAATGGATAAACTGTGGTATATCCAGACAATGGAGTACTACTCAGGAAAAGGAACAGACAACTCATAAACACAACAACATAAATGAATCTCAAAAGCAGTAAGTGAAAGAAGCCAGGTACAAAAGGTTACATGCTGCATGATTCCATTTATAAGTACTAGAAAAGGCAAACTATAGTTACCAAAAGATCAGGGGTTAAGAGGGTCAGTGAAAAAGGGTACCAGGTAACATTTTAGGGTGACAGAAATGTTCTACACATCTTGATTGTGGTGGTGCTTACAAAACTATACATTTGTCAAGACACATTAAATAGGGGCGCCTGGGTGGCTCAGTCGTTAAAGGTCTGCCTTCGGCTCAGGTCATGATCCCAGGGTCCTAGGATCGAGCCCCGCATCGGGCTCCCTGCTCAGTGGGAAGCCTGCTTCTCCCTCTCCCGCTCCCCCCTGCTTGTGTTCCCTCTCTCACTGTCTCTCTCGTCAAATAAATAAATAATATCTTAAAAAAAAAAAAAAGACACATTAAATATACACTTAAAATTGGTTAATTTTATTATATGTAAGTTATACCTCAATAAAACTGGGGGGGTTATTTATTTATTTGAGAGAGGGCATGCATATGTGTGTGCACAATCAGGTGGAGGGGGGGGAGAGAGAGAGAGAGAATCTCAAGCAAATACCCCGCTGAGTGTGCAGCCCCACGCAGGGCTTGATCTCACGGCCCATGAGATCACAACCTGAGCCGAAAGCAAGAGTTGGACACTCAACTGAGCCACCCAGGTGCCCCTAAAGCTTATTTTTTAAAACTCAGTAGGAGTCTCAAGTATAATGGAATTGCTTCGTAACTCACAGATTTAAATCCCTACTTTTTAAAAATTTCTCATCACTTTCTTTAAAATAGTAAGTTTTCTATCAACTATTATTCACAATTAAAGTATATCGAATTTTGTTTTTATAACCTACATACTCATTTCAAGGTAGCAAATTATGTATTTTTTAGATTAATTTTACAGTATCATGAGAAACCAGAAACTTACAGTAATCTTGATTCTTATAATTCTTTCATCCTTTACTTAGTCCCCCTCTCAGAGCTTAAATTCCATGAAGGCAGTTGTTTTATTATCTTTCGATATCCCTTGCCAGATTTAAAACTGTCCTAAATTTATGCAAGGAAGTATTTTATAGGTGCATGTAAAAATCCAGATAGCCTTAAGGAACTTGGTTTAAGTGGCATGTTAAGCATCAATGTATTACATAACATGGTTAGATTAAGGACATACTAAGAGATTCAATAAATTTTTAAAAGTTCAGTTATTAAAGAACTTTAGATTTCTGCTTTCCTTAATGCTCACTTTTCATAATGAGTATCTATTAAGATCTGGATCTCCATACACTTTAAATAAGCAAGCAGTACTGTAATACGTAAGTAATATTTATATAGTTCCCAAGAAGAGCCTATAACCAAATAAGACAATGCTGTCACCTCTTAAAGTCTCCTAAAGATAAATGTCTACATATTCTGACAGCAGGCCCTTTGAAAATAGTCTAAACTTTACAGTATGCATCTATAAAATTTATTTTTATTCTCTCACATCTAGACATTTCAAGATCAAAGTAACTCTAAACAAAATGAGATAAGAGATCCAAAAATACTTTCTTCATTTCTTTGCCAGAAAATTTCTTTAGAAATTAAATTCCTATTCCTCCTGATTTAATGTGCATTAAAATTGATAATCATAAGATGGTAAATTCTAAAAATACTAAATAATATGGACTTGAAGAAAAAGTTAGAATCCAAATGTCTTCATCTGCTGAAAGACAAAAGTTTGCCAACTTCCCACAGTTAATGTAATTTTTATAAGGAAATCAATTTCTAGGGTAAAATCACTGACCATCTTAATGCCTATTCCAGGACAGATATTCCTTATCAGAAGTATAAAACAAGGTGTGAACTGTGGATGGGTAAATTTGGGTGAAAGGAAGTAAAAAGATCAAAGGACAGAACCAAGAAACAAAAATCTAGTATCAGTAGACTTCCAAGGACAAGTCTCTGTATCAAGCTGAGTTCACAAGTACCCCTCCCTCTAGACACTGACTTCTCCATACAGGAAATAAGAAAGTTTGACTAGATGATTTCAAGGGGTCCTTCCAGCTGTATCGTTTTTTGTTTTTTTTTTTTACTACTAATGAAGATGCTAGACATATTTAAATATAGGAGAAGGGGAGAGAGGGAGAAAGGGAGAGAGAACACAGACATGGAACGTCAAGAAACTTCTTAAAGCATCCTGGTGGTCCAGGAGACAAGGGTTTCCCAAACAGGGTATGCTTAACTTTGTATTATGCTCTTTTGTAGGCCAGTACAACAATCAGCATAAGAAAAGAAGAGGCAGGGGCACCTGGGTGGCTCAGTTGGTTAAGCATCTGCTTCGGGCTCAGGTCATGATCCCAGGGTTCTGGGATCAAACCCCACACTGGGCTCCCTGCTCAGAGGGGAGTCTGCTTCTCCCTCTCCCTCTGCACCACCTCCCCCAAACCCCCCCATGCTCTTCTCTCGCGTCACGTGTGCGCACACTCTCTCAAATAAACAAAACCTTAAAAAAAAAAAAAGGCAATAAATCTCAGAAACAGAAGTTCTTAGCAATACAAATCAAACATGACCTTGGTTATGGCAACAAATCTGGCACCAGCGATCTTGTGTATACTCTATAAAAATTAGTTATGATGCTATCATATGGCAGAAATGTTCGCTAACGTGGTATACCATTGTTAAACAGTGACTAGTTTTCCAACAGAAGTCAAGAACATCTATACTTGTCAAATTATTTTAGGAGGAAAACAAAACCCTATAATTTCCTAGTCTGATAAATGCTGCCAAAATTATACTCTGTAACTACACCTAGCAAATGTTTGAGGGTACATAATGTTAACTATTTTAAAGATCCTACTGCATAAAAATATAAAGATCCTACCACATGATGGGGCCTGAAATAGTGATACCTGTTATTCAATCTCACAGTTTAAAATTTATCCATTAAATAATATCTAACCTTACCAATCCTATTTTTCTTTTCTACCCAAAATTAACCATGATTTTTGTATGTTTATCTTGTATCCTACAATCTTGTTGAACTCATTTATTAGTTCTAGTTTTTCGTTGTAGATTTCCCAGAATTTTCTATGTAGACAATCATGTCATCTGCAAATAGGGAGGTTTTTTTTCTTTCCAATCTGTATGCCTTTATTTTTTTTCTTGCCTATTCCAGTGGGTAGAACTTTCATTACTATGTTGAAAGAGTGGTGAGAGCAGGTATTTACCTTGTTAATGATCTTACAGGAAAAGCATTCAGTCTTTGCCATTAAGTATAATGTTACCTATATGTTTGTATAGCTATTCCTTATCCAACTGAGGTAGTTCCCCCCTCTATATCTATTTTTATTTTTTTAAAGAAACTATGAACGGGTCCTGAATTTTATTAAATGCGTTTTTCCATCAAACTATGTGATCATGTGATTGTTCTTTAGCTGTTAATACAGTGGATTATTTATATTGAGTTTCAAACAGTGAACCTTAGCTGTGCATCCCTGCAGTGAGACAGACTTGGTAATGGCATTCAATTTTTTTCCCATACTGCTTAGTTTTATTTCTTTACCATTCTCTTAAAATTTTTGCATTACACTGATATGGGAAAATTGATAGTTTTTGAAATGTTTCCTTTGGGGGGGTATCAAGGTAATGCGGACTATTCAAATTATCTATTTCATATTCGGTGAAGGGTGGTAGTATGTACTTTTCAAGGAACTGGTCCATTACATCAAAGTTGTCAAAATTATGTATGAGCTGTTCATCTTATCTCCATATTATCTTTTCCATGTCTGAAGGGTCTATGGTGATACCCTACACATCATTCCTGATACTGATAATTTGTTTCTTCTTCTAATCCTCCCAGTCTTGCTAGAGGTTTGTCAATTTATTGATCTTTCTGAAGAACCAGCTCTTTATTTCATTGATTTTTCTGGTTTTTGTCTTCAATTCCACTGATTTCTGTTTTTATCTTTATTCCCTTGTTTTTTGCTTTAGGTAGATTTTTTTTTTTTTTTTTTTTTTAAGATTTATTTACTTGGGAGAGAGAGAGTGAGTGAGAGAAATTGAGAGCACAAGCCAGTGAGGAAAGGCAGAGACAGAGGGAGAAGCAGACTCCCCGCTGAGCCGGGAGCCCGATGTGGGGCCTGATCCCAGGAACCTAGGATCATGACCTGAGCCAAAAACAGAAGCTTAACCAACTGAGCCACCCAGGCGCTGCTTGATTTTGCTTCTTTTTTTTTCTTCTTCAGGTTCTTGGGAGCTCAAGATTATTGACACTTTTTTTCTTTTCTAAAATGTGCATTTAGTGCTGTAAGTTTCCTTCTCAGCACTGCTTTACCTACATCCCACAAATTTCAATGGGTTGTATTTTTTTTTAAAGATTTATTTATTTAAGAGAGAGAGAGAGAGAAAGAGAGCACAAGCAGGGGCAGAGGCAGAGGGAGAAGCAGGCTCCCCGCTGAGCAAGGAGCCTGATGTGGGACTCAATCCCAAGACCCCAGGATCGTGACCTGAGCTGAAGGCACATGCTTAACCGACTGAGCCACCCAGGCGCCCTCAATGGGTTGTATTCTTATGGCTTTTTTTTCACTACAGTTATTCTCCAGTGCATGGAAACACAGGAAATACTTATTAATATATATTTTTGAATTATCACTGAAATATGCTTTTATAATTTATAAAGTAAATCCTTTTGTAATTTCTTTGCAAAAATGTATAAAGTTCCAAACAACTGTTATATGAACTTTAAACACAGTCCATTTGCCAATTAATCTTCCTCTTTATGCCAACCCAAAGTTTTTCCAGGACTGAAACTGAGTATATGTCCAAAAAGTTAAGAATGGTATCTTAAGTGTTTGATACACTGTAAGCAATTAATGAAAAGGATTTAAGAATAAGATTTCATTCCCAAAGGTGTAAAACACCTCTCAAGTAGCAACAGACACGTGACAAAAGCTTTACTAAAGCAGAGATCTTGGAGTGCCTGGGTGGCTCAGTCATTAAGCATCTGCCTTTGCCTCAAGTCATGATCCCAGGGTCCTGGGATCGAGCCCCACATCGGGCTCCCTGCTCCGCTGGAAGCCTGTTTCTCCCTCTACCAGTCCCCCTGCTTGTGTTCCCTCTCTCGCTATGTCTCTCTCTGTCAAATAAATAAAATCTTTAAAAAATTTTTAAAATTAAAAAAAAATAAAGCAGAGATCTTTCTCAAAGTCTAGGTTTGCAAAAACAAACAAAAACCTGCTGGCTCTTTTCATCTGGTTTTACTTCTAACAATGACATTTTCATCAAATTAAGACAATTCTTTACATAACCGCCTAATATCCTTCAGACACTTCAGATGCACTAACTTAAATTTCAATTAACTACCTTAGTTCAAACTAAACATGCAATACAATAAATGTTACTTTGTCTAGTTCTCATGGATGACTTTTTTAAAGGTAAAAGCTGAGAGGGGCGCCTGGGTGGCTCAGTCGTTAAGCATCTGCCTTCGGCTCAGGTCATGATCCCAGGGTCCTGGGATCGAGCCCCGCGTCGGGCTCCCTGCTCGCCGGGAAGCCTGCTTCTCCCTCTCCCACTCCCCCTGCTTGTGTTCCTACTCTCGCTCTCTGTCAAATAAATAAAATCTTTAAAAAAAAAAAAAAAAAAAGGTAAAAGCTGAGAAAGAAATCTTTAATAGTTTTGTAAATATAGACAAGTATGGAAAAAAGGAAAGTTTACCGAATACAAAAAAAAAAATGAAATCACATTTATGTGCTGGGCACTCTTTTAGAGACTTTACATACATTATCTCATTTATCTTCCAAACAATTTTCTGGTTAAATAGGGGTGTCAAGGGGGCACCTGGGTGGCTCAGTCGCTAGGCATCTGCCTTCGGCTCAGGTCATGATCCCAGGGTCCTGGGATCGAGCCCCGCATCGGGCTCCCTGCTCTGCGGGAGGCCTGCTTCTCCCTCTCCCACTCCCCCTGCTTATGATGTTCCCTCTCTCGCTGTGTCTCTGTCAAATAAATAAAATCTTAAAAATAAATAAATAAATAAATAAATAAATAAATAGGGGTGTCAAGGTTAAGCAACTTGCACAAGGTCACACAGCTGGTAGTGGCAGAGAACAAATTTGAACTCACGCTAATATAATTCCCATAATATTCTCACCAATGTATGACAAGGCTATATCCTTTCTGTATTATATAAGAGAAGCAGTAAATTACCGAAACCATTTTCCTCTCATCTTAAGTTTAAGTGACTTGTCACTTCCAACTTACACTGGCACAGTGTTGTTCATATATCTAACATTGTAGTCTCAATCACAAAAACATGACAACAACAGGGTGTGAGATAGGTGGGGACAACTGAGAAGAGGAGTAAAGGGATGGAAAATATAAAACACTATTACATGGAAACTATCCAGAAACCTGGAAGGAACAACATTAATTTGGTACTGTATTTTAATTTAAAAACATCTATTATCCCCAAACAAAATAGAAAACTCTATAAGCATAGCATTTTCAGTAATTATAATTAAGAAAATAATCTCAGAACAGAGGAAATAAAATCCTAGTAGTGGCACAGTTCTGGATGATGCTAAGAGACCACCCTGACTACGGCCAAAGTAAATAGATGAAATATAAAGTACAGGTTAGTCAAATGAAAGGTCAAGAAACACTAAAGCAAAGATGTACATAAACACCTGAAGTGAAGGAGGATCCTAGAGGGAAAATGTGTCAGAGGTACTATATTTTGAATGAAAAGCTGGAGTATCCAGAAAGATGTTAGTTGATAACAATTCAAAGATATAAAAGGAAGATAGAGGAAAATGACTTTGCATGAGAATTAAGAATGATAATCTGGGTGCCTGGGTGGCTTAGTCGGTTAAGCATCTGCCCTTGGCTTAGGTCATGATCCCAGGGTCCTGGGAATGAGTCCCGCATCAGGCTCCCTGCTCAGTAGGGAGTCTGCTTCTCCCTCTCCTCCCTGCTCATACTCTCTCTCGCTATCTCTGTCACTCTCTCTCTCTCAAATAAATAAAAATCTTTAAAAAAAAAAGAATGGTAATCTATCAGGTCAGCAAACTATGGCCCCAGGTCATATCAGGCCTACCATCTCTTGGGGTTCGGTTTTGTTTTTTTAGTGACATCTTTAATTGAGACATCATTGACCTATATTAGTTTCAGGTATACAAGAAGATCCAAATTTGTATATATTGTGAAGTGGTCACCACAGTAAGTCTAGTTAACATCAGTAACCATAAAACAATCACAAAATTTTGTGTGTGTGATGACAACTTTTAACATCTACTCTTAACTACTTTCAAATATGCAATACAGTATTAACTATAGTCACCATGCTGTATTATCTCATGACTTACTTCATGTCTGAAGTTTGTACCTTTTGACCGCCTTCACCCATTTCACCTACCCACTATCTCCTGCCTCTGGCAACTACCAATCTGTTCTCTGTTATCTATGAATTCAGTTTTTGGTTTTGTTTTTAAGATTCCAGAAGTGAGGGGCGCCTGGGTGGCTCAGTCGTTAAGGATCTGCCTTCAGCTCAGGTCATGATCCCAGGATTCTGGGATCGAGCCCCGCATCGGGCTCCCTGCTCGCCGGGAAGCCTGCTTCTCCCTCTCCCGCTCCCCCTGCTTGTGTTCCTGCTCTTGCTATCTCTGTCTCTGTCAAATAAATAAATAAAATCTTTAAAAAAAAAAAAAAGATTCCAGAAGTGAGAACATACAGTATGTCTTTCTCTTATTTCACTTAGCATAATGCTATCAAGATCTCACCCTGTTGTTGCAGATGGCAAGATTTCCTTCTTTTTTGATTGAATAATACTCCACTGTATATATACACACACCCTACTTTCTTTATTCATTCACTCATCCATCCATTGATGGACACTTAGGTTGTTTCCATGTCTTGGCTATTGTAAATAAGGCTACAATGAACATGAGAGTGCATACAACTTTTAGTGTTTTAATTCCCTTCAGATAAATACCCAGAAGTGGAAATTGCTGGATCATATAGTTCTATTTCTAATTTCTTGAAGAACCTTCATGCTATTTTCTACAATGGCTGCACCAATTTATATTCCCACCAACAATGTACAAGGATTCCCTTTTCTCCACATCCTTGCCAACACTTGTTATTTGACTTTTTGATAACAGCCATTCTAACAGGTGTGAGGTGGTATCTATGGTTTTAATTTGCATTTCCCTGATGATTAGTGACGCTAAGGATCTTTTCATGTACCTGTTGGCTACCTGTATGTTTTCTTTGGAAAATGTTTATACAGATCCTCTATTTTTTTTAAACTGGATTGTCATTTTGCTATTGAGCTGCAGGCTCTTTATATATTGTGGATAATAACCCCTTATCAGATATATGATCTATAAATATTTTTCCCATTCAGTTAAGTTTCCTTTTCATTTTGTTGATGGTTTCCTTAGCTTTGCAGACGCTTTTTAATTTGACGTAGTCCTACTTGTCTATTTTTGCTTTTGTTGCCTTTGCTTTTGGTGTTAAATCCAAAAAATCATCACCAAGACAGATGTCAAGAAGCTTACTGCCTAAATTTTCTGCTAGTTTTATGTTTTTAGGTCTTATGTTCAAGTCTTTAATCCATTTTAAGTTGATTTTGTGTATGGTGTAAGACAGTGGTCCAGTTTCCCAAACATCATTTATTGAAGAGACCATCCTCACCCCACTATATATTCTTTGTTCCTTTGTCATAAATTAATTGACCACATATATGTGTGGGTTTATTTCTGGTTTCTCTATTCTATTCCACTGATCTATGTGTTTGCGGTTATGCCAATACCATACTGTTTTGATTACTATAGCTTTGTAAGGGTTTGGTTTTTTAAAATAATAGCTTTATATTGAAATATAATTCACATCCCATGTAATTCATCCATCTGAAGTGGACGGTTTTTAGTACATTCAAAGTTGTGCAGCTATTACCACAAATTCCTCACATAGTCACTCCCCATCTCCCTGACTCACCCCACCACTCTACTTTCTGTTTCTACCTATTTGTCTATTCTGGATATCACATATAAATGCAATCATACAGTATGTGTTCCTCTGTAACCAGCTTCTTTTACTTAAAATATTTTCAAGGTTCATCCATGTAGTATAGCAAGAATCAATACTTTTTTTATTGCCAAATGATATTTTGTTGTATGGATATACCACATTTTATTTAATCTGTGCACGTTTGGGCTGTTTCCCCTTTTTTGGCTATTATAAATAATGCCATATAAACATTCATGTACAAGTTTTTCATTTCATTTCTTATGGGTATATACTTAGGAATGGTTATATAGGTTAGATTATATAACTTAGGTTATATAGTAACTCTATGTTTAACATGCTGAAGAACTGTTTCCTAAAGCAGCTACAACATTTACAAACCCACCAAAAATGTTATAAGGATTCTGATTTCTCCATATCCTCACCAACACTTATCTGGTCTTTTTGGTTATAGCCATGCTAGTAGGTATGTAGTAGCTCTTTGTGGTTTTGATTTGCATTTCCCTAATTGAGCCTCTTTTCATATGCTTATTGGATATTTGTTTATCTTCTCTGGAGAAATGTCTGCTCAGATCTTTTGCTCATTTTTCATTGGGTTTTTTATTGCTGAATTGTAAGAATTCTTTATATACTCCAGAAAGAAGTCTCTAATCTATGATTTGTAAAAATTTTTATCCCATTCTGTGGCTTGTCTTTTCATTTTCTTGGTATCCTCTGAAGCATAAAAGTTAATATGTATGATGTTTATCTTTTTCTTTTGATGTTTGTGCTTTTAGAAATTCATCACCTGCGTTTGTACACTAAAGTTTTTTTGCAACACAGCTATGCTCATTTGTGTATTATCTATAGCTGCTTCAAGCTACAATGGCAGACTTTAGTAGTTGCAAAAGACTGTATGGCCCACAAAGCCTAAAATATTTACTGTCTGGCCTTTTACAGAAATAGTTTTCCAACTCCTTCCTTCACCTGAAGGGACTGCAAGGCAAATGATATGCTTTGGAAGGAAGCAGACTTTTGGTTATGGTAAACTAGGTATAGAAACTATTTTTGTAAAGAGGCTGACAACACAGGGCTATAGCTACATACTGGTGAGGGAAGAAATACAGTATAACATCAAAAACCAGATATAATTTTCACTGCCTACAATCCCACCAGTAATCACTGACTTCTGTTCAGAATACCAAATAAAATACTGAAGTGGTTTTTACTACGTAAGGCCTAGCCTCTGGTGATAGAAGGTAAGCTAGGGACAGTTTATAAGAACTGCCTTGAAGGAAGGTGGTCAAAAGGTACAAACTTTCAGTAATAAGAGAAATAAGTATTAGGGCCGTAATGTACAACACAATGACTAGAGCTAGCACAGCTATTTGATATGTAGGAAAATTATTAAGAGTTCTAATCACAAGGAGAAAAAAAATTTTTTTCTCCTCTTTTTACTGTATTTATGTGAGATGAGGGATGTTAAATGAACCTATCGTGTCTATCATTTCACAATATACGTGAATCAAACAATCATGCTGTATGCTTTGAATTTATACTGATGTATGTCAACTATTTCTCAATAAAAAGGGGAGTTTGTACGGGGGGGGGGGGGGAGGATGCACTTAACTGCCTGAGTAAGAAGTTTGGTCTTTTTCTGGTATGCAAGAAACATGGAAAAGACAATGGACCTTAAGAAAAAACCTGTAATGAGGCTTGCAATCTAATAAAAAGAGACACTTGAGGAAGTGCTCTCTGCTTTTCTTCAGGCAGGTGTGTCTGAAATTGAGGTGGCCCTCTTTGGATAAGTGGAGCTTTAATGTAAACTGGACCTATGTCCCTGATGAAACTGGATGAACTCTGAACCACCCTGTAACTCTCTGATTCTAGGCTTCTCATTTTGTGAGATAATACATTCCTTATTATTCAGGCCACATTTAGTTGGGTGGGTAGTCTGTTACTTAGAGCCCAACACTCAGATACACTTTCTACTTTGTTAAGGAGTGTATTACTGGACAGAGAGCCACACAGAAATCAGAATGAAATGATTATGAAACCCAGATCTGCCAAAAAGTACGACATACTAGTTTTTAGTAATTGATTTTTAAAAATTTAAACAGGGGGTGCCTGGGTGGTTCAGTCGGTTAAGCATCCAACTCTTGGTTTCAGCTCAGGTCATGATCTCAGGGTCATGAAATCCAGCCTGCACTGGGTTCTGCACTGGGCGTGGAGCCTGCTTACAATTCTCTTGCCCCCTCTCCCCCTCCACCACTCCCCTGCACTCTGTCTAAAAAATAAAATAAAATAAAAATAAAAATTTAAACAGCGTTTTGCATTTTATCAAGCATCTTAGATAATTACCTTACTCAATACCCACAAGAACTCTGAATCAGTCAGGCTGTGGACATTTTACGAGCATATATTTATTTGTGTGTGTCTGTGTGTGTGTCTGTGTGTGTATGTGTGTGTGTATAAATTCAGCAAACTCCATTATAGGTCTTCCAATTCTCTAACCCATGCATGTTCCACCACATTGTATTATATCTCACAGCATCAAACAAAATTCACTGAAAGCAACGTAACAACAAAATGATGATTCTCTCAGCACTTAACTGTTTGACGTTATCTATAAATAATGTGACCCAAGAGAATAATAAAAATGTCCAAATAGCTGCTACATGCCAAGTTCAAGCAGAGTGATCAGAAGAAATCTACAGCACCTTATAATAGCTCTACTAAAACATATATTAGTGTGTATGTATGTATGTACATGTATACATATATATTATACTTTATTGTATTTTAATTTTATATATATATATACATACGCATACACATACACTATAATTTTTTCTTCCACATGCCTGACTCAGTCTATGCTGTGAAGTCTCCGGGAGTCTTTTTTTTCTTTCATCTTAGTACCTAACACTAAGTTTAATATGTGTAGTAGGCAAACATAAATGTTTGCTAAATTAAGAAATAAAAGATTTAGAATAACAGTCTCACTTTATCAGCTGTTCTAGAATATATCCAGTACAAAAATGTTATGATAAATCAACTTACGTAAATAAAAATGTTATTTACAAATTTTGAGTTTCCTTTATTTATGAAAAAGTCCACTTACCACTTAACAAATGAAATGACATTCTCACATGCAACTGACAATTTACTCAGATACGTAAAGAAAATCTTGAAGCATAAAAGAAGTCCTATAACTTTTAGAATCAATAGTTTCCTTTCCAGTAGCTTTCCCATTGTGCTAATGCACTTAAACTTTTTTTTTTTTTGTATGTTTTATTTATTTATTCAGAGAGAGAGAGAGAGGCAGAGGCAGAGGGAGAAGCAGGCTCCCCGCCTAGCAGGGAGCCCGATGCGGGACTCGATCCCAGGACCCCGGGATCACGACCTGAGCCGAAGGCAGACGCCCAACCATCTGAGCCACCCAGGCGCCCCTGCACTTAAACTTTCTAATTGTTTATTCATAGGACTTTCAGAGACCTCCATAGCCCTAGACGAAAATATAACTAACCCAGCTGCACCTTTGCTGACTTCCCAAGCCAGCAGGAAAAGTGTCTACTTATACCTATCCATCATTTACCTTTACAGTCCAGGAGAATGGAATGGGAACTGGCTTTCCGAACATGAATAAAAATGCATCCCCTGCTTCAGAGGAGCCCACAGGTTAGGGGAGGCAATTAAACACATTTCCAAATAGCCATTAATTGCTCGAGGGAATTGGGAAAGTTTTCACAGAATGCCACGGGAATGGGATCTTGATCTTTGCCAGACAAAGGAGAAGCACAGTGCAGATGGAAGAAAAAGTAAAAACAAAAGCACCAATAAGTTTAAAAAAAAAAAAAAAGATGAGGCACTTGAGAACCATTAGTATGACTTGGTTATAGCATAAAGATAGCTAGAAATAAGGATCAGAACATGAGTGTCATGCAAAGGAATTTACATTTTTTAAAGGTTTTATTTTTTTTAAGATTTTATTTATTTATTTGACAGAGAGCACAAGTGGGGGGAGCGGCAGGGAGAGGGAGAAGCAGGTTCCCCACTGAGCAGGGAGCCTGATGTGGGGCTCAATCCCAGGACCCCGAGATCATGACCTGAGCCGATGGCAGATGCTTAAGTGACTGACCACCCAGATGCCCCAGGAATTTAAATTTTTAATATAAGATGTAGCACTGACTTTCAAATGAGGCAGTGACGTGGATTTCCTTTTCAGAAGAAAAACTGGCAATATGAAAGAAGGAATGAAGAAGGAAGAAACTGGAGGCAAAAAGAACAAAGCATTAAGTACGCTATGGAAATGGTCCACATGAGATCTAAATGAAACTCTAACAATGCCAGTGGCAATAGGAATAAAGAAGCTGATTCAAGAGGCATTGGGGGATCTAAAAGGGAAGACCGTTTGCTATAATATGATACTTATGTTCCTGAAAAAACTTCATGCTCTTAAAACTACACATTAAAATAACATGGCTTGGGGCGCCTGGCTGGCTCGGTGGGTTGAGCATGCAACTCTTGATCTCGGAGTCGTGAGTTCAAGCACCACGCTGGGCATAAAGCTTACTTAAAAAATAAATAAACACCACACTAGCAGCTAGTGTGTTTTGGATTCAGCTGCCACTACTTAACAGCATGAAGCATTAATACACTGGGAATATTATAAATACATTTTCCTCTTTATCAATAGTACATGAACCAAAATGGAATTCCTCAAAAACCCCCTCTCGTAAGTGATTGAGCCTCCTACCCCCACACCAGGTCAGGCCAGTATTCCTATGTTATACTCTTTCAGTATTATACTCTTTCAGTACAGGATGCAACTGACGACTGCTTAAGACTTAACTAGTAGTAAAGGAGAGAAAAAGGCATACCAGGTTTCCAGATAGGAGTGAATGAATAGATACTGTTTCTAGGAAGAAAAATTAGAGAATAATGGAAGCATGAATAGGAAGACAATAATGAATGTGGTTTTAGTTATGATGAGTTGAGGTGACTGACAGACACCCTCATTTAGATAAATATCCTGTAAGCAGTCAGATCCATGGACTGGAGCAGAAAAGAATGAAAGTATGAATCATCAGTACACAGGAGATGATGAAACTTTGAGAATAAACAAAGAATTTATGCATTCACTCAATTCACTTATTCAACAAATGTTCCTGTAATATGGAGAGGTCTATGCTGGCAGCTGGCATAACATAGGAACACGGTCTGACCCGGCACGGTGGTGGGAGGCTCAGTTACTTCCTTGAGGGACTTTTGAACCATTCCAAACATAGCCTATGCAAAAGGCTCTGATGGTAGAATAAACAGATGGCAGAATAAATCTAGCATACAATACTGAATAAAACGTTCACAAAGACCAAGTTGCTAGAGTATAGAGAAAAAGGAGGAACATGGTAAAAGAAGCTGAAGTAAACAACAAGTAGAACCTACTGAGTCCATGCACTATGTTAAGGTGATGTTAATCCTATAATATATAGGATTTTAATTGGGAAAGTGATACAATCAATATTTAAGAGGGCCTTGGACCAAACCCAGATGAGAAGCTAGCAACAAAGATTAAAAATGGTCAGAGATACAGAACAGCAACCAGCAGAAAATGCCACAGAAGCCAAAAAAGGAAAGAACTCCAAGAGTTTCCAACAAATTCCAACATTACAAAGAAGTCAAGTAAGAAGAATGAAGAACCGAATACATTTAATGAGTAGCAACTGGATTTCCGGGCACTCTACTGTCACCACAATCTGAGGTGCTCTTATTCCCATTTTACACTACTAAATAAGGTCAAGAGTTTATGGTATTTGTTCAAGGTCACACAGCTAATGAATGGCAGAACGAGAATCTAAATTCAAATTTTTCCAACTCCAAAGCTCGTGCTGGTATTAGAAGATTACTGCCAACACAATAACTTTCAGTTAACTGCAGATACATAATCATTCTAGACCAGTGCTATGTAATCAAAATTTCTGCTCTGTACTGACAGAAATGTTCTATATCTGCACGAATGCAGGAACCACTAGACACAAGGAGCCACTAAGGGCTTGTGATGTAGCTATTGTGGCTAAGGAACTGAATTTACAATTTTATTTAATTTTAATTCATTTTAATTAAAATTTCAACAATTACATGTGGCTACTAAATTGCACATCACAGATCTAGACTGTAGTAGATTGAAAACAAGAAAATGAGCAAATAAAAGAGTCAAGAAGTATGATGGTAAAGACAGAGTGACAGCCAACAAGAAGGCAGAGTTTAAGTAATCTGATTTTTCATAAATTCATTATTTACCTGAAAAAGATTACTATGAGTTAGTTTATAATTCATAAAATTCTCTTTGTTAGGAAAACAGCTGCAACATAAGTAGATATAAAATCACGACTTCCCTTATTACAGTACTTGTTTTTCCTGATATTCCAATTTTTATTAAAGATTGTCTTACAAGTAAATAATACTATAGGATGTCAGCTTACTGCATGCCAGTAACAGGAGATTCCTTGTGGCATCACACTCAGGCAGATATGATAAAAAAAAAATCAGCCCTGAAATTAGACAGATTAAGGATTAATAAAACTGCTAACAGCTCCATTAAGACCAATGGTAAAGATTTGATCTTTTCTGTAGGTTGCTATGCTTCACTGTCTTGTACTTAGGTTTTAAAATGCTTATCTAGGGGCGCCTGGGTGGCTCAGTCTTGTTAAGCGTCTGCCTTCAGCTCGGTCATGATCGCAGGGTCCTGGGATCGAGCCCCGCACTGGGCTCCCTGCTCAGCCAGGAGCCTGCTTCTCCCTCTCCCACTCCCCCTGCTTGTGTTTCTGCTCTCGCTATCTCTGTCAAATAAATAAATAAAATCCTTAAAAAAAAAAAAAAGGAATAATTTTTAAAAATGCTTATCTAATTCTCACACACAAATAAAAATGAATACTCTGTATTATTTACAAAGGACAAAAGAGAACTGGTTAGAGTACACATAAGTTTAATAATGCTACCAAAACAAGTCAAAGTGTCATCTCACGGAAATGTTTTTGGGATAGCAACAGATTATCGCATGGCCCTCCTTGTGATACTCCTAATAAAGGGCTTTAACTGACAAAACAAAACTCTAAGGAAGGAACCTATAAGAACCTATGGACTGTTGAATTTTCAGTGCTAAATTTTAAAAGATTTCCTATAGAAATCTTCAAATGTGTAAAAAATTTTTATAGTACAAGGTTACAAAAACCAAAGACAAACCCAGAAACATATATTAGTCATAGCTCATTTCAAAATTTTATTCCTGTGCCAGATCTATGCATTAGCTGTCAACTCATACCACAAAAAGGGTATGGGAGTTCAAGGAGAAAATTCAGAAAAGAAGAGTAGATGTGAGCTGTTGAATAAAAGGTTTATTTGGAAGTATAAAAGTGAGGAAGTAATTTTAACTGGCAAGCTTGAAATAGAATAGATGCTTTATAGACTACACTTTGGAGATCATTTTCTCTTTTTAAGAAATTGTTATCCATTTAGTTAACGCTTACTAAGGTAATAAATGGAAAAAATAAGTACAAAAAATTTTGTAATAAAATATTTTCTTGGGGGCCTGGCTGGCTTAGTCGGTAGAGCATGCGGCTTTTGATCTCAGGGTTATGAACTCAAGCCCCACATTCGGTGGAGAAATTACTTAAAAAATTTTTTTTTTTCTCTTAAGAGTAATTTCGTAAAATACTGTCACAGTTAGAACCTTGTTAAAATACCAACCTCAATCAATACAAAATCACTACCCGATCAAAAAATTATGCTGAATTGTTGAGTCATGCTTACAATGAAATACAGTTAAAAACCTTGGAATAAAACTAACTGTAATGAGTCAACTAGAGCATGGTACTGTTAAAATCTCTTTAAATTTAATCTTTCAAATAAGAACTAAATTATAAAAAAATAAATCCATACACTGCCACAAAGTTCAAAAAAAAGGAAGAAAAAAATACAAAAAACAAAACAAAACAAAACCCTCCCTTTTGTTGAAGTACACAAGAAACTCAACAGTGATCAATATAAGAATATCAGTGATCAGCCCTGAAAAGGCTCACTTGCCATTTTATACTTTTGGTACAATCTGAATTTTAAGCAAATGAATTAATAGTGTCTTTAGAACTTTAAAAAAAAAATTAAGAATATCAATCTACAACTAGATGTTCCCCTTACATAAAACCTGAACTCAGAAAATGGTTTTTTTAGACCTATGTAACTTCAGAAGTTATTAAAACAAAGACTGACAAAGTATTAACCTCTTCTCTTATTAATACTCCTGTTTCTTAGATTCATTCCCTAGGTCACTGACCCACTGGTACTCTCTCTTGGGTCCACTTACTATTTAATAACATTTACTTAATACCCTATTAACTGCATATCAAATCCCCCCAAATCAGTATTATAATCCTTTTCCATACTCCTCACCCTCAATCTCACCGCATTTGCCTCAGCCTTTAATCTCAACTTCAGATGATCTTGCCTCAAACTATCTTGAATTACTGAGAGAATTTAGGACACCTCCCATGAACTACATTAAAATGTATCTGTTGCCATGGCCTACTCGCCTCACTCTTTTTTTATTTTTCCCCCCTCTCTTTTGATGTCCCTTCTTTCCCTTTATCCCTCTTCTTTCTGCCACTTCTAGGACTCATTCCATTAACTATCCTTTCGTACAGCTCCCTCGCCTGGCTTCTCTTCTAATTCTAAAGAATACTAACATCTGGGCATCTGGGTCGCTCAGTTGGTTAGGTGTCTGCCTTTGGCTCAGGTCGTGGTCCCGGGGTCCTGGGATCAAGCCCCGCATCGGGCTCCCTGCTCAGCGGGGAGTCTGTTTCTCCCTCTGCCTCTCCTCTCCAGCTTGTGCTTGCTCTCTCTCTCAAATAAATAAATGAAATCTTCAAAAGTAAATAAAGAATACCAACATCTGCTATCCTAAACAGAACTCACCCCCAACTGTAAACCACTTAACTTTTCTTTGTCCTTTTTTTCATAAATGTCTCAGAAAAGGAACTGACACTCACTGCCTCCACTGTCTCATCAGCACTCACTCCTTTATTCCACTTACTCATTCACATATTCCTTCTTCAAATACTACTTAATATCTGGTATATATCAGTATTTGTAATAAAACAATGAAAAGACAAAGACAAGGCCTCTGCATTCTGAGTTTACATTCCCTTGCAATCTTATTTTCATTACTTAGGATTTAAGTTACTGTCTTAAAGATTATGACCTCTGTAACAGTTTTCATTTTTATCTCCTTCCCTCTCATGTTAACAGATGAAAAAAAAAATCTCTTATTGCCTAAGGAGAGTCATATTTCATCCTACCTCCTTGGGGAACCTCAAACTATTAATAATTCTATCTTTTCCCTTTGAATCCTCAACTACACTCCCTCTTTCCAGGCTATTCCTTTTACCCCAAAATAAATTCTTCCTCAAACCTTCCTCCATAGCTCTTATCTTGTCTCATTCTAGTCAAAATTTTAAAGAACAGTCTATACTCAATGTTTGTCCACCCGTTTATCCCTCAACTCACAGCATCCTGGCTTTCCCTGTTATCAGTACAAAATGGTGTTTTCTTGTACTGTTGCCAGGGTCACCAGAACTCTCCTGATGCCTCTAAGATACTTTTAAAGTTCTTCTCTTTCCTCATCTCTGCAATATCTAGGCACTGCTGACTCCTTCAAATCTGACATCGCTCTACTAATTTTCCCACTCAATTTATTCTCAACCTTCACAGATTCCTCATCCTCTATCTACCTCTTAAATGCAGTGTTTATGGTTTACCCTCTTCTCATTTTATATTCTTTCTCCATAGGATTTCATCCAGTTTCATGGTTTCAACTACTACCTAAGAGACCTGCACAGACAATGCTCAAATCTTTAATCCCAGCCCAGATTTCTCTTCTGAGCTCCAGATATAGTCAATTACCTGTTGGCCATTCCTACCTAGATGACCCACGATTACTTTTTTTTTAAGATTTTATTTATTTATTTGAGAGAGAGAGAAAGAGAGAGCAGAGGAGAAGGGCAGAGAGAGAGGAAAAAGGAGAAGCAGGCTCCCAGCTGAGCAGGGAGCTGCACGTGGGGCTTCATCCCAGGACCCTAGGATCATGACCTGAACAGAAGGCAGATGCTTAACCAACTGAGCCACCCAGGCACTCCGACCCACAACTACCTTAAATTCAACATGTCCAAAATAGAAATCAACATTACTCCCTCATATCTCCTTTTCCTATACCTCCTAGGCAGAGAATGTGCACTTCTGAAAAGATCCCAGATGAGGCTGATACAGCCAGTTCAGGATTCACATATTGAGAATCACTGCTCTAATACATATTACCTCTTCCTACCTTCAGGCTATCAAGTCTCTTCTATCCTAGGCCATGATATCTACGGAGCAAGCAGCAGTAATATTTCACAGGACTCTATCCTACTGAACTTACAGAATCTTGCAACATAGCATTCCAAGTATTAATTACCATATGATAAGAGAATGCTAGAGATAATACAACAGTCATCCCAGCAAACTGGAAGTTTCCTGAGGAAAGGACATTTCTTATATCCCTAGAACTGAATCTTAGCCAAGCAGGTGCTCAATAAACATTTGCTGAATGGATGGCACAATCATCTGTCCAGTCACCCAAGCCAGAAGCCACACAGGGTACACCCCTTTTCTTCCTACAACCCAACAGTCACCAAGTCCTATCTTCTACCTCTCAAAATGTGTCTCATACCTGGTCTCTCCTCCTCATCTGCATTGTCCCTACAGTCTTTTAAGTCCTCACATGAATTACTATAACAATTTCTTAACTGGCCCCCATTCCTACATTAATTTACTCTATTTTATTATCCACACGGCCACCATACTGATCTCTTTAAAAAAGCAAATGAGACAATGTAATTCTCCTGCTTAAAAATAATAGTTTCCCACTGGTTTAGGGAAAAAAAAGTTAACTTCTTCATATGATATGCAAACTCCTCTATGATCTTGCCTCAACCTAACTGACCACCCTCTTTCTCCTTTCCACCCTAACCCTCTACCCTCCAGCCATGATGAACTGGCTTGTATATATTATGCCTCTATGGCTTTAAACATAAAGCTCTCTTTCTAGACCACCTCTCTCATTGGCTAAATACTCATCCTTTTAAGACTCAGCTCAGGGGCGCCTGGGTGGCTCAGTTGGTATGTGACTGCCTTCGGCTCAGGTCATGATCCCAGGGTCCTGGGATCGAGCCCCACATCGGGCTCCCTGCTCTGCGGGGAGCCTGCTTCTCCCTTTCCCACTCCCCCTGTTTGTGTTCCCTCTCTCACTGTCCCTCTCTCTGCCAAATAAATAAATAAAATCTTAAAAAAAAAAAAAAAAAAAGACTCAGCTCAGCTCTTTCCCTGCCACCACCAAGTGGCGCAGAAGCAGAGGCTCAGGTGCAGTCAGATTCGGCTACACTTGTAATCCACAGCCATGCCGCCATGGCCGAGGAAGGCACTGATGCTGAAGGTGTAATGGACGTTAATACTGCTTTACAAGAGGTACTGAAGACTGCCCTCAGCCACGATGGCCTGGCACGTGGAATTTGCGTAGATGCCAAAACCTTAGACAAGCACCAAGCCCATCTTTGTGTGCTTTGCACCCAACTGTGATGAGCCCATGTATGTCAAGTTGGTGGAAGCCCTTTGTGCTGAACACCAAATCAACCTAATCAAGGCTGATGACACAAGAAACTAGGTGAATGGGTAGGCCTCTGTAAAACTGACAGAGATGGAAAGCGCCACAAAGTGGCTGGTTGCAGTTGTGTGGTAGTTAAGGGATATGGCAAAGAATCTCAGGAGAAGGATGTCATCAAGGAATACTTCAAAAATGCAAGAAATGAATAAGAAATTTGGTTCTTGTTCAAAAAAAAAAAGGGGGGACTCAGCTCAGACACCTCATCTCTCTCTTCAGGAAGCTTTCTCTGAGTGACATTTGTCTCCCTGCCCCATCCTCACCCCAGTTTGGATTAAGCCTCTCCCCTGCCATGTACTTTTTTATTTTTTTTAAAGATTTTAAAGTAATCTCTACACCCAACGTGGGGCTTGAACCCACAACCCCAAGTCCAAGAGTCACATGCTCCACTCACTGAACCAGCCAGGCACCCATCTCCTGCTAAGTATTCTTAAACACCCCACATTTAGTTTGTTAATAGCACACATCACAATGCATAGTTGTTTTGTTTACTCCACTTGATTAAGTTCCTTGGAAATTACAAATGTGTCTTATGTTTGTACAGTGTGAGGTATGTTAACAGATACTTAACTAAAATTTAAATAAATACATTCCTTGCTATTCTCTAAAGAAATAGAAAAATTACCTGGAAAAGCTATAAAATCTAGACTGCTTGCCCCCATCCCTAGAGTTCTGGATTCAGCTGGTCCAGGATAGGACCTGACGAGTTCCCAGATGATGCTGACACTGCTATTTCAAGTTATCAGTGCTCCAAATATGTTTTCTCTTCCTATCTCCAGGATTTAAAGTCTTTTCCTAGATGCCTCCAACTCTTCCTTCTGCAATCCTAATAACCTTTTCAGACCCAAGTCAATTTTCACCTCCTTCATAAAACTTTCCCTAATGCCGAAGGAAATTGATCTTGCTCTTTCCTCAATTTCTATCAGGGTTTGTGTGCATTATTTATACGATAACTCGGACTAACTTTTTTCATACCTACTGGCATTTGTCTAATGTTCTAGATTTAAATGAAGATAGGAAACCTGCCTTGATCATTTTAATATTTTCAACAACCAAGCACAGTAACCAGTGAACAGCAGACAAAAACTACAAGTATTTGTGATATGAATGAATCCCTGTTGCTTGCCCAGACTCTGGGCCCACGGTCTGACTTGCTTAATCCTCCCGGCCCAAGCTGACTTCCTTATACTGCCATGTACTTTTGCTTGCTTTACCACCCAT
The DNA here is from genome assembly GCF_004348235.1 of Phoca vitulina. Lineage (NCBI taxonomy): Eukaryota > Metazoa > Chordata > Mammalia > Carnivora > Phocidae > Phoca > Phoca vitulina. The sequence goes on along the minus strand of NW_022589715.1, from coordinate 27,607,292 downwards.
AACAGAGGCCTGATCTACCCAGAGTTATCTGTCCCTCGCGTTGCTTTGCTGACTAACCCTCAGTCAGCTTCTTTACCTTGCAATCTATGCCTTTTTAATTTTCTCATCCACTATGGGACATAATGAGCAGAGAAATTTTCTCATGAGTAATGTGAATTTTAATTCTGCTGGCCATAAGACAGGTTGCTTACTTTGTTGTTGCTATACAGCCTTTGTTACAAAATCTGAACTAAAATATGCTGTGTGCAACTCCAGTGCAGGTATCATGGACAGTAATAAATGTTTTGACTTCTATTTACAGATTAGGGAAATAATTTTATTTTATTTTAAAGATTTTATTATTTATTTGAGAGAGAGAGAGCACAAGCAGGGGGAGCAGGAGAAGGGGAAGCAGGCTCCCTGCTGAACAGGGAGCCCAATGCGGGGCTCGATCCCAGGACCCCAGGATCAGGAACCGAGCCAAAGGCAGACGCCTAACCAACTGAGCCACCCAGGTGCCCCAGACTGTGGAAATAATTTTAATAAAAAGTTTAAAAACACAAAGACATAGAAAGGTCATTTATAAAATTAAAGGTTTTCCTAAAAAAACAAATTTAAAAGAAAAGCCAATTACTTACACACCGTATTCATATATGCATCCAAAATGAAATCCTATTTTTTTTAAAAGATTTTATTTATTTATTTGACAGAGAGAGAGAGAGCACAAGCAGGGGGAGCGGCAGGCAGAGGGAGAAGCAGGCTCCTCGCTGAGCAAGGAGCCCAATGCGGGGCTAGATCCCAGAACCCCGGGATCATGACCTGAGCCGAAGGCAGTGGCTTAACCAACTGAGCCACCCGGGCGCCCCAAAATCCTAGTTTTAAATTATCCTAAGTACATACACGGTAAAAACTATTTCTGATGCAAGAAAAGTTAACTAAGTTTCTAAAAATGCTCCTACAGGGGCGCCTGGGTGGCTCAGTCAGTTAAGCGTCTGCCTTTGGCTCAGGTCATGATCTCGGGGTCCTGGGATCGAGCCCCACATAGGTCTCCCTGCTCAGCAGGAGTCTGCTTCTTCCTCTCACTCTCCCTCTTTGCTATCTCTCTGTCTCAAAGTCTTTAAAAATAAATAAATTAAAATAAATTAAAAAAATAAAATAATAATGCCCCTACAAAATTTACTTCTCCAAAAATTACTCAGAGACTTTTCAATCACACAGACCTAAACAAACACTCTTCTGTGTGATCATTTTATTCTTTTTCTGCATGTCAGGAACACTGAAGTACGCTATCTAAAATACAGATGCCTACCTAGAGAAAAAAATTGTGAAGACATCTATTTTATTTACTTCAGTAAACATACACTATTTTATCAAACAACTGACCATTAGTTGGGGGGGGGGGGATTCCTAGAAGCTCAGTACTCAGGTGTGTGTGTGTGTGTAAAATCTTCATCCCACCTGGATGTTCAGCAGTTTAAAATTCAAAAAGAGGTGAAGAAGAGGGAAAGACTTTACTCTCAGGAAATAAAGAAACTACTTTTAATATAGCAACTAAAATAACTGTCAGAAAAGATTGCTGATAAGTTCAATCCAATCTTTTTACTTTCCTCTTACTTGAATTAATCAGTGATATTCATAAGTTAATTCATAAATTAAAACCCACTGACAAAATTGTCAATATGATCATGATACTCCGTAAGTTATAATCAAGTTTTCCAAAGGGAGTGAAAATTTTCAGAATTCCATGCTCAATTAACTAGAAAAATGAACCAGATCACTCCAAAGCCCAAATTATTTGAGTTAATTAATACCCCATATAGCAGAGTTGACCTATAGGTATGGTCTGGATACTTTCAAACCAGTGCTGCATTCAACAGACCAAAATAATTCTAAACTTGGGAAGCCACTGTCACAACAAATTAATTAGGTCCTGAAACGGTATTGATAGAATGGTAGAAGAAAGAACCAAGAATAAATCAGAAAATACTGAAAAGAAAACTGGAAAGAGGGAAATAATGAACTAGAAGGAAACAGTATCAAAAGGTAAATCTTAAAATATTTTTTTAAGATAAGAAAACACTGAGTACCAGGAAGATAAATTTAACAACTAAAAAAGGAATTTCCCAAATTCAATCTGTTGGTCAAAGGGGGGTGGGGGGGACACACTACAGGGAAAACAAAACAAAACAAAACTTGGAAACCAGCTCATTCTGATCTATAACACATAAGCAACAAAAGGTTGGATCATTATTCCTCACCATGTACTGTTTACAAATGCTGGTAAAAACACCCACTGCAATGGTCAAAGATCTTCAAGTAAAATACATGTATAAGGAAGTGGCATTAAAGCACTAAAGTGCAATTCGTAACTCCAAAAAACTATGCCAACAAAAAGACTGCACTATGAACGGTCTTGATCTAAGCTGTGTTCTGTAGTAGTCTGGAAAAACCTAAGTTTTGTAACTTTGGGGGCCAAAGCTGTCTCTGAGCTGCCTCCCAAGTTGGCAGGAAAAAACTACCTCTATATATCAAACTCACTAATCATTTATTAAGTCTGTTCCTAATTTGGATTTTAAGTGCAATGATAAGTGCACTTGATTTGTCCTGTATTTTAAATAAAAGCTGACTTACTTGAATTTTCTAGTTTCACTTTGTTCCCTCACAATCACATCGAACTGATTTTAAGTTGCAGTCAACAGAATTTCTCTCTTCGATAATCCACCGCTCTATTTTGAAACACTTAAATTCTACACACAGGGTGAAATACAATCCAAGAAATTACCCAACGTCAAACAATCGGTCTAAAAATCTTCTGACAACTGTTGGAAGACTTTTAGAAAAAGCCTAACAACCAAATCACATGTCTGAATATCTGATACATATGGAAAAGCACTGCGAACTTTTTCTACTACGTATACAATTCGTGATTGCAAAGAGGAAACTGCAGCGGCTACCCGGAGCGAGAGAACCGGTAAGGTAACAGGCTACAAGGGCGTCGTTGATTTCTTGGCTACAGTGACAGAGGCGGGAGACACACCCCTAGCGTCGGTTTGAAACACTACAGCAATGAATTCTACCTAGGGATTAATGCGAGGGTTAAGGAAAGACAAATTTAAATCGCCATGATTCAAAAACAACCACGAGAGAGAGACTTACGAAGGTAACAAAGAAAACGAAAAACCCTTGACAGTAAAGAAGCACTGAAAACATATCCCCATTTATCAAAGACCGAGTTAGACTACGTTTTCAGGAACATATACCTTGGACCTTTCCGGTTCGCCAGTGCAGAGAGAAAAGCAGCAGCGAAAGGAACCCCATAAGGCTGCAAACAGCAGCAAAATACTAACAGGAGAAGGGAGAAGTGGCAGGATTCCTGCGAAAGCTCGCTGATTGAAAATGGAGTGGGAGAAAGAACAGGTCTGGAGAGAAAGTGGGTCTTATATAAAAAGCCATTTACCACGTATTAGTTCCCCCAGGATTCTGGAATATACCCGAACTTGAAGGAGTGAGTCTGGGGGTGAAAGGGGGGCTCCACGTGGAGGAGGATCCGGAAAAAAGTAATGCAGGGCGACGAGTGGCCAGGACCAGGCCAATGGCCGGGGAGAAGGGGGTCGAGGCCCGGGCGGACTCCCGGGGGCGCGGGGGGGAGGGGGCGGGGGGGCGCCCCGCGGAGGCCCGGGGGCGGGCGCGGGGGCCCCGCGGTCCTGTCAAGCAGACGGCCCACCGCCTCCGCCGGCCGCCAACACACCCGGGCCGCTGAGGGCTCTCTCGGACCCGCCGCGGCCCCAGGGGGGCCGGGTCTCTCGAATTTTCCACTGGGGGAAGCTGGCCGGAGGCATCGGGGCTCGCCCCCGCCCCCAGCCCTGGAAGCGGCGGGCGGAGGAGGGATGGTGCATTGGGGAAGCAAAGGTCTCACCATTTTGCTCGGCGGTCGGCGGCTCGCGCGGGAGGAGGAGAGTGTCGGCGCTCAGAAGGGCTCCCGCAGGAAACGGCGGCGGCGGCGGCCCAGCTGTGCTGGGCTGAGGCGGCTGCGGCCCTCGGGACGCCCGCGGGGGAGGGGGTGCAGGCTGGGGGAGGGGAGGCGGTGCCTCGGGGCCCGCGCCGGCCGGGTGACTGGGCACACGGGAGCGGGCAGGGAAGAAGAGAAATTAAGGTCGAGATTCGGAGACAGAGAGAGCGGGAGGAGAGACGGCGAGAAAGGGGACAGACAGAGAAGCAGAGAGAAAGAGGGGGAGAGGGGGCCAGACGGCTCGGGGTCTGCAGCCTAGCGCTCGCGCCAGAGCCGTGACGGACTCACTGCAGTGGTTCGCGCTGACCCGCAACCTCAAGGCACGAAAAAGGGGGAGGGCGGGAGAGGGAGGGGAAAGCGGAGCGCAGCGAGGCGGAGGGCGGGGGCGCGCGCGGAGCCGGCGGGGGGGCGGGGCTTCCGCGAGAGGCGCACATCCGGGAACCCGTGCGCCGGCTCCGCCGTGGCCGCCGGGGTGCTCTGGCGAGCTCTGGTTGGGGATCGCGGAGCGCGCGACCACGTTCCCTCCACCGTGGGCCGCCCTTTGCGTGCGGTGCGGGGGGAGGACAGGGACGGGGGCGCGGACGTCGGTGACGTCGCGTGGCGGAGCCCTTCCTGTCATGTGGCTGGAGGCGGGCAGGTGGGGGGAAGGCTGGGTCGGGAGGAGGAGGAGGAAATGCGAGGGTGCTGTGAGAGGGAGGAAATTTGAGGGGTGTCCGAGCTCCGGGGGAAGGCGTACTTGGTTCCAGGAGTAGGAACCTCGTGGGGGAGGAGCAGCAGATGAGCGGCCTTAAGGTGTCAGAGCCACCCAGGCACTGCACCAAAAAACAAAAACAAAAAAAGAGGAAAATCCAAGCCCTGGAGCTAGAAGGGAATCCGTTTACTCAGGAGGATTGGTATCTTTGCATCAGTGTACCGACTTGGACCCACTACAAAATTGCTCGGCGCATCTAGACTGTTGTCACCCCGGTGCAGCACCCGCAGGCCCACACCCCAGTATGAGCTGGCAGGGTCAGGAGCCAGGTTGGAAAGACAGGGAAGAAGAGCCAAAGCTGCCTACAGCTTGAGGCTGAGGAGCCACAAAACAGCTGAGTGGAAGAGCTGCTTCCCACTCCCGCAAAGACTTGCTCACCCAGTTCTGTATTTTCCTTAAACCCTCCAAGCTGCCGTTTGACGGGGTGCCCAGTGTTTGTTTTTGAAACACATTCGAAGATGGATTGCCCACTTATCCCTTTAGTAGGGCTATATCTACTTTGGTGGCAATTACCATTCCCAGAAAATTCAGACTGTAATGGGAAATGGAAGAGCATAAGGAGGAAAGTTATTGGGGGCGGCGGGGGGGGGGGCGGGGAGCCGATGGGAAAGGTGTGATAAGGATAGGGAAGAAAACATTTTGCAATTATTTTAACCATTTATTCCCTTTCAAATTCTTGATAATCTTGAGGTTTATGTGTATGAAAGAGAGGGAGATAATGTTTTCTAGTCAGAAACTCCTTATTGACAAATCCTTTGAATAGTTTTATAAAAAGCCGTAGTGTTTTTAAAGGCAGTCTGTTGACGCTTGTCACATAAGAGTGTTACTCTTTGTGGTAATTATTTTTCCATGATAAGCGCGCATCTTTTCTAAGAGGCTCAGTGGCATGCCTTAGGTCTCTCTGTCTCTCCCCCTCTCTCTCTTTTTCTAAGAACTACTTTCTGTGTCCAGATGAATAAAGAAAAGTAACTAAAACATAAAATTGTCTCATACAGTGAATGCATCAAGCAAAGGCCAAGAAGTAACACTGCTTCTTATACTAAGTTTCTTGTATATGTTTCTATTTATATACTAATATGTTACGTTCTAAAACAGGGAAAAGTCCCTAAGCTAAAATGTGTGTCATTTATGTTTTTTAGGTATATTATTTTAATTAGTTTATCATAAAATTAAGATGTGCTCATTTTGTTAAAAGTAGTATATAAAAAAATTCCGCCCCCTTAACTCCACTTCTTAGAGGTAATCACTGTAACTGCATTCGTGTATATGTCCCTTGGACAGACTCAATGAAAATCAAATTATCATTCTGACTGAGGATTAAATACCAAGAAAGAATTTGATTTACATGGGATGCAGGAGATTTAGAGTAACCCATAATTTTGTGAAGATTTGAGCCAATTTAGACTACCATCATTCAACAAGTATGTACTGTGAACCTAAATCAGAAATTCAAAAGCTAGGCACTGTGAAAGATTGGTTAGCCTCTGTTACTGACCAAAGCAAGAGACAGAAGGGCCAAGTCTACTTGGTCCTTCTCATCCTACAAATCTCCCAGATACACCATTTACATTCTCTCAGCCTTGTGTATACTGCATAAAATACAGGCATGTAGCAGGTTGCATCTCTGACACTGAAACTAATTAGTCTATTTTGAATCCATTGAGAGAGGTAAACCTAAAATGCACCTTTAATACACAGGGTTTTTGCCCTAAGGTTCAAAATGATTAAAACTTAATGATTCCATTAAGTTTTTGTGTAAAGCTTAGTATGGGAGGGGGCAAGTACCAAATAGTCCTGCAGCAAGTATGCATGTTTTTAGATAACTAGGTAAGTGAAAGACAAAGGACATAGCTAACAAATGGATCTTTTTCCTGGAAAACTTAGCAACCAAAAGATGACTGTTGGGGAGTTTTATGTCAGGTAAGTTGGAGGGAGACACACTTAAGACATCCCAGTTACAAGAATAGTAACAGCTATGCATGAGGTAATAAGTACTAATGGCAGAGGAAAAGAAGGGGTAAATATGAAAGACATGAAGAAAAATGCACTGACAATGCAACTTAGTAGATGTAGGGAACAAGGAGAGGAAGAAATAAAAGATGACCAATTTGGGGCGCCTGGGTGGCTCAGTTGGTTAGGCCACTGCCTTTGGCTCAGGTCATGATCCTGGACTCCCAGAATCGAGTCCTGCGTTGGGCTCCCAGCTCAGTAGGGAGTCTCCTTCTCTCTCTGACCTTCTCCCCTCTCATGCTCTCTCTTAAATAAATAAATAAAATCTTTAAAAAAAAAAAAAAAAGATGACCAATTTTAGTTTGGATGACAGAAAATAAGGATGGCATTAAAAGAAACAAATCAGGAAAAGTTTGGATGCTGAGTGGAGAAAGATGAGTTTGGATTTAAGAATGCTGAGCTGCTGATGAGAGATCCCAGTGGAAGCATTCAAGTAGGAGCTGGAAGTGCAGGTTAGGAGGGAGTAGAGAAGGGAATCGACTTCAAAACAGGTTGAAAGCGAAATCTTCAAGTTTTCTCTTATTTAGAGATAGAAAAAAAAGATGCAAAGATAGTAATTAAGCTGCTAAGCAGAAAGCAAATTAAAAAGAAAGAAAGTTTTAAGAAAGAGTAATGTTTATAGTCCTATTCGACCACAGACAGCCTCAGGCTTCAGTGTCTCCACAATTATCTTTAAGAAGTTAGAAATGTCACAGGAAATCTTATGTGTAGACTCTCCAGATCATTGTGATATCCAGAAATCTGCCTTATTCTTAAAGGACTGGTCACTGTCATTTATTCATATATAAGATTTAAGGGTGGTAGAAGAAACAAATTACCACTCCTGTAGTTGTTTCAGATAATTCCAGTGCAGTATTACCCCAAAGTGTCCACACTTTTATTCATGATTATACTGACTAATGTCAACTAGAAACCATGTTTAATTTTATACTCTTACACATAGGAAGAAAATGCCAATTAAAAAGGAGAGTTGATTAAAATGACTTGAAAGTAATGTCTGTTCCTTTGTCGTTCCTTTGTTTTTTGTTAACGCAGATTTAAAGGAAATGTCTACCTCTCCTCCTAGCTAAAACACATATGTCCCAGTTCAAGAATCCCAGACTTAAGAATATTTTGTACCTTTTTGCCACCTAGTTTCACACCACAAAAGTCTCTTTCAGTGGACATGAGGTTGCATGGGGAATAGATTGCCTTCCTTCCCAGAATCCTCTTTTGTACCAAGGAAAGAGCAGGGATGCCAGCTCACCCCTTACCCAAGGGTGTGGTTGAGGAAAGGTTCCTCAGCACCTGAGATGGCAGGGAAGTGGTTCCTTCCCTTCTTGCTAAGCAGTAGAGGTTTGAGCCAAGGATTCTAAATTCCATCTTGGAAACTCATTTCTCCATAGAAACCATTTTACAAAGAGTTTTATAAACAATGACCTTTCTGCAAAAGCCTATTTAAATTATAATGTAGCTGAAGCTCTGTATTTGCTATTAAAAACATAATGGTAGAAAAACAATGCTCTTAAAAAGATATAGCCTTATGAATTAATGAGTTTGGGGAAAATGTATACCAATTACTAGATGGAATTTTTAAATTTTTAAGCATAAGTACTTTAAATTATGGATATTGTGTGCAACTTTTCTAATTCTCCTAAGAATTAATAACATTGAATTTGTTCAAAATAAAATCCTCAGTCATTTAGTTTTCAGATGAAACACAAATCAGAAATATTTTTAAATTTGGACAAGTTTCCCAAAATTATGTGATTAATTGGTTGTATAAGTTATTTTCATATTATATACTGGGCCAAAAAGAAAAGGAGGAAAAAGTCTTCGTGAAATGTATTCCTAAAGCTCTTGAATCCACATCTAAATCTGTGTGTTGGAGGAATATTCCACAGTGCTTTTAGAGGCAGTCTGTTAACACTCTTTACATAATGAGCAATTCTTTTTCTGTGCTGATAATTGTTCCATATGATACGTACATTACAATTGGGTAGTTATCTGCATAAAGATGAATGTTGAAACATGAGGTAAAGGACAGAAATCAGAGAGCACAGAAGCAATAGAGCAGGACCAAATGCAGAACCAAAGGTAGCATCAGCTTTTAAGTGATGCAAGGAGAAAGAAGTGAGAGAAAAGATGATGGACTCGGCTCTGGGGGCTCTGGGCGGGAGACCCAGCAAGAATGCCCAGGAAGCTGAAGAAGAGGAGTTCAAGATGAAAAGGATGGTCCAGCAGCGTGTCAAAGAGGACCAAGACAGATGGGAAAGTTCAGGCAGTTGGTATACACCTGGACATTTCCATTGAGATGTCCTAGATTATGTCTTGAAATAGTTTTTCTGAATTAGAACTCTCATTTGTTTCTTTGGTGTCTTGCTCTTAAAAGTGAGTACCAAGAAAAAGCTGTGTATTTCAATTTTGATAGTATTTCCACTTTAGGCATTTACTAAGAGTATTTACCCTGTAGCATTAATCTGAAAAGTATTTACCTAAGCATAACAAAAAATAGGATTTAAATAGAAAATGGACATATTGGGGTGCCTGGGTGGCTCAGATGGTTAAGCGTCTGCCTTTGGCTCAAGTCATGATCTCAGGGTCCTGGGATCAAGCCCTGCAGGGTCCTGGGATCAGGCTTCTCCCTCCCCCTCTTCCTCTCCCTGCTGCTCCCCCTGCTTGTGCTCAATCTCTCTCTCTGTCAAATGAATAAATAAAATCTTTTTTAAAAAATAAATAAAAATAAATAAATGAAATGGACATATTATGACACTAGAGAAGATCTGTTTTTCATACTTGTTAACACATTTATATACTTACACACTCCCAAATACCTACATGTGCTCCACACATGAGATAGCATGTTAAGTCCAGAGTGAGACCCTAGTTCTAATCCCACCTCTGGCTCCAGTCCATTTCTGTGTAAATTTTGGATAGTCCGTTTAAGTCTAAGTCTGCACTGTCTAATATGGTGGCCACTAGCCTCTTGTGGCTATTCAAATTTAAATTATTTAAAACTGAATAAAATTTGAATTCAGTTCTTCTGTCTTATTTTTTTTTAAAGATTTTATTTACTTATTTGTCAGAGAGAGAGAGAGAGCACAAACAAGGGGAGCAGCAGGCAGAGGGAGAAGCAGTCTCCCTGCTGAGCAAGGAGCCGGATGCAGGACTCCATCCCAGGACCTGGGATCATGACCTGAGCCAAACGCAAACGCTTAACCGGCTGAGCTACCCAGGTGTCCCCAGTTCTTCTGTCCTATTAGCTACATTTCAAATGCTTGATAACTGCCTACCTAGTGGCTACCATATTGGACATCACAAAAAGTTCTCTTGGACAGCACTCATCTAAGTCCTTTACCTGAAATTATTCATCACTGACCACAAATATAATATTTGTTTATTATGAGGGTAAGAAAAATTTAAATATAACAAACTAATTGAAACTATATTATGTGCCCTTAACATTTGACATATAATTGACACTAAAAATAAACCAGAAAAGTATATTTGAACAAATAAAAATGTGCTGATGTCAGAAAAAAAATTGTGTATGCGTGTATGTTAAAGAGACTGAAAAATGAAAAATTCAAAGTACTGTCAATACTTTTACTGACAAAAACGTATATATTCTTTTTTTTTTTTAAAGATTTTTATTTATTTATTTGACAGAGAGACACAGCGAGAGAGGGAACACAAGCAGGGGGAGTGGGAGAGGGAGAAGCAGGCTTCCCGCGGAGCAGGGAGCCCGATGTGGGGCTTGATCCCAGGACCCCGGGACCATGACCTGAGCCGAAGGCAGACGCTTAATGACTGAGCCACCCAGGCGCCCCAAAAATGTATATATTCTATATTAAAATGTTTAATCTAGTTTTTTCAGCATCAAACAATATATTACAACAAAAATTTTTAATTTATAAAAATATTATTAGCAAATACATAGAATTAATAATTTATTTAGTTTTCATTAATGATTTTTTCTTACTATAATTCAAATTCCATATTTTATCCAAGCCATTAATATAAATTTCAAGTACCAATAAGTACACTGTAGAGAAATTCTAAGATGCAAAGAGAATGTAGTAGGGGATAAAGTATTAATCCTGCCATCTTACAAAGATGCTTAAGAGATCTTTAATAAATAAAGGATCAAGATTTCAGTTTTATAGTCCATCTAAAAATAACATCCTTACTGCTCTGATCAGCACCTTCAATATGCAACATATTGAATCTAGTTCTTTCAATTGTCAGGGTTTTTCTCAGGGAATTTTCATGGTAGACTGTGACTTCCAAAGGAAAGGAAATGAATAAACTAGCAAAAGAAGATTGGTTTGGCATACAATAGCCATTCATTAATTTAACTCATCTGATATTTGAAAAGATATACACTCAGAATCCAGCTAACCCCTAGAAAAGGAAAAAATGTTTTACAGATTATAACCTACAGGTACTAGGAATTAGCTGCCTTTAGATGACAGACCTCAGAGGTCCCCACTGACTTCTCTTGTAAGTGAGGAGGCAGTGTAATGCCATCACATTGCCATTATATTGGGTTAAACCATAACTAGGGTATAACTTAGAATGGCATTTTCTAGATGGGGTTGTGGAGAGAGTGGAGAACACTGAGGCTAAATATTAGGCATTAGTAACTGGTCCTTTACATCCATTGTTTCCATTAGAGGGAACTACTCTGAAAGTTCCACTTTTGAACAAGCCTTTCCTCTCTTTTGCCTGGCTCTGAGCACTGGGTAATTTTTAGTGACATAAATGGAATAGCTTAATTCTAAGGGGCTCTTGGGGGAAAACCACTGGATCATTAACATGGTTATTATAGAAAATGTTTTAAGTACAGAAAAGTACAAAGAAAGGAAAATCATCTGTAAATCATACCACCAAGAGATAATCATTGCTTACATTTGGATGTATATCTAATCTTTTTTATGTATATATACAGAAAAATTTTTTTATATATATCTATTTATATATATTATTTACATAATTGGGACCTACTGTTTTATAACATACTTTTTCACTTAATATTTGATAATGTTTCCCACATCTGTAAATATTCTTCAAGAATATGATTTTTAGTTTTTACATATTCAATAATATTAATGTATCCCATAATTTATTTAACAAATGTCCTATGACTTAATTTTGAATTTGGTTGTTTTCAGTTTTTTCCTATTATAGACAGTAGCATATTAAACATCTTTGTAAATCTTTGTGCAAATCTCTGATTTTTTTTTTTTAAAGATTTTATTTATTTGACAGAGAGAGACACAGCCAGAGAGGGAACACAAGCAAGGGGAGTGGGAGAGGGAGAGTGAGAAGCAGGCTTCCTGCCGAGCAGGGAGCCCGACGCGGGGCTCGATCCCAGGACCCTGGGATCATGACCCGAGCTGAAGGTAGACGCTTAACGACTGAGCCACCCAGGCGCCCCAAATCTCTGATTTTTTTAAAGATACATTCATTGTAGTGAAATTATAGAACCAAAGAATATAAAAATGTCCAAGATTTTTTAAATATATATATATAGTCAGATTACCCTCAAGAAAGTTTGTACCATTGTAGACTTCCACCAGCATTGCACATTTCCCAACAGCTGTACAAACTATGTATTGACATTTCTTTTCATTTATTTATTTATTTATTTATTTATTTATTTTTAAAGATTTTATTTATTTGTCAGAGAGAGAGAGAGGACACAAGCAGGGGGAACGGCAGGCAGAGGAGAAGCAGGTTCCCTGCCGAGCAGGGAGCCCAACTTGGGACTTGATCCCAGGAACCCAGGATCACAACCCTAGCCAAAGGCAGATGCCTGACTGAGCCACCCAGGGGCCCCAACATTTCTTTTAAATGTAGGTTTTTTAAAAAATTGGCACCTCGTTGTAATTTGCATTTTTTGGTTTACTGGTAATATTGAACATTTTTCTTAAGTTTTGACCTTTCAACTCAAATAATAAGAATATGTCCCCATAACTTACCTGTTCATTGCCCACTTTTGAGGGGAGGATTTATCATTTTTAGTGATTTATAACAACTCTTTGTATATGAAGGATATGATCCCCTTATCATGTGTTAATGATGATACCCCCAAGCTTGTAGTTTGACTTTTGATTCCACTTATATTTTCAAAGTTTATTTTCCTGTTCTGTATATGGAAGAAAATATAAAGATGTCAACAAAAGAGTTCAATCCTTACTATATAAATATCCTTCTAGGTAATTATGAACTATTTTTTCATATTGTTAATCTATTTCTTCTATGCTGAACATTGAGTATGTGTGTGTGTATATATATAGAGAGAGAGAGAGAGTGTGTGTATATATATATATATATATATATTCAGTGATTAGATTTGAAGGTAAAATATCTAGGAAATTACCACCCACTTTTTCCCTACAAAGTATGAGTTCATTAAGCCTGTCTTGACAGTGGCTACTTACTCTCCTTTCTATTGAATAACTAATCCAATTCATTCAAAACTTCATTTGACTTGAAAAATAAGCAAAACTGGGGTGCCTGGGTTGCTCAGTTGGTTGAGAATCCAACTCTTGGTTTCTGCTCAGGTCATGATCTTGGAGTCCCGAGGTCAGTGAGATCGAGCCCCTTGTTGGGCTCTGTACTCAGCAGAGAGTCTGCTTCTCCTCTCCCTCTCCCTCTGCTCCACCCCCATGCACCCTCTCCAAAATAAATAAACAAATCTTAAAAAAAAAGAACAACTGATCTGTCAGTCATATTCTTTAATGAAGAGGCAAGTAATGTATGCAAATCCTGCATCAAGACCATATAATGAACTACATATACAACTAACAATCTTCAGAGCTGAAGATATTATTTTCTGAAAATGTCATATGATCTAGGATCTACTCCTAGATTATTGTATTATTTTGTTAAAATTTTTATTTTGTTATAATTTTGTCTTATATTGTTATAATTTTGTTTATATTATTTTGTTATAATTTTGTACCAATTGCACACATAGCCCATATAATGTAGATAGTTATAAAATGTCCTATGTGATAACATTGCTTTACAATTTTTCTCCATCGAAATACCTACACTAATCACAAAATTTCACAAAATTTTATATCATATCATTCTTTCTCTCCATGGTATCCTAATTGATAGAAAATTAAACTAGCCTATTATTTGTGCATAAAAGTAACTACAGCATAGTTCTTCTACATCTATATTTTATGAGTATATTAAAATAACTTGCTTCAACAAAAATAACATCATAGCTATTTTGGATAGTTAATCCTCATTCTGTTTTTCTGCTGGAATGAGTTCTTTCTTGTGTGATATTCTAAATTAGAAATATCTTTTTTAAAAATTGACTAGTTATATCAGTTTTCCTTGTAATGATTAAAATTATTACAGAAAATTTTTTTTCAGGGCAATCTTGTTGGAATCAAATTTAAAATACTCACTAGCATATTCTCTATAATGCTATTCTTCCAGGAAATATAAGAGTAACCAAAAAGGCATATTTTGAAGAAAAATAATTATGGAAATAAATATATACAGTACAATGTTGTAAATTGTGAATATTCAGTAAATGAGCCATGACTGCATATTCAAGACTGCATCACTAAAATTAATCAGTATGCTTTTTAAAATAATTTGCTCTTCTGAGAAGAGTTTATAAACATGTAGGAGATATGCAAAATTTATAATATTGTAAATAGAACTCGTTAGTTCTGCGTAATTGGCAAATTGCACTAGTGCTAAAATTCTCAAGGCCACAGCTGGAAATTGCAATGTAGACATATTTTATGCATTTTATTAGAATGAGGAAGGTGATTGCATTTCTAAGAAAATATTTTACTTATAAATTGTATGTTTTTGACTAAGGATGAAATGTTTGGTAAATGTCCTCAGTGAATTCTACCTATTCTATCATTTAAAACTGGTTTTTGGGGCGCCTGGGTGGCTCAGTTGGTTGAGCGACTGCCTTCGGCTCAGGTCATGATCCTGGAGTCCCTGGATCGAGTCCCACATCGGGCTCCCTGCTCGGCGGGGAGTCTGCTTCTCCCTCTGCCCCTCCCCCCTCTCATGTGCTCTCTCTCATTCTCTCTCTCTCAAATAAATAAATAAAATCTTTAAAAATAAATAAATAAATAAATAAAATAAATAAATAAAACTGGTTTTTGGAGGCCCAAAACAAAGGTATCCTGGTGCTCAAAGGGTGTGGGTTCAAGAGTAAGGACTTCAGAGTAAGGGGTTGAGATCGTGAGAAGAGTCTCAGAAGATTCAATTCAATGAGTAGTTGAGATCTGCATGTTCTTGTGACAGAGTAAACAGGCTTTGGAAGGCGGGGGCTGCAGGATGTTTAGGTAGTGGTGTGTGGAAGATTGAGGCACTATAAACACTGAGTTTAAGAACTTTGAACCCTAGTACAGCCATCCAGGACCAGCACTGGTGGAGAAGAATTGAGGAATCTGAGCTTGGTTGGTTAGCAGGTCATAAAGAATCATTGGTACGGAAAAAAAAAAAAAAAAGAATCATAGGTATGGCTGAAAAAGCATGGGAGTGAGTATGAGTAGTTATAAAGACAAATTTTAAGCACTTTGAAACCTGTACCATATTTTTAATTCTTCTCAGTTGACTGAAAATCATTTTGTGGGTCTAAGAAGAGAGGACATTAAGTGCTGGGCCTGGAAGTAGAACTCAAATCTGTGTGACTCCAAAGCTTGAGCTTTTCCCCACTATGTTAATACTGCTATTTGGTGCATAACTGTGGTGTGTGTGTGTGTGTGTGCATTATCCCTTATATTTTTAATTTTCTTTTTAAAATAAAAATAAGATGTTGAGGATGCCTGGGTGGCTCAGTCGGTTAAGTGGCTGCCTTCAGCTCAGGTCATGATCCCAGGGTCCTGGGATCGAGCCCCCAGTCAGGCTCCCTGCTCAGCGGGGAGTCTGCTTCTCCCTCTATCCTTCCCCCCTCGTGATCTCTCTCTCTCTCTCTCTCAAATACATAAATAAAAAATCTAAAAAAAAAAAAAAAAAAGGATGTTGACCCTATTTTGTAACTGTTTCCCTCACCAACTATTGTATTCATGTAACACTTTAGGCTTTGGAGAGTTCTGGTAACAATGGTTCCAGGTACCTAACCTTAAGCCTGAGAATCATATTTAAATCAAAACCAATTCCCTCCATAAAGAACAGTCCCAGAAGACCATACTAAATCTACCAATGACTCATGCCATTCATCTGTCAGACAGCAAGTCCAGAAGTAGTGATGAGAAAAAAGACAATGGTCCAATATTTCTGACTTTGTAAAAACAGTCAAATCATGGAGACGTCCATGACAACAGACTCACCAACTTTTTCTCACTTGGAATGTTTTGGGCTGGTGTGTAGAAATAGCAGAAATATAATCTTCTCCACTGTTTCCTCAATTAGTGTTTCTACTCATTAGATAATAATCAGTAACAGTAAACTTTTAAAACACTACAACTTTGTTTATACAGTAAATAAATGTGTTTCCAAGATACACAGGAAGCAGATATGTGAAGTAAGAAAGTTAATTTTTAAACCACCTTATAAAAATACCAGTTATGTTCCACTGTGGAGAAACATGTAGTCCTCCAAATACGGTTTTATTCTTCTTTTTTTTTTTTTTAGATTTTATTTATTTATTTGAGAGAGAAAGAGAGAGCACAGGGGAGAGGGAGGGAAAGGTGTAGAAGCAGAGTCCCTGCTGAGCAAGCGTGGTGGGGGACACAATCCCAAGACCTAGAGATCACGACCTGAGCAGACACTCAACTGACTGAGCCACCCAGGTGCCCCAATACTTTATTATTCTATTTCATAGTTGAAGTTTGTGATTATATAAAGTCAGATAGTTGGTTTTACTAACATGGAGGCTGGCAAATCACATCCAGGTCCTTAAGTTTTGTCCAGTGTTTTGCTCTGTATTTCCTCAGTCCTTTAACGGGAGCAAACTAGTCTTTCTGTTTAATTCCTCTACTATGTGAACAGAGCAATCACAACAAATTTTGGGGTCCCTGTCCATCAGTAGGGTATAAATATTGTTAATATGAACTTGAATTAAAAATGGCTTTTTAAAAAAGAATAAAAATAGAAAATGTGCCTCTCAAGATCATAGTCTTTGTCTGGGATGCATTTTCTCATCTCTAGCATAAGAGATTTAGAATAGATGAAGGCTAAGCACCATTCCTTTCAGCTCTACAGATCTATGCTTCTATTGTTTCTCACAGACCTTATGAAACTTGCCAGAGCAAAACCAGGCAAGCTGCAACGGCAGTCTCTGAGAGGAACACAGAGGCGCCTCTTCATTTCTTGGGTTTAGCAGCTAATTCGCTTCAGAATCTCATTTTAGTCTGCTGGCTATAGAGCTGGGGCCTACCACTTTCAACCTGGATCACGTGGATCAAGATCAGAGAGAACAGGGCTTTCTCATTCAAAATATACATGTGAAAATAAATTTTAAAAATAAAGCTAGAGAGTCTCTCTCTGTCAAATAAATAAATAAAATCTTTTTTTTATTTTTTATTTTTTATTTTTTTTTAAAGATTTTATTTATTTATTTGACAGAGAGAGACAACACAAGCAAGGGGAGTGGGAGAGGGAGAAGCAGGCTCCCCGCAGAGCAGGGAGCCCGATGTGGGACTCGATCCCAGGACCCTGGGATCATGACCTGAGCCGAAGGCAGTCGCTTAACCGACTGAGCCACCCAGGCGCCCAAATAAATAAAATCTTTAAAAAAAAAAAATAAAGCTAGAGAATACACTAATGTAAAAAAGTTCCCAGGACAACGTGTTTTTTAAAGGGAAGGGGCAAACATCATATAAAGAGATCATCAAATGGGCACCTGGGTGGCTCAGTCGGTTAAGCATCTGCCTTTGGCTCAGGTCATGATCCCAGGGTCCTGGGATTGAGTCCCACGTTGGGCTCCCTGCTCAGGTGGAAGCCTGCTTCTCCCTCTCCTTCTGCCCCTCTCCCGGCTCGTGCTCTCTCTCGCTCTCTCTCTCTCTCAAATAAATAAATAAAATCTTAAAAAAAAAAGAGAGATCATCAAATATTCCTTCAACACAAATCAATTAACACTCCTGGGACCAAGACCAAATCACCAGACACTATTCAAAGATGTCTTTTACAATTTTAAAAGATCCTTATTTCTGCCCTGTGGCAGCTAATAAAATACTTTTAGGGGCTTTTTTAAAAGAAGGAAGTCCACAAGTAGGTTAGACGTTAGACGCTAATGTTCCAAGAGATTCTTTGGCATGGAAATAATTTACACTGCCCAGAATCATAGAAGAATAAGTGATAAGTGGAAAAGAAAATGGTTTTAAAAATATTTAGGAAAAAAGGTCTAAAATAGCAAGCACAAAAGAAGAATTACTTAACATTTCGTAATCATTGACGGTATTTAAAGGCTCTGTCATCTGTCCTTACTTAAGACCACATTTCTAGGGGGGGCGCCTGGGTGGCTCAGTCATTAAGCGTCTGCCTTCAGCTCAGGTCATGATCCCAGGGTCCTGGAATCAAGCCCCACATCGGGCTCCCTGCTCAGTGGGAAGCCTGCTTCTCCCTCTCCCACTCCCGCTGCTTGTGTTCCCTCTCTCACTGTGTCTCTCTCTGTCAAATAAATAAATAAAATCTTTAAAAAAAAAAAAAAACACATTTCTATTTTTTAAAAACTCCAAATACCTAATTTATTCATATTTATTTTTCCTGCATTAAATTATTATGTCACAAAACTGTTTCCTGAAGATTCCACCAGCAACACAAAGTGCCAGTAAGTGCATAGTACAACACGCCGTAGTATAAATTGTATTTAATGTACACTATCAAAAATAAATCAAATCCACCACGTAACGTCCCATCTGGAATCTAACTAACCTCTCTGTGGTGGAATTAGTTGTGTTTCGATTCCAGGTAATTGATTAGGTCTAATCATCAGAATAGAAAGCATCTAATTTGCCAGCAGTGAATATTATAACGGGGGCACACCAGTGAAAGGTAGCACTGGAATTAAAGCACAGACTGGAATGTTAATTCACCCACATTCTGCCTACTAGCCCGGTTCTCCTCCTGAACTCTCCCCCATGGATCTTTTGCGTGCAGAGCTCTCTTTGAAGCTGTGAGAGTTTCATGCGTGGGAAATCAGGAGAATCAAAGCTGCTTTACACAAAAGCATATGGTTGGGAGTCCAGGGGATGCTGAAAAATACAGTATATTAGTCGTCTCCCTGTGGGGAGCTCATCTGAGTTATGAGACCCTCACATTTTGCATTCCTTCGCCTCGGGTGTTCAAATTGCTGGCCTCAATCCTATAGCACCAGGGTTTGTTTTCACATTTAGTTCCCTTGGATTTTTTTTTGTAACCTACTTTCACAATAAAGAGGGAGGAAAATAGGAAAAGAAGGCAGGGGCGGGGGAAAGAATAAATCATTATGCAGCTCTCAACCTCCACAGGGAAATAGCAGTACAAACCCACAGATCCAGAATTGTCAAGCAATGGGGCTGTTTGTTTACAAGTCACAGAATCAGTTATATAACTAGAAGTTAAGGAAATCAAGTGAGTGTTTGAAGGGGAGCAAAGACTGATACTTTTTGAATTAGTCAAAAGACTCCTCTCTGAAATAGATTCAGATAGACTTTCTGCCTACTTATTTTTAGTCACTTTATGAATTTAGTTTTTGAGTTTTATTGTACCAGAGGTACAGTGTTTCTATGTAGATAATGACCACTCATTTTTATCATTAATTGTAGATACCTAGAAATACTTTCTCACCATGGCAGTTGTTAAAGCATTTATAAGGGAAATTGGAATAGTTTTTTACCTGCTGATCTAAAATTCCTCTGTATGATTTAGTAGGAGAATGTGTTACATGACAATAGATCAGTCTAATCTCTCTCCACTCGTCACCCCATAACTTTTTTAAAACTCGTTGGTTGCTTTGTTTGTTTGTTTATTTATTTATTTATTTACTTATTGCTTAAGTTCTGGGACCATATAATGTCTATAAAATGAAGACCTTTAAAAAATATTTCCATGTAGGGGTGCCTGGGTGGCTCAGTCGTTAGGTGTCTGCCTTCGGCTCAGGTCATGATGGCGGGGTCCTGGGATAGAGCCCTGCATCGGGCTCCCTGCTCAGCGGGAAGCCTGCTTCTCCCTCTCCCCCTGCTTGTGTTCCCTCTCTCGCTGTGTCTCCCTCTGTCAAATAAATAAATAAAATCTTAAAAAAAAAAAGAAAAAGAAAAAATATTTCCATGTAAATAAAATTTTTTTTGGTCTGAAACTTTGTAAAAATTTCAACTCTAAGGAAAAATGTTAGAAAATCGAATTAAGTAGATGATTATATTGGGCTCTAATAAATTTCATAAATAATTCAAATTACTCTCAACAAAGCTCTTAAGAAAGTTTTTATGATCTTTTTAATACCTGTATTTATATTTAATATTTTCTTTTTTTAAAGATTTTGTTTATTTATTTGTCAGGGAGAGAGAGAGAACACACAAGCAGGGGGAGCGGCAGGCAAGGGGAGAGGGAGAAGCAGGCTCCCCGCTGAGCAAGGAGTCCAATGTGGGCTTGATTCCAGGACCCCGGGATCATGACCTGAACCAAAGGCAGACGCTTAAATGACTGAGCCACCCAGGCATCCCAACACTTAATATTTTCTAAAAATATGTTTTTTTCCTGAAAACTTATAGCCAGATTGCAGTGCCAAAAGAGAACATAATCTGATAGCAAATTAAACTCAAACTACAGAAGTTTCAGTCAATATGTTTATTGGACATTGTTTTCTTTCTCATTTAGCTAACTTGTTCTTCAAATTGGGTCAGTTTAGTGTTATATGTTACTCCCTACGGAAAATCCTAGGGGAATTGTTGGAGAAGAATTATGTTTTTCACCAGGCAGACAAAAACTGAATTCAGCCCCTTAGGGAACCTTCTCAGGGTGTTTTCTGCTTATGGTGCCAAAGCCCCATGACCAGGAGGGAGCTGCACAGCTGAGACGTGGTACCCAGAAGGCTGCTAAGCTCTTGCACCTGTCATAATAGACACCGAGATTAGGGACTAAGTCCAAGTTAATTTTTTAAGGTGTATGTATTTTGTGTTTGAGTCTTGGCATAGAGCAAGATATTTGGTGGCCTATATCCTTCTACCTAAGTTAGAAGTAGGGCTAAACCGACTCACTGTCAAGAGATGAGAAGAGTGCGACCACATACAGTAGAAGCCCTCTGCTCATTGGTGATCCCATAAATATGTGTTCTTAGCCCAGGAGCATCACAGAGCTTCCGTAGTTGGGGGTTTGATATTTACCGGCTTAGAACAATGATGTGAGTTTGAAAAGGTCTCTCTGTCTATTTACATGTCAGTGAATGTTAAACAGAGAAATATGAGTCCAAATGAAAGGATGAAGATGGGTATCAACTTAAGACTGACCTCTCTCAATTGCTATTCAAGTTTTTAGGTATTTCTGGACCTTAAGGCCATATCATTTCACTAAAAAACAACAAAGATGATTTACACAACTTGTGTGGAGGTAAATTGTATGAACAAAATTTTGTACATATTCATACTTGTATGGGTTATTAATCACTGTTTACAGATAGTGGTAGTGTGCAGCGGAGCCTACAATTTTTAAAATTATCTTTATCTTGGGGCACCTGGATGGCTCAGTCGGTTAAGTGTCCAACTCTTGATTTCAGCTCAGGTAGTGATCTCAGGGTTGTGGGATCGAGCCCTGTGTCAGGCTCTGCGCTTTGCACAGAGTCTGCTTGGGATTCTTTCTCCCTCTCCATCTGCCCCTCCCCCCGGCTTATGCTCTCTCTTCTCTCTCTAAATAAATAAATAAAATCTTTTAAAAAATAAATAAATAAGGTAAACTTATCTTTATCTTGTCTTGCCTGCCGTCCAAAGACATAAGAAAATATATCATTATCATTTAAAATAACCACAATTATAATAATACTTTAACAATAATACATTAATTTAAATAATGAGCTTAACCTTTCAGAGCACTCTTAAGTATATGAGGTAATTTAAACAATATTAGAGCTCATTATTACTTGTATACATTTGTCTGAGATGTGAAATGGCATCATGTCTAATAAGATAAAGATGGAATGCGTTTTAGACATTTACTTTATTTAGACAGTATACTTCATTTCTGTATGTATATTATACTTCAATACAAAGTTTAAAAGGCTCTGAAAATATGACATGCATTTTAATTTGGCATAAAAAAATTACTGAAACTGAGTGAACTAAGTCAATTTTCAAGAAAGGATATATATAGCTACTGTTTCTTCAATATACATTTATAAAAGTGGGGGTGCCTCGGTGGCTCAGTCAGTTAAGTGTCTGCCTTCAGCTCAGGTCACGATCCCAGGACCCTGGGATCGAGCCCCACATCGGACTCCCGGCTCATCGGGGAGCCTGCTTCTCCCTCTCCTTCTGCCTTTCCTCTTTGTTCATGTTCTCGCTCTCTCTCTCAAATAAATAAATAAAATTAAAAAAATAAATTTATAAAAGTGTCTTTTTAAAGTGATTATAAACTACCTATCCTTCAAAAACAACTTCAAAAATAACTGATGATTTGGGCTTTCTGGGGTTGGGACTGAAGTTCCATTAGAACGTCTTAGTTTAAGTTTTAAGTTCAGAGAAAGGATGGGGACAGAAAGAAGAAATGCCTGTTTGCACAGGGTAGGGCAGCTTTCGGTATTTCTTGGAGATGGTTGTTTGAGGTAGTGGAAAGAGAATGGGCTGTGTTGTCCAGTGATGTGGGCTTAAATCCCTGCTCTGTCGCTTAAGCTCACCAAGCCATCATTTTCTTATCTATAAAATGAAAAAGTCGTTTTGCAGAATAGGTGCTCAATACTATTACTGCAGGTAGAGGACATCAACCAAATGACTTCTTGGGTTTCTTTTTTTTTTAAGATTTATTTATTTATTTGACAGAGAGACACAGCGAGAGAGGGAACACAAGCAGGGGGAGTGGGAGAGGGAGAAGCAGGCTTCCTGCTGAGCAGGGAGCCCGATGTAGGGCTCGATCCCAGGACCCTGGGATCATGACCTGAGCCAAAGGCAGACGAGACGCTTAACGACTGAGCCATCCAGGCGCCCCTTGGGTTTCTTTTAAGTGCTAAAATTAATAATTGTAAAATAGATGAACCGATTCCACTTGAAGAGCGAATGGTTGAAACCACAACCAAAGCGGCGCCTGGGTGGCTCAGTCGTTTAGCGTCTCGTCTGCCTTTAGCTCAGATCATGATCCCAGACTCCTGGGATCGAGCCCCGCATGGGGGTCCTTGCTCGGCGGGAAGCCTGCTTCTCCCTCTCCCACTCCCCCTGCTTGTGTTCCCTCTCTCGCTGTGTCTCTCTCTGTCAAATAAATAAATAAAATCTTAAAGAAAAGAAAAGAAAAGAAAACACAACCAAAGATGGCAGGATAAGCTATTAAAATGGCTTTTGTAAAACCTCCTTCCTTCAGCTTTTATCAGCTCTAAATGAAAGCTACTGTATTCATAGCCTAAAGCCATATTTTCACCTCAGGAAAATAATTGTTCCTAGGAGAGCCAAAATGTTCCTATGCTTAATCCTACTGTTTGAAGTATAAAGATTTGTTACATTTTTTTGCCTGAATTGAAAACCCAAGAACTGTTTTAAATACTTTAAGCAAGGATCAAGTGCTTATAAATTCTACGTTATGAATCACTTGAGGATGTTAATGTAGCACATTATAAATATTAATTAATTCTTACCAACACCTCTGCAGTAAAAGCATTATTATCCCTCCTCCCCTTTTATCAGGCAAGAAGATGAAATGTCCATGAGACAAAGCAGTTCACCCTGGGGATGTGTGGAAGAAGCTGCCAAGCCAGAAAAGGGAACCAAGAAGTTTGGAATTGGAGCCCTATGTGTTTACAAAGTAAGAAGAGACTCATTCCAGGGCACCTGGCTGGCTCAGTCGGTGGAACATGTAACTCTTGATTTGGGGTTTGTGAGTTTGAGCCCCATGTTGGGTGTAGAGATGACTTAAACAAAAAAAATCTTTAAAAGATAAGAGAAAAAAGAAGAGACTCATTCCTCACATATAAAAAGATTTCTACTTCTCTTTAGACTGGTATAGTTGCAGGGGGTGGGGGGATGGTTTGTATGTTCAACTGAGACGTTCAAAAATGTTAGCTCTTTGTTTCAGGCACTGTAATCACAAATTATTTGTTGATAATGCTAACACCTCAATCTTTTAGATCTAAACTTACCTAGTAAGCTTCAAACTGTTACCGTAAGTGGATTAAAAATGGAATTTAATAACAATGAAGACCAAAAGCAAAAAGGAAAATAAAAGATTTTCCTCTTTAGCAGATAAGTTATTTACTTGTTTATTGTGGTTTTACTTTCACATTTTTGTCTCAACAATTGTAACTTGTAAGATAACCTAGAGATTATTTTGTGATCTCTTTCTCTGTCCCAATCCTTTGATGTATAGAAGGCACTCAATAAAGGCTTATTGGCTAAAATACAATTCCCCTTCCAATTACAGATTGACCAGTGAGTAGTATAGAATATTGCCTAATGGGTAACACAGTGTATAAACAACTTCACTCACTCAAGCATTCAGTTAATACAGCACATTTACTCCTTTAACCAAGTAATGTGTGATTAGAAGAATCCCAGGAATGAGCCAGAATTAGTTGTGATGACTTCAACTCATTTAGCTTTGGTAAATAAACATCTAGGGCTATTTCTTCTTCAAAAGCTAAAAATTTGACAACAGGAGTATGATTTATGATTTTTAAAAAACAGAAATAGATTGAATGTGTCAAGAGCCAGCATAACATACATTTGTCCAAATTTTATTTTCCAAAAATCACTTATCCTAGCCAAAAAAAAATGCTAGAGGCTGCTTGACTTTCAGAACTGGGTAGTATGAAAAATGGAATTCACCATCACTGAGTAGTTTTTTTCCACAATAAACTGAAATATTGGTTTATATTGCATCCATATAACTCTTTTCTGTCATACTTTCAGAGTTGTGATGTTTAAAATAACACCTTGAAATTGTTGACTATAATGTAGAAAAATAGAATTGAATTTAGTCTTATGGGGTTGGTCTCAACTTCGAGGTACTGCAGTGTACTTACGAAAATGAGCCTTGCAAATGTTTTCCACTAGAATATTTATGGATATAGTAATTTAGTTAGTCATTCCCCAGAGTAGATTATGACATGACAGTAGCAGTGTCCAGTTGCAACTAGAGAAAGACATTTTTAAGAAAACATTTTTAAAAACTTAAAGAAAACCTCACTTCTGTTTTGTTTTGCTTTTTGTCAAAGATTGGTACTAAGTTAAAAAGGTCCACACATTTGAGAAACTGGCTTTATGACTTTTTCTGATAGACTGCTTCCTTTCCTGTTTCTGGGTTAAAATAAGTAACTCCTGAGATTTTAATTTTAGTTTCTTATACAAGACAAAACCAATTGCACTGCTTTATATTATGTCCTGAGCCAGGAATTGAGGCCAACAGTCATGAAAAGATAACCACAAGCTGACTTTTTGTCTTTTGTAGGTTAATACCAACAAAGAAGAGAGTGAGTTGTTTACATCCTTAAAAATAATTTCAGGGGCGCCTGGGTGGCTCAGTCGTTAGCCGTCTGCCTTCAGTTCAGGTCATGACCCCAGGGTCCTGGGATCGAGCCCCGCATCGGGCTCCCTGCTCCGCGGGAGGCCTGCTTCTCCCTCTCCCACTCCCCCTGCTTGTGTTCCCTCTCTCACTGTGTCTCTCTCTGTCGAATAAAATAAAATCTAAAAAAAAGGAAAAAAGAAAAAAAATAATTTCAAAAGAAAAGTGTCTTCATCTTACTATTAATCATATTATTTCCCACTCTTTTTCTGGTGAAGAATTTGGAAATATCAGTTAAGCCCTTACTGGCAGAGATTACTGAGTTTAGTTAATGCTAATGCAACTACGGCTATGGATAGTTGTATATCCAGCAAGATTAAAGCCGTTAACGTACATTTTAAGAACACTAGGGTTCTTTCAACCAGTGCATTTTAGAGACCTTTCTAAACTGTCTCCATGAAATAGAGAGCAAAGAACCTAAGAAAAAAATTAGGCAAGATTGTTTCACTGAGCTCTCTGTTTTCCCTCTGGGGCCTATTAAGTACTATACAAACAAGGCCGCCTCTTATTTTGGCTTATTTGAGGTTGCTATACACCTCTCGGGCAAGTGGAGCCAGCCCTCTAGAACTGTCTGTCTCATCTAGAACGGTTTGTTATTCATATTTTAGTCGTTTTTTTTTTTTTTTCAGTGCCTGTTTTTCAGTTCATGATGTCAGAGTATCTGATACTGATAAAATCAGCCGAAGGTAGACCGGGAAGCCAGCATTTCAAAATAGGACATTAACGCAGTCCTGAGTATATCTCATTCACTGGCACAAATTGTAGGACATCTGGGCAGAAAAAAACAACAAAAAAAACAAAAAAACAACGCTGTTCAGAAATGCCCCCTCGCCTCTCTCGCACGGTCACAATGGCCAAGAATTACACAGAGAAGCCATTTTCAAAGCCCACGTCCTTGAGATGATGCATGAGAAGCCACCCGTGTCGACATTTCATCACTTGGCATCTCTTACGTGTCACCATTTGTCTGAACACAGAGGAGGATGAAGCCAAAGAGCGAAACCGTGTTTAGTTTGGTCTTGTGAAATTCATGCTCGGGAAATTCTTAGGGGTAAAGAGTCTTCTTCATGATCACACTCAATATCCACTACTGTTCATAAGGGATAACCACATATGTTGAAAAGAAAACATGCCCTTTAAAATTGAACTTGGACCTTGGGGATGAAGAGATCTCCCCAGCTAATAGCTGATGGGCATTGCACAGTCTTGAATTCGCTCCCTACTGACCTGACATCATTGAATTTGGAGAGGCAGAGCCAGGTTCATCCAGGGGTAGCAGAGAAGAAAACTGTTTTGAAAAAAAAAAAAGAAAGGTGATTATAATTCAGGCTTTTAAATTAAGTCACAGAAGTCCCTACCTAATTATACCATGAAAACAAGCTCTAGCTCCAAGTTCCTAAGAAAGAGAAGGTTGTGGTGGATTTATTCTTGTTTACTACTTTCAAACAACCACACCACGCTTGATCTGTTTTTCTTTTCTTAAAATAATACGATTAGATCCACCTAAAAAAAAAAAAACAACTAGCTGAAATATTTCAATTTGGAAACCAATTTGCATTTAATTCTTAAGGACTCATGGTAAAGGGAAACAGATGGTAAAAATTATCTTGGCCCACAGAAAATCACAAACCTTGAGCTATATCCCATCACTAACCTTCTCAACCTCAAATGTGAGACAGAGGCCAGCCAGTCACTGGCGCATCAAAGTATTGAGCAACTGTTGTGGGTAGATCATCATAGGAGGTGCTGAGGGGAGACAAAAAGCAACTGAAAAACATAGTTCTTGCCTTTAAAAATGTATAAGGCAAGATGTCAGTATAAATCACATGGACAAGTTTACATTTACTTCCTTGCCTTGAACTTTCCTCTCTCCTTTGCAAAAGATAGTGAACTAAGGGGTAAGAGGAAGGGGGAAAGTTGAGATCCTCAGTAATCTATTAAATGGGGCTGTAAACAGATTTTTGAGCAATCAGGGCCCTTAACTATCTTCAGAAAAGGACAGGGATTAAGAGGACAAGCTTTGAAGATAGATAAATTTGAGCCTGCCACTTGAACATTCCCAACTCTCTGTTTTCATATCTGTAAAATGGGAACAATAATGCTTCTTTACAGCGTGGTTGAGGAAATCAAGATAAAGTACATGAAGGATTTAGCACAGGGCTTGGCAAATAGCAAGAATTCAAATGAACAGTAGTCTTTATTATTATTATTATTAAAGATTTTATTTATTTGACAGAGAGAGACACAGCGAGAGAGGGAACACAAGCAGGGGGAGTGGGAGAGGGAGAAGCAGGCTTCCTGCAGAGCAGGGTGCCCGATGCGGGGCTCGACCCCAGGACCCTGGGATCATGACCCGAGCTGAAGGCAGACGCTTAACGACTGAGCCACCCAGGCGCCCCAGGAGCTTTATTATTATTAGGAATGGATAGTGGCTAATATCTATTTGGTATCTAATGCTGTTGGTATGGAATGTTCCTGATTCTCCCCTCTGGTATTTATCAGTGGCTTAACTGGCTATGCAGGGAGTGTCAAGTACGACCATATAACCTTGGTCACTTCCTTGTTGGGTTTGATCCGAAGGCTGACTCAGCACACTGCCCCTGCTGGAGGGGTCTGGTAGGGGTTGGGGGTAGAAGGTCGAAGAATCACGGCAGGTCTAGTGAGGATTACAACCAGGAGTGTGCTGCCTTAGACAAGCCAGAGCCACTGCGGACACCTCTTGGCTTTGCAACCTTTGGGACTGAGTCGCTTTGTGTGTGCCAGGTTCGTGCCAGGCTCGTCTCACTGGTATTCTGAAGACGCACAAGAGTGTTTCCACTGCACCCTGCTAAGCTCTGGTAACTCCAGGATTGGGAGTCTCAGGCACTTGTTTTGGGGATGAAATACTGTTTTAGAACAAAGGACAACAAATTCAGAACACTCCATGATATGAGGGGAGATACGCCCTGCTTAAAAGAGGGAAAAGCCCCCATAAACTGAAATCACAATTACTGCATTATTGTGGGACAGAGAAAGAAAGTAAGTGGTAACATTTCTGTCTCCTGCCCACATCAGTTGAGGCGGTGGAAATGCGACTATCCGGGAGAATTAAGGGTAAGTGGATGAAAAGAAAGGCCTAAGTCCTGGAATTAGGAAACCTCTGGTCAAGGGTGACATCACAGAAAATAGTTAAATTATTTTTATACATCTGATTAAAATTTGGCTTGGGAATATTTTTTTTTATTATTTGACAGAGAGAGACACAGCGAGAGAGGGAACACAAGCAGGGGGAGTGGAAGAGGGAGGAGCAGGCTTCCTGCCGAGCAGGGAGCCTGATGTGGGGCTCGATGTGGGGCTTGATCCCAGGAACCTGGGATCATGATCTGAGCCGAAGGCAGACGTTTAACAACTGAGCCACCTGGGCGCCCCTTGGCTTGGGAATATTATTTTTAGAGTGGATATCTTGAGATAAATCTGAATATATGTGAACCAAACTGTGTACAACTTATATTGATGCAGAAAGGACATTTTTTTTTACTTGAAAATATTTGGATACAAAGGATATAGAAAATCTTTTACCTCATATCCAGAGGGGGAACAAAAGGGAAGTTGGGGACCCTTGAGTCCTAACCTCTGAGAATATATGCTAATAATAATGCGTGAAGTAATTTGTCTCACTCTTTACTATTAAGAAGTTAGACCCACGTGCAGGTGTCGTTGATGAGCACAGGAAGCTTAAAGGCCGTCCAATCCGTCCTGCCGCTAGTACCACCTAGTGGCAGCCAGGGAGATGTGTAAGCATCTTGCATCTCTCAACAAATGGCTTTGAAAAGTCACAAAAGCATACATCTATAAAACTCATTGTTAAAAACAACTTGAAAATGCACAGGAATTCAGAGCAAATTGTCAAGATTCCCTCCATTCCCTCTCCCAGTCCCACTCGTCTTCCTTACTAATAATAACCTGCTGTGCACTTCTTCAAATCCCAATCTCTGTCTTTCTCCCTGACCCTCTATTTGTCTTACTCCCTGCACTTAGTTTATTTATTTATTTTATTTATTTACTTATTTATTTATTTGACAGAGAGAGAGCGAGAGAGGGAACACAAGCAGGGGGAGTGGGAGAGGGAGAAGCAGCCTTCCCGCCCAGCGGAGAGCCCGGTGTGGGCTTGATCGCAGGACCCTGGGACAATGACGTGAGCTGACGGCAGACGCCTAACGACTGAGCCACCCAGGCGGCCCTCCCTGCATTTAGTTTAAAAAAATATATAGATGGAGGAGCGCCTGGGTGGCTCAGTCGGGTAAGCGTCTGCCTCCGGCTCAGGTCATGCTCCCAGGGTCCTGTGTCGGGTTCCCTGCTCAGCAGGGAGTCTGCTTCTCCCTCTCACTCTCCTCTGTGCATGCTCTCTCTCTCTCAAATAAATAAAATCTTGAAAAAAAAAAAATAAATGGAATCATACTACATATTATGGGGTGATTTCTTTTCACTTAACAAGTATACCTAGTTCCTAGCATAGCAGAAACTATCACTAGTGGGTCCAGACACTACAGTTTGCTCCCAAGCTCAACTGTCAGGTGGGCTTTCAAATTACTGAGCTGGAAGAGTTATACGGGCATTAAAAATGCCTTCCCCTGGGCGCCTGGGTGGCTCAGTCCGTTAAGCGTCTGCCTTGGGCTCAGGTCGTGATCTCAGGGTCCTGGGATTGAGCCCTGTGTTGGGTTCCGCTGCTTCTCCCTCTGCCTCTGCCCCTACCCCCATCCCCCACAGGTATCTCTCTCTCTCAAATAAATAAATAAAATCTTAAAAAAATAGTCTTCCCTTGAAGTGGTTCTTGACTCAGACTAACCATTATCACTTGCCCTACCTCATTCCCTATGAGAACAATAGTCCCTCTACCTCTCCATGTGGTGGTCTAAACTGGCAATGGGGGCGCCTGGATGACTCGGTCGGTTGAGCGTCTGCCTTCGGCTCAGGTCATGATCCCAGGGTCCTGGGATCGAGCCCCTCATCGGGCTCTCTGCTCAGCGGGGAGTCTGCTTCTCTGTGCTCTCCCTCTCTCTCTCTCTCTCAAATAAATAAATAAAATCTTAAAAAAACAAACAAACAACTGACAATGGGCGGGCTGCCTCCACGCAGCCTCCTCTCCTGCATTCTCATAGTCCGTTAACACCACCTCAGAAACCTCCCGGTCTATATGGGCCATTGTTCCGATTTCCTTCCCTTCCTCACTCCTCACCACTGCAGATGCTTCCTTCTGTATTTCTCTCCCTGCCTCCAAACCGCCAACAGGGAGATCACTCTGTAACACACATGTCATCCTGTCATTTTACACTTAAAAAAATTCCTGCAGCTCTCATTTTCTGCAGAGCAAAGCCTAAACCATTTGCATGTATGCAAGGCTCCTCATAGCCTGGCCCCAACCTGTGCCTCTTTTCTCCCCCACTATTCCCTACACTCTAGCCACACAGAATCCCTTGTTCCAGAGTGGATCACCCGCCTTCATATGCAAATACCCTGCAATTCCTTCTCTTTGCCTGAAATGTGCTTTTTCTCCTGTCTTCCTGATTAGATTCTACTAATTTGTCAAGATGCATCTCAAATATCACCTATGAAGTTGCCTTCAATTCCCACAGGCTCCTCCCCTATCCTTTCATGTGTTTTATATGCCCTTCAGCATAGCATTTACCACATTTTATTGCAATTATCTGGTGATGAGCACTTTGAATATTTATTGTAGTACCCTCCCCATTTCCTATCCCACAGAGTAGCTGTAACACGAATATTTGTTGAATGAGTAAATGAACATTAAAGAGAAGAACTAGGGGCGCCTGGGTGGCTCAGTCGTTAAAGGTCTGCCTTCGGCTCATGTCATGAGCCCAGGGTCCTGGGATCGATCCCCGCATTGGGCTCCCTGCTCTGCAGGAAGCCTGCTTCTCCCTCTCTCACTCCCCCTGCTTGTGTTCCCTCTCTCGCTGTGTCTCTCTCTGTCAAATAAATAAATAAAATCTTAAAAAAAAAGAGAGAAGAACTGGGTCTATAGTGAATAGACCCAGTGGTTTCTAAACCTTACCGTGATAAGGGTCATCTAAGGTTCTTATTAAAATGCAGATGCTTTGGATTTACTCTCAGAGGGCCTACCTTATTTGACAGGTCTGCAGAAGGTGGGATTCAGGAATCTACATTTTAACAAGCACCCCAGATAGTTCTGATGGCCTGTGAGAAGAAGCCCTCCCTTAGATTGCAAAGCAAATAATCTGAAAAAGAAAAGAAAAAGCAAAGAACAGTTGTTCCTCGAGATGGCATACAATGAAGAATGTGCTTATGCCCATAAGAGATCCCTTGAGGTGATTGTTCTCCAGAGGTGTTTGCACTCCTAGAATAAATAAATAGCAGTCTAAGTTTGAGAAAAACCACAGTGCAGTGAATTCTGTGAAGACTCTGAAGAAGCATCAAGCTCTATGTATAAGGGCTGGACTGTTTCTTTTTCAGAACAGTTGTCAAGTCCCATATGTTTGTTTTGTTAGAATAGTCACTATTTAGCCAGACCCAAGCTGTTTTCATTAATATATTGCATTTGTATTAAGCTTCTCTTTGGATGTTCTCCAAGAATTTTAGCAGCTTTAAGCCTGTCTTCCCTCATTCCCTGAGGGAGGAACAAGCACAAGGTCATGCCAACTCGCCAACTCGTTAGAAGCATTGCTCAAGAACAGCTCCTGGGGCACCAGATGCAGGCGAGAGGGAGAAAGTGGGATAATTCCCAGCCCCTACCCTCCGCTCTCTCTCATTTTCCTCCACCCACCCTTCCAAATGCTCACTGGTGTCTTCAGCAGGTGGCTCCTACCCCGCCTTCAAGTTGGCTCAGAAATTTCCCTCCCCAGATAGATAAGCTGCAAAAAGATTCCCAGGTTCTAGATAATGCAGGACTGCCAAGGAACACACTGACGAAAGTGAAGACTTCATACAACTAAATTACAGGATTTTGTAGAGATGGCAGCAGATGTCCCCTGGATGCAGAGCACCAGTTCTCCCAGAGGTCCAGGGGCTCCAACGTAGCCACATGGATCTGCCTGGACTTGCCCTGACTCCTCATTCCTGGGACTTTCCTTCTGGTGAACGCCCTCTCAGCTCTACAGACTCTGATTTCCTCAGATCCAATGAAGCTAACCCAATTGAATCAACCCAGTTTCTGATTTAGGTACTTTCCTGACTCCATATTTGCTAGGTTCTGTCTTCTCAACCATTGTCTTCTTAGCATGCCCCCCCCCCTTTTAAGATTGATTGATTTATTTTAGAGAGAAAGAGAGAGAGAGAGCATGAGGGGAGGGGCAAAGGGAGAGAGAAACTCAAGCAGACACTACACTGAGTGCAGAGCCCTATGTGGGGCTGAATCTCACAACCCTGAGATCACAACCTGAGCTGAAACCAAGAGTTGGATGCTTAACCGAGTGTGCCACCCAGGTGTCCCTTAGCATGTCCACTCTTCAGCTTCATGGCTCCAGACTGGGTGAAAACACCACTACAAGGCCAAAGTAAGATACATATATATTCAAAGCAGACCATCATTAAACTCTTCTCAGATGATTTCTGAGAAACATTTGATTCTGGTCAGTTTTCCAGAAGGATTTATATACCTGAAGGAAAGAGGAGACACCCACACTGGCAGCTACCCTTTGGGAAGTCTGTTAAGTGGTGTGTCCTCTGGAATTATATTCCCTGATGCTTTAGGGAGATGGTCTGACCTTGAAAACTTGATTTCTTGACTCACAGGCCACTTTGCATCAGTATCTTCAATATTTTTTTTAAGTAAACGTATAGTAAAATCAACTCTGTGTATGTGAGTGTTTGTGTGTGTGTGTGTACAGTTCTGTGAGTTTTAACACATGGATGGATTCATGCAACCACCAGCACTATCAGGATATAGAACAGTTTCAACATCCCAGGCAACTCCTGCATGCTGCCCCTTTGAATGTATCCGAGCTTTACTTTAAGGCTTAATCTCGTAAAAATCACTACGGAAAGGTTAAGCTCTATAAAAAGTTACAAAAGTCTATGCTCAGTATTTGAAGAAACTTGTCATTCAGGGTTGGAGGATAAATTCCCATAATCCCAAGTGCTAAATGGATTCTTAAGTTGTCTTTCCAGGCAACCTGGCTGAGCAATTCCCTTTAACCCCAGCAAACAAGAGCTACTTAGCTTCAGGAAGAACATCCCTACGCTGAATGGAAACCTGATGATGATTTAAAGTTACATCCATCACACCCATTACTTTGGGTATAACTTATATGAATCTGAAATAATTAGGCTGCAGCCATCAAAATTCTAAAATGTCTCAGTATGGTCTTTTCATAAATTTCAATATGTAATTATCTCGATTTGGGGAAATAAGTGCCCAGTGTGCATGCGTGCATGCGCACATGCGCATGCGCGCGCGCGCGTGCACACACACACACACACACATACACACACACGCACACACACACATCTACTCCACAACAAAATAAAAGCCTAAAGAATAAACTGAGAAAATCACGATTCTGACTGGGTTTTGAGCTAAAGAAATTGAAAGAAAAGAGTATTTTAGAATTTTTTTTTAAATCAGATAAAGTGACCGATAAAGGCAAAGGAAAAACCAGTTCTTTCAGCTTTGAAAAATTCAGAGTGCTCCCATGTTTAAAGGGCTTGTTGAATTTTTGGAACATTCAAAAAATATTTTTGTCAAATAATTTGGCATTTAAAATTCTGCTTCGGGGCGCCTGGGTAGCTTAGCTAGTTAAGCATCTGCCTTCGGCTCAGGTCATGATCCCAGGGTCCTGGGATTGAGCCCCGAATCTGGCTCCCTGCTCAGCGGGGAGTCTGCTTCTCCCTCTCCCTCTGCCCCTCCCCATGCTTGTGCGCTCTCTCTCTCTCTCTCAAATAAATAAATAAATAAATGAAATGAAAACAAAATAAAATTCTGCTTCAAGAATTGAGGAAGGGTGCCACTAACATCATTGTTACCTCATGGGCTATGTCCTTTCTAGGAATAACTTTCTCAGTATGAGGGAAAAGGTTCTGGGGCTGTCAGAGACCAAGAGTTTGGAGACTTCCAGAGGCTGGTGTGTGTGTTGGAGTCACTGGGTTTTCATTCCGCCTCTTCCACTCACACTAGCTATGTGACCTTGAGCAGGCAGCTTAACTTCTCTGAGCTTAATATCCTCATTTTAACAATGGAAATCATATACACTTTATAGGGTAGTTGGAGGATTTAATGAGATAGTATATATAAAATGTCTGCCCCACAACAAGCACTTCATGAATGTGATTTTTGCCTTTCCTTTCCCCATTTAATCCACCCCACTACTTCCAGAGCCCCATCTAAACTAGCTCAGAATTTATCTCATTTTTTTAAGTCCATGAGAGAAAACAGATGGTTTAATCAGTCTCCTAATTCATTCCATGACTTTAAATTTTCCCTGGCAAGAAATGATGTTTTAGAACTAATTGAAAACAATTATTTTTCTTTTTGGAGTAGTTCCACTTTAGGACCCTCAGTAGAAAAGGAGAGTAGCTGGTCAGGGCTCCTCAGTTGTAGATCAGGAAAGTCTAAATTATATTGTCATAATATACAACCCCAGATCTTAGTAGTGTCTTATGATAGTTTCTCATTCATCAAAAAAAAAAAAAAAAGGATGGATTCATACAGCCTGGAAGATGGATAGATAAGTGGTAAAGCAAATATCACCAATTGTTAACTGTGAAATCCAGGTGATGGGTATGTGGATGTTTGTTGTACAGTTCTCTCAACTTTTCTGTATATTTCAACATTTTCACATTAAAAGTTGGGGAGGGCGCCTGGGTGGCTCAGTTGGTTGGGCAACTGCCTTCGGCTCAGGTCGTGATCCTGGAGTCCCGGGATCGAGTCCCGCATCGGGCTCCCTGCTCAGCGGGGAGTCTGCTTCTGCCTCTGACCCTCTTCCCTCTCATGCTCTCTGTCTTTCATTCTCTCTCTCGCAAATAAATAAAAAAAAAACTCAAAAAAAAAAAAAAAAAGTTGGGGAGAAAAGTTTATTTCTTACTTATGCTACAGGCCCAACATAGGTTGCCTAGGATTCTACTCCATATCTTCTCATGCTAGGATGCAGGTTGACGGATCAGCTTGAAAGTGGCTGGTTGCCATGGCAACGGGAAAGAGAGTTCTGTTGGGTATCGCACAGACAGCTGGATATTTTGGGCTGAAAGCAAGAGTCACTTCTGCTCACAATTTACTGGCCTGAGCTACACTCACATGGCTCTAGCCAGGCCATGGAATTGCAATCCTATCATGCGCTTAAACAGGGGAAGGCTGGAAACCTTTGGTGGGTAGCACACATGATTACCCTGCCATAAATAAACTCCTTAAAAGAACTACACATCTTAGTACCATCAACACTAACAATACTCCTAACATTAAAAGGCATATTCACGGGGCGCCTGGGTGGCTCAGTCGTTAAGGGTCTGCCTTCGGCTCAGGTCCTGATCCCAGGGTCCTGGGATCCAGCCCCGCATCGCGCTCCCTGCTCTGCTGGAAACCTGCTTCTCCTCTCCCACTCTCCCTACTTGTGTTCCCTCTCTTGCTATGTCTCTGTCAAATAAATAAATAAAAATCTTTAAAAAAAATAAAAAAGGCATATTCACCTAAATCAACGTCAGTATGAGAATTCAGAAGCTTTTTTCTTTCTCATTGGCTTTCCTTCTTTTAGAGGGAGCAGAACTAACCTCCTAAGGGTTAATACATTCCATACTTCTCACTGGCTGGTTTTTCAGCCAGCCAGTCAGCCAGCCAGCCAGCTAGCTCTTTCTAGAATCTCATCACCTTTTAATTGAGTCAGCTCATTCTCACTGAGTCAGTAAGAACATGTGGAAGCCATCCAGAGAACTTAAGAAAAGCAGAAGTTAGGTGGAGGCTGATGACACTTTTCAGAAATGGGGTAAAAAAGAAAAAGTAAAATATTTGAGTAAACAAGATTTCGAAATTATTCTTGACTCAACATTTTAGAGAAGTCAGGACCGACTTCATAGTGGGGGTGACATTTAAGCTGGCATCTGAGGGCATTGCTAGGTAGAAAATGGAGCGGAGCATTCCAAGCAGTGGGAACAGGGTGTGCAGTGGCAAGGAAACAGTTCTGACTTGGTATATCTGAAGGAGAAGCAGAAGTCCACTATGGCCAAGTCTAGAGTGCCTGGGTGGGACCAAAAGTATTGCCCGATTTTTCACCCTTTAGCAAATGGGAACGGAACAATGTATTTGGTAAGGAAAAATTGTGGTGTCCTATCTAGTGCTTAGTATGACTTTAAAGACAAAAGGCCATCTTTAAGATATATGCTGTGTAGAGTGCCATAGATCTCTTTTTAAAAATTTTACTTATTTATTTGAGAGAGAAAGAGAGAGTGCACATGAGTGCACAAGCAGGGGGAGGGGCAGAGGGAGAGGGAGATGGAGAAGCAGACTCCCTGCTGAGCAGGGCTCCAGCCCAGGACTGCAAATCATGACCTGAGCCAAAGGCAGCTACTTAACCAACTGAGCCCCCCAGGCGCCCCAAGTGCCATAGATTTCTATACTGAGTACTGAGTTTCGAGAAATTGAGCACTTCTATTTATTGGCAGTAATTTTTAAGTCTCATTTATATTATGAGATTTATAAGATATATTATATAATATATATTTAAGAGAGTCATAGTTATTTTCTTGGTGAAAAGTGATTGATTTACTAGTGACTGATTTACTAGGCTGCAAACAAACTTAGGCAAAACCACCAAGTTAAAAAAACAAACACTGTAGGAGTGTGGGCACATAATGAAATCATTTTGAATGAAATGTGTCAGGAGGAAGGAGATGGGAAGAAGGGAAAGAAGATGCTTTGCATGGGGTATGTTATTTAATCCATAACACACTTTGTGATGGTAATATCACTGTCACCATTTCATAAATGAGAAACGGAAGATCAAAGAAAGGAGTTCCCTATAAAATTAGGTGATTAAGCTTGAGCCTTAATTTTCACCAGCTGAGACTAATTTTTCCTCTGTAAAATGGAGATATGACAGGCGCTGCCTACCTCACGGAACGTTAGGAGGAGTAAAAGAAATAACAAATAGAACTTGAGACATCATTCTTGACCTTTACCAGATTTTAAGTTCTCTGACTCTGTCCTGATGTTTCCATCAAAACTGGGTCTTCCTAAAAGAAACTTTAGGGAAGCCTGTTTGTGGAGAATTTCTTTTCCCAGCATATCTTAAAATATACTACTTCAAGCTATTTACTTTTAAATAATTAAAATATTGTCTATACATGTGGGTGTTCTTTTGTTTTTTGTTTTTGTAAAAAATAGAACATAAACTTTGGCCATTTCTCCACATCCGTGTCAGGAATATCCTAGAAGAAGGAGTTTTATCTCTTAAATACCTTCAGTTTTTCTCTCGACGTTTTTAATGATTTTGTTTGAAAATTTATTTTGCCCTTTATGTCTTTTAAACAAAATGTACTGAATAATGCTATGTGCCAGTCAATGATCCTATAATAGCGATATAATGGGACAGATTTAGCTACACTTGTGGTGGACGTAACGTATAAATTGCCAAATCCCCAAGTTGTAGATCTGAAACCAAGGTAACATTTGTGTGGCAACTATATTCAAATAAAAAAAGGATAATAGATTAGAAAAATAATGCTATGCGTCAGACACCCTTCTAAAGTTTTTACATAATTTATTTAATCCTCATAACCATGCCATAATGTAAAACTGTTCTTACCTCCATTTTTCTAAATGAGAAAATTTGAGAAAAGCGATATTAAGGTCTTACAGTTGTTAGATGGACGAGCCAGGATTTGACTTGGGGGGTCTGGGCTTCAGGATCTGAACTCTTAAACACAGAGTCATGATGCTACATTTCCGAAGATAATGGATCGTCTTTCTAAATATATCAGGGTAATGATTGCGTATATCGATTTTTATTTGATGTCCACAGGAACTACTGTGATCTAGCACAGGATTGTAGCCCTATACTGTAGGGATGTCCCTATCTATTATACTTTTTGATGTACTTTACCTGCTTTTTTTCTTTGTCCTCTCTGTGAGAAAAAGATTATTTGCAGTGTATCTACTCTTACAAATTGCCCTCTTTCCTCCAATTATTCTGCTTCTGATTTCCTAAAAGTCAGAAACCAGATCACCCTATATGTTAGAACTGTCTCTGAAGTAGGAGTCATGAGATCTTGAGAGAAGACCCAAGCCTTTAGTGAATGGACTTTGTGACATCTGTGACAGGGATCTTTATTTTTTGGCATGTTTTCTGTTCTCAACTGTGATCCAGATAGTTTGGATGGCTGGGTAAGTACCTCTCGATAAGCGAGGTGTCACAAAATATAAATTCAAGGCATTTCTACTCTTCACCTGTTCAAAAGTGTTTTTAGTCATCATCATAATTAGAAGGATGGCCTAGTTCCTCAAGCTTCTGGGTAGCCATCTGATGCTTAGAAGTAGAGAGACATGGCTACAACTTGTATAAAAATAGCCCTTCCAGATGGCTGAGGGGCAAAGTTACAACTCAGCAGCTTGATATAGCTGAGCACTCACATTTTGGAGTAGGAGGAGAGCTATGCGAGAAGTAGCCAGAGGGACTGGGCTGGAGTCCAATCATAAGTAGAACAGTATACGCCAGGAGAGATCACTTAACGTGGCAGATTAGCTATTAAGATTTCCTGTTTACTTCAGCTCCATCTCCTCTCCACCTCCTTTGATTCAACCTTACCTCTTAGCCCCAAGGAAAAGACACACGCTTTTTTTTTTTTTTTTTTAAGGAGTGTAAAGTAGAGGTATAAACTTTAAATCTTAAAGGGCTTTAGAATTCTATTAGCCTAACTCCTTGTTTTTTTGCAAGCAAACCAAGACGTACAAAGGTGGTGACCAGTCAAGCTCAACCAGCATGTTTGTGGGACTCAGATGCTCCAGCTTCTTGTCCGGGGCTCATCTGCCCACTCTTCTGGGAGGAGGTGTGTGCAGTTACACCACGCCACGTTTCCCCAGCTCTGCTTTGAGTCAGTCCAAACTCAAAAATTAAAGCCTCTATTTTTTTTTTTTTTTAAGATTTTACTTAGTTATTTGACAGAGAGAGACACAGTGAGAGCTGGAACACAAGCAGGGGGAGTGGGAGAGGGAGAAGCAGGCTTCCTGCTGAGCAGGGAGCCCGATGTGGGGCTCGATCCCAGGCCCTGGGATCATGACCTGAGCCGAAGGCAGACACTTAATGACTGAGCCACCCAGGCACTCCTAAAGCCTCTACTTAAAAAAAAAAAAAAAAAAAAGGAAAATTGCCGAAGCTGTGATATTGCCTCCATCCCTCAAAACAAATACTAAAGTTCCGACAGATGAGTCACTAGCTTGAAACCTCATTTCGCAAATGAAAATATTTACTAATCAGAGGTTTCAAGAGATTAAAATACGTAGTTTTCATATTTTCCCACCATCTAATAAGCCTGCCTCTCTACTGGATATTCTGGAAGAAAACTTAAGCCTCTGTCTGTACTAAATCTGTTGCTTATGTCAATGTCTGTTGCAATAAGTGAAAGTTGGTTTTTAAAATACAGTCATCAGGAGTGGATTCATGCTTATTTTTTAGCAGGAGTTCTAGGAGACACTATTATTTTTGAAAGACGAAGGAATTGAGAAACGTACCGTTCTCTTCTCAACACCGCTCACGATGAGCCCAAATCCAAGGCATTGCTGTGCCCTACTGGCAATATGGCCTCATTACAGGTAAGCGACTCAGCGGGGCAACGGGTTTGCTGCCAGCCTTGCGAATGCGGTTCCACAGTAAACTCTTTACAACACTCCCCCTAACCTAGCATATACCCACACGAAGTCTTTGCAGGTAGCAGAAAAGCAGATCCACAGCTAACTTCTCCCGACGCAATAGGATCTATGCTTCCCAAGGGAACACAACACCATTGCGGGGTAGTATGCTACTCTCCCAGAGAAAATGTCTTTCCTTCTTAGGGAATTTATCCTCAAACTGCATGGAATGAGGGATTTGTGCCACAGAACTTGCAGTCCCCTGGGAGCAGGCAAGGAGCTCTCCATCCCAGTGTCCATTCACTATTACAATAGCATGTCCTCTAGCTGCTCAGCTACACAGCCAGCTGATGGGAGTGGTCATCCCAGGAGGAAGCATGGGGAGAAGTAGGGACAAGCAGTTTTTGATTGTCCACCAAGTGCCTGAGTCTCTGCTAGCCTTGTTAGAGCTGGCTGGAGTGCTCCTGTTCAATTGTCCAAGCTGATCTATGATGAAGTGTGCTGATTCTCCTCCAGGTACGTCCTCCGTACCCTGCAATGTAGCTGGAGATCTGAATGGGGCTGGCCTGGAACAGAGGTCCACCGTCTAGACAGATATTGCCCACATGAAGAAGAAAAGCCAGGGCATGATTTTCAATACCTTTATTAAGAAATATCAAAAGTTCATTACAGTTCCATACACAGTTTTACAAAGTTCAAGTGAAGGGGAATTTGGGATGCCATCATATGCGTGTTTGAACACTACGGCAGCTTGCCAAAAAGGTAACCCTAAACTTCTGTCACCTTGTTTAACAGTGGACCCCAACCATGCCTTTTCCCATTTCTACTAGGCCACAACATAATCCCTTAAGTTACCTGAAAGAGTTTTAATGTGTTACATATACTTCTTAAATACTTGCCCTTTTGTTTTGTCATTATTGTTCCCTGAAGAAGCTGAGCTGTTTATATGAAGCACAACATCTGAGTCCCACTCATTGCTGTGTGTCTTACATTTTCACCAAGCCTCCCTTGAGAGCTGGATAACACTGCAAGTTACATGTGACCATATTATACTGCGGAGAGAACCCACACACGTTGTTATTTTTTTATTTAGCATTTAACAACAACAAAAAAATGGGGGAATCCCTCAATGTGGAAACAAAACACCACAGTCATTCAGCGGAATGGCTAAAAATGGGATATGTCTGCCAGTTCCACTGAGCTCCTCACAAGCGGTCAACGGCATGACCAGGAACAACTGGATGCAGGAACACCAACACGGAACACAGCAAGGGATCTTCTCGGGGGTGGTACATCGCAATTTTTTATGTCAGGGACATGGCATCAGAAGGGAATTACACTTTCAAAATAATCGGGGCCAGTAGGTCAACGGCACCCGATGGGAAACATCAACGGTGTTGTGTGCCTTGGTGAAGGCTTGCGCTGGGTTATCTGAAAGTTGATTTTTGAAGAGATTGTCCAG
Organism: Phoca vitulina; assembly: GCF_004348235.1. Taxonomy (NCBI): domain Eukaryota; kingdom Metazoa; phylum Chordata; class Mammalia; order Carnivora; family Phocidae; genus Phoca; species Phoca vitulina. Next base: position 27,565,657 of record NW_022589715.1, on the reverse strand, counting down.
CAACATCAGAAAGAGCCATCTTCAGAGGAAGGACTCCTTGTTCACCCACATGAGGCTGCGCGTCTCATTGGGCTTGCATTCATACTCAATGACAGAGAACGGGCTTCCCCATTGGCAGTGATCTCGCTTGTGGTAATTGTAGAACTTGACTTGCCATACCGTCTCGAAGGTCCCAATGTCAGTGAACTGAGGGGAGAGAAACACGCACCATAAAAACCTCATTCTGCCACGAACAACAGATAAGAGCTCATGTTAGGGAAAGAGATCCTGCATATTCAAGGGTCAACAGTCAAGACTCTTTTGGTTTGCAAAGTTTAAGCCTTTAACTTTAATGAACTATTTTCCTTTATTATGTGAGCTAATTTCCTGAAAAGCTGTCTGTAAGCCATTTTTTTCTCTATAAAATCTTATTCCTATTGTACAAGTGGCATTTGCTGTCATACGGTCTTTAATAAACATAACTCCCCAAGTTTATCTGTTTTCCAAATTTAATTATTGGAAACCACTCTTTGAACCTCAGACTTTCAGAGCTTGCCACGAAGGGGGTTTAGGAAGAGAAGAGAGGGAATGGTGTTTGATGATTATCTTTTGGTGTCTATTTCAAAAGATAGTTGTACAAAATAACATATACACAGTATCACTAAACGTAAGATACAATTGCCGTTTTGTCATTAATTTCACTTCCAGGGAAAAATATTTTCTTAGAAGCATTTGATTGTTAAAGACCCTACTTTAACTTTTAAAAATACTGTTGAGCATTTATGAGTCAGGAATCCATGTCCATGTCTCAGGCTTCGATTGTACATTGTCCAGAACCATATTTGAGTAACTATTATGTGCTTTGCACACACAAAAATTTGTATGAGGTAGGATTCTTGCCCTCAAGAAGTTTGCATTCTACTTCCAGAAGGTAGGCCCTGCGGATCACTGCATAGAATTCTCCTGAGCCCTAAGCACGCAATTCCCATGTAGCTGAGAAGAGGACATAGAATACCCTGGGGGCCACTTGGGCAGGTGTTCAAGTGGCCTGCAGGGTAGCCTAACCCTGCTACTGCCTCCTGGAGCTATTTAGGGGATCTGGCATTAAACAGCATGATGCCTGTCGTTATTTTCTCCTCTGACCCTCTCCTGTCATGGGAGGGGACGGGGACTGCCTTGGCAGTGTTCTTAGACTTGTCAGGAGCCAGAAGACATGGAGTGGGGCAGGGCAGTAAGCAATAGGAGCCTTATGCTTGACACTGCTACAGGAGGAGGGTGATCAGGTGCTTCCCAGATGGCTTTCCAAGATGCTCTCCAAATTCTATTCTGCACCATTGCCTCATCCTGCTAATTTGATCCCAAAACAGGGTTTGGTTTTCTTTTGGGAAACATGCCTGACTCGAAACAGTGGGTGATATACCTAGAGTCCCCAACTCTTTCCCCAGGTAGGAAAAGAAAGTATCTTTTTCTAGAGAATCATGGCTTAACAGTCTAGAGACCTGTCCAAGTACACAGTAGCTTTATTCACTATAGCTTCAGACTTGAATCAGCCCAATGTTTCATCACTCACTTGGTGATAGACAAGTGTTAGTATGCCTGTCATTATGGCATTTTACTCAACAATAAAAAGAAACATATTGGGGCGCCTGGGTGGCTCAGTCGTTAAGCGTCTGCCTTCAGCTCAGGTCATGGTCCCAGGGTCCTGGGATCAAGCCCCGCATCGGGCTCCCTGCTCAGCGGGAAGCCTGCTTCTCCCTCTCCCACTCCCCCTGCTTGTGTTCCCTCTCTCGCTGTGTCTCTCTCTGTCAAATAAATAAATAAAATCTTTAAAAAAAAAAAAAAGAAACATACTGATTCAGGCAGCAACGAGGATGGATCTCAAAGATGTGCTGAGCAAAATAATCCAGACTCCAAAGAACACATATACTGTATGATTCCATTTATATAAAACTCACATATGTATGTATGTATGTATGTATGTATGTATGTATGCTGACAGGAAGCAGGAAGCATCTGTGGTTACTTAGAGCCTGGGGTGGGAGGAAGGGATTAATGATTGATGAAAATGTGTAAGAGGGAACTTTTTTGGGGGAAATGTTTTACTTCTTGACGGGTGGTGATTACATGAAAAAGAAAAAAAATGGCGAACATCTGAAAAATCTTTAAATGTAATATTATTAGTAATTAAAGAAATACAAACTTTGACAGAGGTATTATTCACCTATCAACTTGGCAAAAATGTCTAAATACCAGAAGCAATTTAAGCATCCGACTTTAGGAGAATATAATGAAAATGGTGGTGTATCTATATGATGGATTTGTGTAACCATTACACAGGAATTTAGGGTTTTTAATGATGAGAGAAAATGCTGAGAACAATGTCAACAAGAAAAAGGGATTAAAACTGTTTATATACAGTGTGAGCATAAGTATATAAAATAAGACATATAGAAAAAAGAGAATGAAAAAATATTAACAACAAAGCTTCTAAGTAAAGGAATTGAGTGTTTTTCTATCTTTTCTACTTGGATTTTCTGCAATAAATATGTTACTATTATAATCATAAAGAATGTTTTAAATGGTGAAATGGAATTATCGTCCCTAAAAAATTAACACACATATCCCTCTAACCTTAGGGATTTTATAAATTCTATCAAGGATACATAGAGGCTAATGAAAAGATTACAGCTTTGTTGACAGTAGGGTAGTGGAGGGAAGAATAAATTGAAATCTCATTTTATAAATCATCAAGATTTTTAAAGAGGGATGATGATGATGATGATGATGATCATTATCATGATTTGACCAGCATAGGGCATTGCATATTTCAAGGGCAATTCAATTACATTAAGTTATAAAAATATTTTACAAACACTAGTTAATCTTTTGAGGAAAGCAGGCTGAGACTATGCTAGGTAAGTGGGAAAAATAAGGCCTTTCTTGAAATAGAAATAAATAAAAGTTGGTTGTAAAAACAAAAACAAAGATGATTAGGACCACAGGCAAGGAAAACCTTAAGACATGACACTGTGTCTGAATAACCTTAAAATTAAGAAAGTCTCAATGTCACAGTGATGTGGGAAACAAAGGCAGAAGAAAAATTAAGTTTCCTTATTACTTACAGCCCATTGACAAGTCCTTGAAAAAGGCAGAGTGACATTCCTCTAGGAAACCAGCTGCCTTGATGTTAACACTTTGCTAAGGGCAAAAGGCAATCTTAGGCCGGACCCCCAGGATCATGTAAGTCTACTTTAACATAAAAATTCTTTAGGAAACTTCCTTTATTTCTACCCCCCAAGATACAGGTTGGCAATTATCTTTTAAGCCATCCACCAATATACATCTGAAGAGTCTCATGACTGAGTTTTTACTAAACAGTAATAAATGACCTTTCTCTAACAATAGCTAGCCCCCTAGGATCCTGGAAACCTTGTTTCCAAAATACCTGGGAGGCTTTCGCTATCCCTAACTCCCTCCCAACTTGGGAGTATATAATGGGCCACTCCTCATGACCCCAGTGCAGCTCTTTCTACCCACGGGTCCTGTCCCCGTGCTTTAATAAAACCACCTTTCTGCACCAAAGACGTCTCAAGAATTCTTTCTTGGCTGATGGCTTCGAACCCTAACATCTTTCCTACATCAACAGTTCTCAGTGATACAGGAGACAGCGTAGAAATATGCTGACAGCAACAGTCAGAGCTAAAAGATACGGAATGTTCAGGTGCTTCTATTTTGTTTTGTTTTGTTTTGTTTTGTTTTCTCTTTTACTAGTGTTGGGCCCAAGGTCATTTTGTAGTTAATTGCTGCTAACTATGCATATATTTTCCCATGACTTAGTTGTGCTAACTTCCCATTAGCTTTCTTCCTGCTCTTTCCGCTGGAGTTCTATTTCCAGGATGCCTCACAACCTCGCTCAGAATTTCTTCCCGTCTGATGTAGGAGCAGATGGGGTCTTGAAAGCTGACATTCTTCTTAAAGAACAGAAGCAACTACACAGGCTCTCTGCTCCCTCCCAACCCATCTGTGCCTTCCAATGAAAACTTAGCCAGGCAGGCTCCCTGGGTGATGCAATTTACACACAGGTAAGATTCTGTGCATTTGCATAGCGTTCTTTATTTTATACAATACCTTACATACGCCATTCTACTTTGGTCTTTTGACTGGTTTTAGCTTCTCCATTTCACAGATGAAAGAACTAATAAGACTCAGAGAGGTTAAGTGACTGCCCTAGGTCTAGGCTATGAAGCAGGTCAAGAACTTAGGTTTCCTAATTCCTATCTAGGAACTATTATCACTATACCCAACTCCTTCTAGAAGCAAATGAGTTAAGAGTTAATGAACAGTTTTTCTTTTTTTTCCGCATGAGAACATATATGGATTGTCATGTGTAAAATGCTTTAGGACAGTACTATGCACTGAATGTGTGTATCTCCCCAAATTCATATGTTGAAGCCTAAATCCCCAATGTGACGGTATTTGGGGGTGGGGCCTTTCAGAAGAAATTAGGTCACGAGGGTGGAGCCCTCATGAATGGGATTAGTGCCCTTGTAAAAACAGATGGGAGAGGGATGATCTCTATGCTCTTTTTCATGTGAGGATACAGCCAAGAAAGTAGCTATTTGAAACAGCAAAAGGGCTCTCATCAGACACTGAATCTGCTAGTACCTTGGTCTTGGACTTCCAGCCTCCAGAACTGTGAAGGATAAATGTTTGTTGTTTAAGCCACCCAGTCTATGGTCTTCTAAAAGTGACACTCCACTATAGACCTGGACATATTATTTGCCATATTGTCCATTCAAGTTGCAAACTTTGGGACATTTTTATTTTACAACTGATGTGGAAGAGAATCATCAGATTCCAAGGAGAGGAGATTCAGCTGTCATCTTCAGTAACAAGGAATCTGAGAAGTTTGTTTTAAATAATTTCTACGGTCAGGGCGCCTGGTGGCTCAGTCAGTTAAACATCTGCCTTCAGCTCAGGTCATGATCTCAGGGTCCCAGGACAGAGCCCCGAGTCAGGCTCCCTGCTCAGCAGGGAGTCTGCCTCTCCCTCCACCCTGCTCATGCTCTCTCTCAAATAAATAAATGAAATCTTTAAAAAAAAGTTTCCATGGTCTTACAACCTGTTGGCCTAGAATCACTACAGTACTTCTCACCACTCACCATGCCACTAGAGACATAGGAAATTCACCAAGAATAAGGTTACTCAGAAATCCATTGACTTGAGAGCTCAGAATGACCTTATTATATCAATAGAAACATGATGTTACTTCATTGGTAAACAAATTCAGTATAATAAGTATCTGTGACTTTTAGTGTGGCATGACCTATGAATTCCTACTGGATTCCAAGCCTCTCTTACTCCTGTACTGCTTGAAGTTTTATTAGCAAATGCATGTTTTCCATTTCTCTTAGTTGAACAGAGAGGACTAAAAGTTCTGAGAATTATAAAGTATGTTTAACTTTATAAGAATCTGTCCAACTTTTCCTAAGTGATTGCACCATTTTACATTCCTACCAGCAACGAGAGTTTTAGCTGCTCCTCATCCTCTCTGATAGTTGGCATTGCCAGCCCAGTCTACTGGTAAAGAAGAAAGATAATAAAGAGCAGAAATCAATGAAATAGAAAAGAACAAATAATAAAGAAAAACCATAAGGAAAGACTCTAGAGAAAAAAATAATGTAAAGAAATAATAATAAAAAAAAAAGTAATGAAACCAAAATCTGGCTTTTTGAAAAGGTCTTAAAAACTGATAAACCCCAGGGGCACCTGTTTGGCTCAGTCAGCAGAGCATGCAACTCTTAATATCAGGGTCATGAGTTTAAGCCCCACTGGGTGTGGAGCCTATTTAAAAATATTAAAAAATAAAAAAATTGATAAACCCCTAGAAAAACTGAGCAAGAAAAAGAAGACAAATTACCAATATCAGGAATGAAAGAGATGCTATCAGAACTTTATACCAATATAGTTAATGAAATGGACAAATTCCTTAAAAGATACAAACTATCAGTAGACCTCCATCTACTAAGGAAATTGTATCTGTAGGTAAAAATCCTTCCAGAAAGAAAATTTCAGGCCCAAATGGCTTCACTGATAAATTCAGACATTTAAGGAAAAATACCAATTCTATATAAATTCTTTCATACAATGGAGGAAGGAACACTTCTCAATTCAGTTTATGAAGCCCATGTTAACACCTTAACTTGGCAAAGATATTACAAGTAAAGGAAAATTGCAGACAAAAATTCCTCATGGGCTTATGCATAAAATTTGCTTTTAATTTTTATTTGCTTGAATTAGTAAATCAAATCCAGCAATAGGCTTTTACAACAGTACCAAAAGAGTTTTATTCTTGGAACTCAAGGATGGTTCAATATTTTAAAATCCTTATAATTCACCATATTAACAAAAATAAAGGAGAAAAAGCCATTATTATCATATCCATGGATGCAGAAAAAGTATTTGGTAATTCAACATCCATTCATGATAAAAACTCTCAGCAAATTAGGAATAGAAAGTTCTTCAACCTGATTAAGGGGCATCAATAAAAAAACCTATAGTTAACATCACCCTTAATGGTAAGACTGAGTTCTTTCCCTATAAGATGGGAAATAAGGCAAGAATATCAGCTCTTACTATTCCTATTCAGCATTGTGTTGAAGGTCCTAGCTACCTTATGGCAAGAGGGGAAAAAAAAAGGGAAAGTAAAACTATTTATTTTTACAGATGGACAACTGTTTGCAGAAAACACTAAGCAATAGAATAAAAAGCTACTAAAATTAATAAGTGAATTTAGCAAGTTTGTAAGATACTATATCAATTTATAAAAATTGCTATATTTCATAAAGAAATACACTAGCACTGAACAACTGGTATTATTTTTTAATATTTCACCAATTTTGTAGGTAAAAATTGGTATTGCACTATTTGTATTTTTTTCACCAATTGTGAAATTAAGCCATTTAAAAATATATTTATTGGGGGTTTGGGAGGATGGGTTAGCCTGGTGATGGGTATTAAAGAGGGCACGTTCTGCATGGAGCACTGGGTGTCATGCACAAACAATGAATCATGGAACACTACATCAAAAACTAATGCTGTAATGTATGGTGATTAACATAACAATAAAAAATTTAAAAAATATACATTTATTGATTATTTGGATTTCTTCTTCTGTGAATTGCCTATTTATTTATTTTTGCTTATTTTCCCATTTCCCACATCCTATTGTTATTTTTTTTCTCATTGGCCTCTAAGAATTATTTATATATTAAGTTACAGATCTTTCCAAATGACTCCACAGAGCAGACACAAAGGAACGACTTTTCTATTTGGGAGGACATGCATACGGCTACCTAGCTCTGCACGCACAGCCCCCTAACAAGCTTGCATACCCTGTTACCTTATTCCTCCTAACTCCCATCAGTCTCTCACTGAAGAGGGCCAACAAAAGGGGAACCACGGAATGATGTGTGCAGACAGAATCTCCACCTGGACTCTCCCCTAGGAGGGACTGAATGGGGCATCAGTCACATTAAGGTACAAGTCAACACTGCTGTTTGAAATGGGGGTTGAGAGATTTTAGAGCCGGGTAATTCACTCCCGCTACCAGGGCCCCTGGAAATATCTGAATAAAGAGATCACTGCCATCAACCTAAGTCAGGTATCATTGGACTACTTCCTGACTTCAGCTTCCGTGGGCAGTAAAGGGCTGTGGAAAGTCACTATGGGCTGCAAGCCAAGTCTGCATCGGCAGTGGCTGAAAATCAAGGCCACATAGCCTGGGAGACTGTGCATGTTACACGTAAGTTTTTCACCAATTGTTACTTGCCTTTTAATTTAAATTCTCTTAAGGAAAATATAATTTAATTTCATGATTTTTGACAGAAATTTTATAGTGCATGTAATCAAAGCTTTCAATTTTTAGCTTTGGATATCTTCTATTTCTTTTGGGTTTAATTCTTTTCATATCAATTTTTTAAAAAGTTGACTTTTTACAGTTAACCCCTTGAACCATCTGAAATATATTTTAGAGTATCGTATCAGGAAAGAATAACAGTGACGTTTCCCCCAACTAGCCAATAACCCCAGCATTATTTATCCAATGATTAAAAAATTAAAAAAAAATACTTTGAAGTAACTTTACACTCCTAAGAAGTTGCTCTTGTATATCCTTAATTCAGCTTCCCTTACTGGATTCCCCTATTTGATTCATTGGATTACTTGCACATTTCAAGACTTCCTTGTTGTCTCTGAAGGTGTGGTTGTGTCTGTAATTTACTTAAGCTTGAAACATTGATGACATTGATGACAAAAGTCATAAAATAGGTTAAAGGCTATGTGAGGCTTTCATTACTAGAATGAAATTTGAATTTAACATTAGAACTGCTGACTTAATCAGGATCAGGAAAACTTCTCTAACTTCTATTGTTTTCCTTAGAATCAGCCTATTACAGATAAGATACAAATACATGGCCAATGCTCATACCAAAAGCCATGTGATCATTGTTGGAAAAATCAACTATCACTTGCTTCTTCTAGATGTGGACATTCCATTAAGAACCTAGGCTTTACTATTGAGACTCATAAAATGCTAATACCATCTTAAATCCTTTGTAAGATGATATACAGTATAAACATATAAATCAAGTTTGAATGAGGGGACAGTTAAATAACAAAATCTAAAATTGCAGAACAAATCAAAATAGACTGTCAACTCTGGAAAAATAACTTTCTCAAATTTAAATATAAGAAATCATAAAGGAAAATGAGAGGTTTAAATGTAATTATGTTTCTACACAATGGAAAATGTAAGCAAAGCAATACTGAGAGAAATAGGACAGATATGACAGATCTTTAAAAAATCTTTACTAGGACTCTGATTTTTTAAGATTTTATTTATTTGAGAGAGAGAAAAAGAGAGTGCATCGGTGTATTCACACAAGCGGGAGGAGGGGCAAAGGAAGAGGGAGAGAGAGAATCTCAAGCAGGCTCCCCTGCTGAGTGCAGAGCCAGACATGGGGCTCAATCCCACGACCGGAGAGATCATGAGGCTTAACCAACTGAGCCACCCAGGCGCTCCTAGGACTCTGATTTTTAAAAAATAATCTTCCATAGAAATATTAACAAAACATGAAAGAACTAATTTACACACACAAAAATAAAATGAAATGTTGAAATGTTCATTCTTGTAAATGATAGTAAAAAGTAAACTAGGAAAATTTATTTTTAATTTTTTTTAATTTTAATTTTTTTTAAAGATTTATTTATTTGACAGAGAGACACAGCGAGAGAGGGAACACAAGCAGGGGGAGTGGGAGAGGGAGAAGCAGGCTTCCTGCTGAGCAGGGAGCCTGATGCAGGGCTCGATCCCAGGACCCTGGAATCATGACCTGAGCTGAAGGCAGACGCTTAACGACTGAGCCACCCAGGCGCCCCGGAAAATTTATTTTTTAAAATAATTCCCAATGCTGTCATAATTATAGCAAAGCCACCAGACTTCTATACTGCTGCTAACATTGTAAAATGTCACATACAACACTTTAAAAAAATACCCGAAATGGCTGTATGTGGGAACAGCCATAAAATTCATTCCTTTTGGGGGCGCCTGGGAGGCTCAGTCAGTTAAGTGTCTGTCTTCGGCTCAGGTCATGATCGCAGGGTCCTGGGATAGAACCCCGCGTCGGGCTCCCTGCTCAGCGGGGAGTCCGCTTCTCCCTCTTCCTCTGTCTCTGCCCACCCCCCATGTTTTCCCTCGCTCTCAAATAAATAAATAAAATCTTTAAAAAAAATTCATTCCTTTTGACCAAATAATTTTACTCCTATTGAAGTAGCAGCACAGAATAATTCATTATAGCACTTTTTACGATGAGAACAATTGACATATCTAATATCTGAGGAGTAGTCTAATCATTACAATACAGCATGGTAGAGTCTTATATTGCCATTAAAACTGTAACAATGAATATGTAGAATGTTGGACAATTACATAATAAAATGGTTGCAACTATAAAATGTATATATGTGGAATGTAATCTGAAAATGAACTGAGTCAAAATGTACGGATTACTGTTGCTTTAAAAATTTGCTCAAATTTCTGAAACTTATGTTATTTAACATTTTTTTTTTAAATCCTGCAAATCCCTTGAGATGCTGGGATGTATCCCCAGCCCTCCTCTCTGTATCTGTGCCCAATAAAAAGGAATCCTACAGGGACTTGTTGGCCTTCAGTCCTATTTGGTGTGTTCCTAAATGATAGTATTTGAGAATCTGACTTTCTTCATCACATAACTAGCAGCATCCCCTTAAGGGTAAATTTGTAATCCTTATACCACCTTGGAGCTGAAAGGGGCCTCCGAGATCAGGTAGTGGAATCCACCTATGCTCTTCCAGCTTTATCATCTTGAGCCAGTCTCTACCTCACTCTCTGCTCCACCCACATTGGGCTTCTCTCCTTCATTACAACACATGACGCTCTCCCCCCAGCTCTTGATCTCTGTAACTCCTCTTTCCTCGAGTGTTCCCTCTCCTCTCAATGCTCATTTATTGTTTATTTATTTCTCATGAAAACCATCCCCAAAATCTTGGATTAGAATAAAACCTTTGATATATGCTCCAAGGGCACCACGATTTTAGTACACTTCGTGTAATAATAATTATTTACTTTATTATTGATAATCACATATAAAGTATGTTTTCCTTCTCTGGATTAGAAGCCCCATGAAGCCAGGAACATCTATTTTGTTCATTAATCCTCTTCCAGTGCCTGATAGGCAAGAAATCTCCATATATTTGTTGATGAATCAAGCAAATAAAAAATTAATAAAATAGAAATCTAAAAATCCTAAATAAAATATTAGCATATTGAATTTAGTGACATATTTTCAAAAATACATAACATTTAAGTAGGGTTTATTTTAGGAAATAAAGGGTAATGTATTATATAATTATTAATGTATCAAAAGAGATCAATTATCTCCATAGATGGGAAAAGGAATTAGATAAAATTCAACACATCTCCCAATTAAAAAAATGTCTTGGGGCGCCTGGGTTGCTCAGTCAGTTAAGCATCTGCCTTTGGCTCAGATCATGATCTCAGGGTCCTGGAATCAAGCCCCGCATAGGGCTCCCTGCTCAGCGGGGAGTCTGCTTCTCCCTCTCCCTCTGCCCCTCCCCACTGTTAGTGCTCACTTGCGCTCTCTCAAACAAATAAATAAAATCTTTTAAAAAAATGTCTCTTAGTGAGCTAGAAAAAAGGATGCTTTAGCACAATAAATATTTAAAACAAACATTGTACCTAACAGTAAAACCCTGAAGACAAGGATACCCCTTACCACCATTAGTGAGCAACATTATTCTAGAAACATTAGCCAATGCAGTAAGGCTAGAAAGAAGATTCAGAAAATGATAGTTGTATGTAGATTATGACTGCCAATCTGAAAAACCTAAGATTAAATGAAAAGTTTTAGTAAGCAAGTTCAATAAGAGGACCAGTTACAAAATACATGAACACACTATAAAAGCAATACATTTAAAACAATGCATATTAGCATAAGAATAGACAGATCAATGGAATAGATTAGAAAGTATAGAAAGAGATTTAATTTTTTTGGCCATATAAGAAATTACTTTGAAACTGACCATTGAAGAAGCATGAATTATTTAATTAATTGTATTAGGATATTATGGACAAATAGATTCCAATATGAAACTATGAATTAAGATAATATTTCATAATTTCATAATATTTCCTTTTATTTCTTTTTTTTTTTAAAGATTTTATTTATTTATTTGAGACAGAGAGAATGAGAGAAAGAGAGCACATGAGAGGGGGGAGGGTCAGAGGGAGAAGCAGGCTCCCTGCCGAGCAGGGAGCCCGATGCGGGACTCGATCCAGGGACTCCAGGATCATGACCTGAGCCGAAGGCAGTCGCTTAACCAACTGAGCCATCCAGGCGCCCCTTCCTTTTATTTCTTAAGGGGAGATACTGATTGTTTTCTCTTCCATGGTTTCTGTTTGCCCTGACACCCTCATGCAGGCCTTACCGGCATTGTGATCTGGATGGGTTGCCGTTCTCCACTCTTGGTTGGGGCCACACCTTCTGTGTCATATGTGCCCGTATAAACAATTCTGTCCCCATCAGGCTCTTTAGACTTCAGCTCCAGTGGGACAACCACACCACCAATGGAAATGTTCCTGCAATGGACTGGAGTTGACTATACATGGTAGGAATTAATTTAGGCACCCTGTCCTGGTCTGGACCATAACCCTAGGCAGGAATCCTACAGGGTTTGGTTAAAGGAGACATCTGGTGGGGTAGAAAGTTCTGAAAGGTCAGGAGGCTTGAGTTCTCCAACTTACCAGTCACGTGACCCTAGAGCAACTACTTAATCTCTCTGGACTGACCTTAGTATTCTCATCCAGACTACTTGTACAAGACTGAGTCGAACTCTATCAGTCCTACTCTATAGTTTCTTATCTGTGGGACTATTAAAAACTTACCTATACCCAGCCTCATCCCAAACCCCAGAATTTAGAATTCAATGTGGTCAGGTATGGTTTGGGCACGGTAAATTTATTTTAAGTTTCTCTAGGTGATTCTAATATACAGGTAGGGTTGAGAACCAAGAACCACTGAACTAGCTCTTAAATGATTTTTTTCTGTTCCAACAATCAGAGATCCCCTGATTTGGGGTACACAAAGCCAACCACACAACCAGAAATTCTCACTGGCATCATTCCTTTGTGTTAAGTTAGTGATTCTCAAGGGTTAGTCCCTGGATCAGCTGTGTCAGTATTACCTGCTCACGTATTAGAAAACAAATTTTTAAGCCCTACCCCAGACATAGTAAACTGGAAACTCGAGGGTGGGGCTCAGCCATCTGAGTTTTAACAAGCATTTTAGGTGATTCTGACAGACACTCAAGTTTAGGAACTACTAGTTTAGGGCAATGAAACACCCTTGATAAAATTAAAATGTAAATAGAAAAAGTAGTTCTGTCATTAACACAAATTCATTTTAGATTAGTTAAAAAAATAGAGAACCACCTTGAAGAAAATGGGATAGAGAACAGATAACTTGGGAGAATTTGCCAGGAAATAAGGGAAAGGAAAAGTCTGGATTATATGGAGATGCACGGAACACTGGGAAATGTGAAGGTAACTGGTGTGTGGAGCTGTGGGGGGTTGGTGACAAGCAGGGGGACCAGGAGCACTAGAAACAACCCAGTGTGGTTCTAGGTCCTTGAATTAGGGCCTGACACCTAGAAGGCCAACACAAGTTTATTGAATTAATGACTATCGATGGAGACTGCAGCTATAAAAGTTATCTGGTGGACTCAAAGCCCTTCCACGCCCCGCTTCCACATTAGACTTCACACCATGCTTAGGTGGAAGCTGAGAGGTAAAGGACTTCATCCCTAGATACTTCCTTATAAGCTATGGCACCCTTCCATTCTGACTTTCTAGCCAGAAGTCTAGTGGGTGCACCAAACTGTGGTAGCAGGGAAGAGATAATCCCTGCCACAAATAAACCAAGAAACATCCTTTTGTTGCAAGGATATGGCGAATCCCAGGCACCATCCCCAGGGTGAACAAACAACTCAGGAGAAAATGAAAAACACACGGCAGGGAAAACGGTGAGACTAGGCCCAAGGCGAGGAGGCTGTGCTCTGACTTGTGGCTGCCCCTCCAGCCCCACGGTCTCCAGCCACGTAAGGGTGGATGGATGGTGGAATAGGGAGCGTCCCTTAGGGAGCCCCAGTAACTACCTCACCCTCGCCTTTACACCTCACTCCTCAGCCTTTCTCCCTCCTTCGGCCTCGCTGTTGGCAGAACCCCGCGGGACGCCAGGGCTGGGGAGAGGAGGGCTGGGATTGCGGTAGGTGAACAATCCGGGGCGCCTGGGGGTGCCCCGAGGGCTGGGCAGAAGGAATGAAAAATTTACAAGAAAATAACCCCCCGCGACCCTCCCCCCAACCCTGGCTTCCTGACGTTGTTTTAAACATCCCTCCCCAAGACGGGTGGAAGGAAGCGTGAATAGGGAAAAGCAAGCGTAAAACAGAGGAGGGGACCAAAAGGAACAGGGACTGACCTCTTCCCCCCACCCCTGGGCCGCTGGGCACGACGCGAGGCCAGAGCGGCGGGGGAGAGGCTCGGGCTGCCCGGGGGCCTCGGTCCTCCGCGCGGACCCCAAGGTGGGGTCGGGCAGGCCCCTGCGCGCGCGCTTACTCACTCGACCTGCAGCGTGGTGGGCTTAATCTTCACCTCCACCTTGTAGGAGGAGCCGGTGAGCAGCTTGATGGTGCGGTTCTGGCCGAAGCGCTGGCCGTCCACCTTGAAGAAGACCGGGCCGTCGTTGGGCTGGATGCGCAGCGCGATGGAGAGGCGCACGAGACCCGGCAGGTCCCCCATGGCTGGGCGCGGAGCGAGCGCGGCGGCTCCGCCGGGCGGAGGACTGCGCGGGCTGCGACCGAGCGGCTGGAGCGCGGTGGGCGGAGAGGAAGCTCGGGGCGGGAGAGGGAGGTGGCGGAGGGGAGGCTGCAGCTAGGAGCCCGCGCCGTTGCGGCCGTTCGCCCTGGCTTTTGAGGACCAGCTCCGGAGGCCGTGGCCTTCCGCCCCACTCCGCAAGGAAGCGCGCCCAGGAGACAGCTCCGAGGCCCCGAGCTTCCCCATCCCCCGCCCCGGTGCTGCGTCCTCCGCGCCCTGATGGGTTCGCTCCGGCCCGCAGGCCTGGGGCAGATCCGCGCAGCTGGGGGCGAGAGAGTTAATCCTGCTTACGCACCACAATCCCCTTCAGCTGGAGAAGAGGACATTTAGGCTCCTCCTAGAGCCGCGCGGGGCGGGCGGAGGAGAGGATTGGGAGGGAGGAGGTATTGGGGTACTGGGGTTAAGCAACACTACACCAAGGACCGAGACCTCGGAATCTGGATACCATTTTGGTCGACTAAGGGATGTGGACATCATTGCTGGAGAATCGGGCCCCAGGCAGGCAGGAGGAGGCTGAGAGGCAAAAGGGAGACGGGAAATGGGGCAGGAAACAGCTAGCCAGTGATTTAAATTTCAGGAAATAAGAGTCTTTCTAAAGCTTAGGGGAAATGGCCGAGGGAAGGCGCAATTCCATCTAATGTGACCTGAAAGCTACACTGGATTAGAAATGTGTGCCAGAAAAAGAAAAAGAAAATAACCAATATATATTCAAGGAACTGCACCTTCTTGTAGGTGTGTATTTCTATTATGCATATTCTTGTCTCAAGAATGACACGGTGTAATGAGTTATATTTACATGGATCTTGAAAGGTGAGCTATTAACCCTGTAAAAGGCTTATGTCTAAGGCATAGTTTGTGACCAAGATTATTGACAGGGCACCCCTTGCGACACGGCAGAATTTAGATTGGCATAATAGCGTGATTAGAGCGTCTCCATGGGAGAAGTCCGCTGACAGCTCGTGATTTTGGAAGCAAGAGGAGTCCAAGGCTATTAAGGCTCTACTGAGAATGGTTTCACAAAGCGGAGAGTACACACCTGCTTCAGCACCACCTAGGTGGATAGTACCAGAGCCACTGGCACACCTGGGGAATGGAGAAGCTTGTTAGTGAGGACAAATGGGTTGGGAAGGGTCGTATCGCAGTTTTTATTCAGTCAGATTAGTATTGCTTTCCTTTAGAAATACCACCATCTCGAAAGTGAGGTGTTTCCTACATTATTCTACAAAAATACATCAGATTTCTCTCATTTCTGAATTGTTTGCCATATTTCCTGCACTACTCTTTGAATAGTATTAAATTTTGTAGGCTGCAGAGTTTTGTGTAATTATTTGCTTCTCTACATTGACAAATTTGCTAACCACACCATAGTCGTTAACATTAAATAAAATCCCTTAAAAAAAAACCCTGATACATATATTCCTTACATAAAATGTATTTTGGCTCCCCAATAAGATTGGGGGCAGGAGCTCTTTTTCAGATCACCCAATAATATCTACCATAGTGTCTTCTGCAAAGGGACCCATCAAATATTTGTGTTTATCCAAGTTGTTCAGACTTCACTAGAAGGGAGGGAATAAGGCTGGAGAGAATGACTTGAAAATGTTTCTTGGCAGGAGAGGCAGTTTGTGTAGTAGTTAAGCCCAGAAGCCTTATAGTCAGACTTGTTAAAATCCTCGCTCTATCACCGTGCCAGTTGTGTGACCTTGGGCAAATTTCATAACCTCTCGGAAATGGTTTTCTTATCTGTAAAAGGGCTGGAGGAAAGCAGATGCTATCCCTCTGATAGGGTTGTTGTGATAGTCAAGTGAGATGATGCACATTCCAGTGCCTGACTCTAATATTAGCTATTGTTATTAAGTGGAGGGAAATACAAACGGTCAATAAACATATATCAGGATGCTCAACCACATCTCTAGTAGAAAAGCCAGAGGAATGTAGACCAAGTCAGTAATATCAAACTTTTTTTTGTCTATCAGCTTGGCAGAATTTTCAAACACTTTAAATTCAGTATTGGTAAAGATGGGGCGCCTGGGTAGCTCAGTCGTTAAGCGTCTGCCTTCGGCTCAGGTCATGATCCCAGGGTCCTGGGATTGAGCCCCGCATCGGGCTCCCTGCTCCGCGGGAAGCCTGCTTCTCCCTCTCCCACTCCCCCTGCTTGTGTTCCCTCTCTCACTGTGTCTCTCTCTGTCAAATAAATAAATAAAATCTAAAAAAAAAAAAAAGTATTGGTAAAGATGTAGGGAAATCAGCACTGTCATAACCTGGTGGAAGAATATAATTGCAACGGCCTTTTATTAGAAGTAATTTAATGAATTTATTGAAAGTTAAACCATAAATGGGGTGCCTGGCTGGCTCAGCTAGAGCATGCAACTTTGATCTCGGGTTTGTGAGTTCAAGCCCCATGTTGGGTGTAAAGATTACTTAAAAAATAAATAAAAAATTTTTTAAAGTTAAAAATATTAAACCATATATTTATGGATGTGTCTGTGAATGTATGTATGTATACACACACACACACACACACACACACACGCATACTGCTGAGTCAACAATCCTACTTTTAAAACCAATCCTTCAGAAAAAATAAAGGCATTATTACATTGAATATATGTCATTTGGGTGTTAATTGCAACATTGTAAAAATCAAAACAAAGAATAAACTGAATGTCAACCAATAAATACATGGCTGAATAAATTCTTATATACCCATGGTATAGAATTTATGCCACTGTTAATATAATAAATTATATGTTGTACTGGCAAACACATATGCTAAAGCTGCTAACGATAAAAGCAGGGTGGCTACACAGTGGCAAACTGTGGTAGCCTGAGGGTAAGCACTTTGTTTTATGTGTTGCTGTATCCCAGCCTGCACAGAACAATGCCGGGCACATAGTAGGTACTCCGTGAATATTTGTTGAATTGAACTTCTGTCCTTGTTTTAAACATGTTCATATGTAAATTCTCCCATATCTTGAAAAGTAATGAGATCCACGTGATTTATCTGGAGTAATGTAAACAAAAAAAATCTAATTGCAAATAATATCTATAGTATGATGGTATTTCAAAACACTAAAAATTTTTAAATCATATACATGTGTATATGTTTTTATTAGCTCTTTTTAAAAAAATTAGAAGGTACACAGTACACGTAATTTTGGTTACCCTGGTGGATAGAGACTGGAAAGAGGGTGATACTCTTGAAATTATTTTAAAGTCTTTTTGGAAATTTTACTTTTTTCCTCCATTTTTTGTTCAGTAATCCCAGTCTCAAGTCAACTTCCATCTGTGTATTGAAAAGAGTGTTGGATGTGGAGTAAGATGACTTCAGTTTGAATGCTGGCTCAGCCACTAACTGGTTTCTTTATGCAAAGCACTTAAAATCTTTGCATTTCAATTTTCATTATGTGTAAAATGGGAATTAAAATACATCCTTCCCAATGCTATGAGAATTAAATGAGAAGATGGAGAGAATTTGAAAAAATAAGTTACTTTTCAAATATGAGGTGTTATGGATGCCGGGCAAAATGCATTAGGGATGACATTTTGAGAATGATAAAATGCAACTTCTTAAAATGGAATTAATAAATGTAAAAGTAACTGAAAATTTTCCTATACTGATACAAATGTGCAAAGACTATGGGTATGCAGTATAATGGATCTGTGTTTGTATCCCAGGTTCGCTGATTATAGGCTGGTGACCTTGAACAAGCCAAGCTACTTAATTTCTGAGAGCCCCAGGTTTTTCACTTGTTCAATGATAATGGTAACATATATGATGATCATAGAACCCAATGAGATTATATAAAACACGCAGGAGTATCAGTCACATATAGATACTTAATAAATTATAGATATTTTTGTTTATTTGAAAATATATTACTATATAAATATATATTAAAGATTTTATTTATTTATTTGCCAGAGAGAGAGAGTACAAGCAGGGGGAGCGGCAGGCAGAGGGAGAAGCAGGCTCCTTGCTGAGCAAGGAGCCCGATGCCGGACTTGATCCCAGGACCCTGAGCCGAAGGCAGATGCTTAACCGTCTGAGTCACCCAGGCATCCCTAGTACTATATTTTTAAGATCTCTAGTGTTATTACCTCAAATTGATGTCCTAAAACATTGTCTATCAACAGGGCAACCGTTATTACTATTCTTTTGGAAATTGGTAAATTTAGCCCAAGTGAATGGTGCGCATGGTAGAGGAATCAAGTCAACAACTTTGCATGTCCACTGTCCATTCTCTGTGCTGAATTCATATTATAGACTTCAAAAAGCAATCAGCATTATGACACAAGATATAGCTGTGTGTGTGTGTGTGTGTGTGTATAAACATGGACGTACATATAAGACCCAATCCCAGTACTCTTAGCTACTTTTTTTTTCATTTAATCTATATTCAGGTACAGTTTAACATCTACAGGAGCTCTTTCTTTCTTTCTTTTTTAAAAATCAGTGTCAGTAATTAACGATGTACCAGACTCCTCTTCTCCTGCCTCAGATCGACTTCCCATCAGAAATCTCAAGTAGTTTACTGTCCATTTTATTAGGATTTACCCTCCTAGTTTCATTTGCTAGACTTGAAGGCATAGCCACTCTCCTGGACCAATTCTGAAGAATCCAGTTCCTACCTTAGGCCCAAAGGAGTCTGTAGCCATGGCGATGAGCCATGGCCTACTGTTTGTCTGTTAGACTCTTGGGGGAATCTGGTTACCTTCTCACACTGTTACTGTGCAGACTCTGGCTCAGTGATGGTGATCCTCACCTCAGTTCTTGCTTGCATTTGTTCTGCACCAATTTAGGCTAAGAATTTACATCCAAGGGACGCCCGGGTGGCTCAGTTGTTAAGGGTCTGCCTTCTGCTCAGGTCATGATCCCACGGTCCTGGGATCCAGCCCCGCATCGGGCTCCCTGCTCCGCGGGAAGTCTGCTTCTCCCTCTCCCACTCCCCCTGCTTGTGTTCCCTCTCTTGCTGTGTCTCTCTGTCAAATAAATAAATAAAATCTTAAAAAAAAAAAAATTTACATCCAAACAAAACTTTTGTTGATTCCTGCTATGGATGTAATCTGTGAACAACCAGGACAACGGTACTCGCTTTTTCTTCACAAATGTAAATAAATATTCAATTAAAACTAGATTTCATAGAGATGGCTTTCTATATTTTTCTATACAGACTTTTTAAAAACAATTGTGGTTACAATATGCATAATATAAAATTGACCGTTTTAACCAGTTTTAAAAGTGTATAGTTCTGTGGCATTAAGTGCATTCATCATTGTGCAACCACCACCAACATCCATCTCCAGAAGGTTTTTATCTTCCCCAATTCAAACTCTGCACTGGTGAAACAGTAAGTTCTTATTCTCCCCTCCTCCCAAGCCCCTGGAATGTTATTCCTTGGCATCTCTGTATTCCTCGATCTTTCTCTCCATTCAGGCCCCTCATCAAATGTTAGCTCATTAGAGAGGCCTAAATTTAGCCCCCATGCCATCCACCTACTTTATTATTTTTTTCAGAACATTTGTCAGCATCTGGAGCTATAAAATATACATTTACTTGTCTACTTGTACATTGTTTCCTCCACCAGCATATAGGGCATATAGGGCAGGGATTCTATCCTATTTACAACCTTCTTCCCAGTACCTGGAACTGAGACCAGCAAATAATAGGTGCTTAATATTTGTTGAATGAATCAGTGAATGAATTAATTTTTCAGAATTATTAGTAATGAACCCACCCAGCAAGGCCCAAGTCAAGTCTTGCCTTCTCCTTAAAGCTGTTACTGACTAGCCCACCCTTCACCAATACTCACTTCCTTTGAAGTCTTAGAGCAATCACAATATAGTCAACTGACAACTAATTGGAATATTGGGGGCAATGGCAGACTGCAAGAGGAGAAGATGGACATGGATAACCCTAATTCGTAATGAAAATAGAATTAGTCAAAATCTAATACAAAATGAATATGATATTTAGAGTACATTTAATATTTTATTTACTTTTTTTTTTTTTTTAAGATTTTATTTATTTATTTGACAGAGAGAGACACGGTAAGAGAGGGAACACAAGCAGGGGGAGTGGGAAAGGGAGAAGCAGGCTTCCTGCAGAGCAGGGAGCCCGATGAGGGGCTCGATCCCAGGACCCTGGGATCATGACCCGAGCCGAAGGCAGACGTTCAACGACTGAGCCACCCAGACACCCCTTATTTTTTAAGTAGGATCCATGCCCAGCATGGAGCCCAATACAGGGCTTGAACTCACGACCCTGAGATCAAGATCTGACTGCGGATCAAGAGTTGGATGCTTAACTGATCGTGCCACCCAGGTACCCCAAGAGTACATCTAATATTTTAGAGCAATATTGTTTGCTTTTTATAGATTCCTTCCAAAAGGTGAAGGTTATACAACTACTTTTAGGGTCACAGAATGTTATATACATTGTTTGACCAGGAAATGGCCCAGCATTCTTTCTTGTTCTCAAATAATACAACGAAGCCCATGAAATATGAGTCTATGATTGAGCAAATTATCTTTCTAGAGATCTACACTTTCTACCTATAGTCTGAAGTATTGGTCACAATTTTATAGTATTTTATTATTATTATTGTTTTAAAAGATTTTATTTATTTATTTGACAGAGAGAGACACAGTGAGGGAGGGAACACAATCAGGGAGAGTGGGAGAGGGAGAAGCAGGCTTCCCGCCGAGCAGGGAGCCCGACGCAGGACTTGATCCCAGGACCCTGGGATCAGGACCCGAGTTGAAGGCAGACGCTTAACGACTGAGCTACCCAGGCGCCCCCACAATTTTATTTTTGCTCTCTGCTTCCCTCCCCAACCATTCTTCATCCTCACACTGAACCACCTCACATAGATGTCATTTCTGTGTTCACAAACGAGGTTTCCATGTACTCTATTCAAGCTGTTGTTCATTTCCATTTTCTTCATTATGTTCTCTGAAAAGCTCATGGCATTGTATCAATATGGTTACCCAACAAAAAGGCAGTGAAGCCATCTTTTGTTCTTAGACTGCAAAAGTTTTTAGTTCAATGCAGAACAAACCAGAGCAGGGCATTTACTGAGTCTCCTGTGATGGGCTCAAACTATCACCATAGATTCCCTTCGACCAGGAGCACTTTTAAAAAATAGCCCCTCCCTTTTTTTCACTCTGTTTAATGCAAGTGACAAGGATGGAGATCGCTTAATCTTTTCCCCTCTTCCCATTTGTTCAGATATTTTGAAATTTTCTTCAATGTTAGGATGCTGACATTTTGATTACTAAGGTTATTTGAGTAATACTTAAACTTTTAGATGTTCAGCAAGAGAGTATGGCTCAGATTTTCATAGAACAATGGCAGAATGTCTGGCTATGGCACAATATTATGGCTTGTATCTGATTGGAGAGGGGTTTAATGCTTAGCATATGATAATAACTAATATATATCTTTTAACATGCAAGTGTTCTGGTAATTCTAATAATTTTTTTCACAAATGGAATATTGCTTTTTATTTTATTTTTTAATTCATTTGTAATTTTTAAATTTTTTTAAGTAGGCCTCATGCCCAGTGTGGAACCTTATGTGGGGCTTGAACTCACAACCATTGAGGTCAAGACCTGAACAGAGATCAAGAGTCGGACACAACAGATTTAGCCACTCAGGTGCCCTGGAATATTTCTTTTTTAAAAATTTTTTAGGGGCACCTGGGTGGCTCAGTCAGTTAAGCGTCTGCTGCTGCTCTGCTTGCTTGTGTTCCTTCTCAAATAAATTTTAAAAAATTAAAAAAAATCTTTAAAAAAACAAAAAAATTTTAAAGATTTTATTTATTTATTTGAGAGAGACACAGTGAGAGAGAGAGAGAGAGAGAGAGCCCGCACATGACCAGGGGGGAGGGTCAGAGGGAGAGGGAGAAGGAGACTCCCTGCTGAGCAGGGAGCCTGATGCGGGGCTTGATCCCAGGACTCTGGGATCATGACCTGAGCGGAAGGCAGACGCTTAACTGACTAAACCACCTAGGCACCCCAGAATACTGCTTTTTAAATGCTCTTTAGCTGAAGTCCACTTAATACACCACCAATAACTGATTACTATAATAATTATATTCATGTACTCTCTTACATAATTCTTTAATTTTTTTTTTACATGTCTTGTGTTTCAGTCAGACCATAATTTCCTATTCTTTTATTTATACCATGACATGTAGCACAGTTTAATTAGTCAGGATTAATTTGCAAGTATCACAAGGAAAGGAACTCAGTTTTAACCAGCTTAGGTAAAGACCAACTGGGTATTTTATGAAACAAAAGGAAGAGTCTATGGAGCAGCACATACATGAAGGAAAGTATCAGCTGGACCCCTCAGGAATAACTAGAAATAGAACCTTTAGAACCAAACGGTTGGAGAGAGAGAGAATCATTATCCAAAAGAAGGGGTGTTGTTTCCTAAAAAAGGGCCAGTGAAGGTCCTGGTCAGGCAAAAGAACAAATAAAAACAAAAACAAATGATGGAGGAGGAATTCGAGCTGAGATGGTCCAAGTCTGGTGCCTGAATTCTGAGGACAGTGCCTGGCAAGGTCTTCACCACCGGTAACCCTCATCAACCCTTGTCACTAGACCCTGTCTAATTTTGTAGAAGACATAGCTATGGAGTTCAAAGACCAGATGGGGATTTTTAACGGTCTCTTGAAGTTTATTCTACATTTAGAGTTCTCTGATTAATTAAGAAACAACTTGAATAAGGGAAGTTAAAACAACTGGGTATTTCGCACTTCCTGAACCCCACCTCTCTTTCCCTTATGTGCTCACATGCCCACGTGCTCAGGTGTCTGAAACCCCCTCACACCCAAAACAGAAGGTAGAGAAGGGGTTTGTGGACATTAAGAAAGTCCCATGCACTGAAATCACAAAATACAATGAGATGATTTCTTGCTAATGATGACTGGCCTGGCTCCAAGCTTCTGTGAGGATCATGTGATTGGCTTGGCAGAGGGAGCATTATTATTATACTATTATTTTTTTGCTTTTTCTGTCTTATGTTTTACAAAATGTCATCTTGAATAATCATGGGACCTTTAATACCGAGGAGCGAGAGTGGAATAGACTGTGCATTATACGGAAAATCAGGAGACTGAAAAACAGCACAATTCTCAAAGATAGAACTGTCACTTTAAGTGCAATATACTGTCTGAAAAGAAACTGGAATGTATGAAAAGGAGAGATGAGGAGTCACATAAGTAGGTTAGGAAGCAGCAAATTCATTTTTTTTTCTTCGGGGAGAAAAATGCTATTAAACTACTGGATTCAGAAAATCCAACCAGTGTTTTATGGAAAAGAATGCACAGGGAACTGTTCCTCTCTCTTTTTGCTAGTTCCGTATGTGACACACAGACATTCCAAAGGCTAGAGTTAAGTCTCAATTTCAGGGAGTGTCTGAGTGCAGCAGGGTTCATGGACTGGGCACCCAGACAAGGGGTTGTGTTTTGAATCAGAGCAGAGGGGGCTTGAGAGCAGCACGATGGGAGGGGTTAGTGTCAGGAGCCCAACAGATCTTGGTCATATGTAGACACTGCTTTACTTATCTATGGATGCATAAAAAATGACCCCAAAACCCAGCAGCTGAAAACAATGCACATTTATTATCTTACAGTTTCTGGGGGGTCAGGAGGTCAGGAGGGTTTCACTGGGTGATTTTGGTGCAGAGTCTCTCATGAGGTTCCATTCAAGCCATTAGCCAAGGTTGCAGGGTATTCTTCTAAATTCATTCCCGTGGGTGTGATCAGGAGGCCTCAGTTCCTCTCTGACTGTTGGCTGGAGGCTTCAGTTTCTTGCTGTGTGGGCCTCACCCCACAACATGGCAGATTCCGAGAGCGAGTGAGTGAGAGTGAGAGAGAAAGCATCCAAGACAGAAATCACAGTCTTTATAACTTCATTTTGGACATGACATTCCATCACTTATACTGTATGCTATTGTCCCATGGGAGGGGGAAACAGAAGGGGTGACTACCAGGACGTGAATATCACTGGGGGCCAACTTGGAGCTAGGTCCCACATATACAAAAGCATTTATTAAGACTGTTCTCCCTAGGAAATGTCAGGTTGAATCTGAAATCTTCCTAATAAGGAAGTCCAAAAGCATATACATGTTTTTGCTTGAACAAATAGCTCTTTTTGGGGGGTGGTCACTGTGCCACAAATATTTAAAACATGGACCAGCAAACAATAGTCCTTGGGCCAAATTTGACTCTTCCTATTTTTGTATAAACTGTGAACTAAGAATGGCTTTATGTTTTTAAGTGGTTGGGAAAAAAAGAAAAAGAGTAATGGTATTTAATGATGTGAAAATTCATGATTCAAATTTCAGTGTCCATAAATAAAGTTCTATTGGAACACAGCTCTATTGGAATACATATGTGTGTGTGTGTGTGTGTGTGTGTGTATGGGGGGGAGGCAACTTCCTAGAAGTTAGTTTGATATAGTGCATTTGGCTATCCAAAAATATAATATAGTAGGCAATGTTTCCCAAATGTATTTTGGCTGCCACAACCCTTTCCTCAAAACTAATATTAATATCAGGGAGTATACTAGTGTTCCATACGTGGGTGTTCCCACAAGTATTGAGAAATACTGCATTAGATACACATCTGAGGATAATGCCTCTTAGGTCTCATGTGTTGAGGGTATAGAATAGATTCACACCATCTACCATTAAATTTTACAATAAGCAGAATCAACCTTTGTTTTGCTCTAATTGTGTGTAATATTCTTAGGGACATTATGGCCTCCTGCCGAGTGTGGACTCCCTCTTCTCTCTCCTCCAGTTGGCCCAGCCATCTTTGGTGGGGCAAGGGGCAGGAAGAGCATGGAGGCTGCAGACAGCCACATTCCCTAGCAGCTGATGCCTGCTCAGGAAATCCACTAGGAGAATGAGAATCAGGCCATGGTTTCTTTCTCACAGCAGTGGCATTACATGTGGGGCAACATAAATTCATTAACACTTGGCTGTGACTACACAGGAGAGAGGGAAAAAAAAAACAAAACAAAACAGGTGGTGCAGTGGTTTGAAACACTTCCTTCTATTCACCTTGATTTTGTTAACAGAACCACCCTGTACTCATTTGTACCGGTTCTCTGGCTCTGCCCCAGCCCATGCAGTCTTAGTGGGATTGCTGAATGCGGTGCTTCATGCTGGCCCACACCCAGGAAAAAAAGTAGTTTGGAGATGAGTCAGCCAATGGCCAAGTCCAGAGGAGACTGTCTGTGATTTTTATTCCTGGGGGCTGAGAGCCACCAAGGTTACTGTCATTCGGAGGCCTGGCTGTTTTACTTGAATTATGGGGGCTCTCCAATATCCTTCTAACAAATACTTCTTACTGTTTTAAGTAAGCGAATGGCCGTGGAATTTGCCACCCCAAAATATGCCACAATATTTTGGCATAATGATTAATTTGAGCTGAAGGCAACTGACAAGAGTGGATACAAGGAAAGCTCTCTGCCCTCTCGCCATTTGCCTAAAAAAGCAGGACATATGTTTGTAAAGATGTAACCCCTTCCTCTCTCTACCCGGTAGGTCAGGATTTAATTACTGAGACTACTCTAGAAACTTACCAACCAAGAGATGGCATCCAAAAAATCTACACAACAAACCTCCCTGAAAATTGTTCTTCTTTTCTAAGGTACTATAATAAACCCAAGCTCTAACCACATCTTTGAATTACTCACCACTGGGTACTCCATGGGTTAAATGTGATGTACATGTTAATAAATCTCTGTTTTTCTCTTGTTAATGTGTCTCTTCTCAGTCTATTTTGCAGGGCCCCAGCCAGTGAACATAGGATGGGTGGAAGAAAAAGAAAAATTTCCCCCCCACATAAGTCAGAGTCAGTTTTCCTATCTGGCAAGGAAATAACAATAGAGTTGGGGTGGTAGTGGGGACGGTATAGTCAGAGGATGTACACTAAGGTTTTACTAGTAATAGGTTTTTAAATATTTTATTTATATTTATTTTTTTATTTTTCTTGCCTGTATTTCCTACAATGAATAATGAATATGTACTACTTTTATGACAGAAGTGAAAGGGTAATCACGTTATTTTTGCAAACAGGATCAGAGACAGAAATGGGACCTGGGATGTACTGGTTACCACAACTGAGCCCTTCGTGTAGATCTGATTTTTCTGGAAGTTAAGGAAAAAAATTGAGACAGGAAACATATGGGTTATTTAGTCTGATAAAAAGAAGCAAACGTATTTTTCTAAAGAGACAAGGTTTTTCCTGGCATTGAATATAAGGAGAATTTTTTTTTTAAGATTTTATTTATTTAATTGACAGAGAGAGAGACAGCGAGAGAGGTAACACAAGCAGGGGTAGTGGGAGAGGGAGAAGCAGGCTTCCCGCCGAGCAGGGAACCCGATGCGGGGCTCGATCCCAGGACCCTGGGATCATAACCTGAGCCAAAGGCAGTCGCTTAACCAACTGAGCCACCCAGGCACCCCTATAAGGAGAAATTTTTTAAGTGTGTGGGTTCTTGTTTAAGGTACACCGAGTAATTTAATAGATACGTTGAAATGTGGTTTTGCTAAAGACAGAATGTTCTTTGAGTATATTTTTTTATATTACTATGCTCTAGAAACTAAGAGGTTAACATCATATTTTAATATGGTAAAGACATTTCTGCAACAGGCCGAAATAATAAGATCAAGGTAAGTTTAATTGTCCAGATACTACTTGATGTAAGTAATAGACCCTAGCTCTCACTCTTACTGCAGAGTCAAATTTAGAATTTCATTACCTCATCCAAAGTAGATCCAAATCACATTATTCTTTTTTAATTTTTTAATTTTTATTTATTTTTAAAAAAGATTTTACTTATTTGACAGTGAGAGACACAGTGAGAGAGGGAACACAAGCAGGGGGAGCGGGAGAGGGAGAAGCAGGCTTCCCGCTGAGTAGGGAGGCCGATGCTCAGCGCAGCTGGATCCCAGGATCCTGGGATCATGACCTGAGCCGAAGGCAGATGCTTAATGACTGAGCCACTCAGGCGCCCCTGGACCAGATAGTTTTGGGAGAAGCCTCTTCTTACAAAGCAACTAGAACTCACATAAAACACAACTTTTATTACATTGCTTTTATCATAGCAAGTAGGAAATCTTCCGAAGGAAAAAAACCAATGAAAACCCAATGAATCTCAGTGCCTCTGAGAAGGTAGAGTTGAGAAGGAACAAATGAAATTGCACTATCAGCCCTGCAATCCAGAAACTAAGTAAGTTCTTAGGCCAGTGGCAAGATGGAGTGGGGAGGTGGTAGGAATGAGCCTGGGGCTCCTCATGCTCCAAATATGGGTTAAAAGTAGTTGTGGATTTGTAGCAGTCCCTGGCTCCTTGAAGAAGCAAATAAAAATCATATCTGGAGGAAGCATGCTCAACTTAGACCACACGTTTCAATAGATGAATATCAACCAAATGTCAACTTACAATCAAAGATCAACAAAACCACATAGATTAAAGAATGAGATTCCAAACAAACAATAAACAGCCCACTTAGACCATGAAGAACTTCAAATATTAGAATATTAGATAGGAAATATAAAATGGCTACGGATGAAATGTTTAAAAACTCAAAAAATGAAATCACAAAGAGGATCTAAGTTAAAAGAGACTGTATAAAATATACTCAGGGAGCTATGAAAAAGAATTTCAAACCTGATGAGACTGGGTAACAGCAATCTATTTCCAAAAAATACCATAGATTTTGGGAAAGAATTAAATATCCACCAGCAATAGAATGGACAAATAGGGAATACCATACTTCAGTGAAAATGAACAAACTGAGCTATATGCAATAATAGAAATGCATCTCTCAATGCAAAACAAAAAAAAAAAAAAAACCCAAACCAACAATATCCTCAAGAGTACAAATAGGATTCTACATAGTTCCAAAATAAGCATAATTAAGCTAGAGTAATCAAAGTAGTTTGGTGTTGGCAGAAAGGCACATATGTAAATCAATGGAATAGAATAGAGACCCCAGAAATAAACCCTTGCATATATGGTCAAATGATTTTCAACAGGGTGCCAAAACCCTTCATTAGGGGAAGGGACAGTTGTTTTCAACAAATGATGCTGAGAAAAACTGGAGAGCCATATGGAAAAGAATGAAGTTGGACCTTTAACCTACAGCATTTAAAAAAAATAACTGAGGGCGCCTGGGTGGCTCAGTTGGTTAAGCGACTGCCTTCGGCTCAGGTCATGATCCTGGAGTCCCTGGATCGAGTCCCGCATCGGGCTCCCTGCTCGGCAGGGAGCCTGCTTCTCCCTCTGACCCTCCCCCCCCTCATGTGCTCTCTCTCTCTCATTCTCTCTGTCTCAAAAAAAAAAAAAAAAAAAAACTGAAAATGGATCAAAGACCTAAATGTAAGACCTACAGCTATAAAACTCTTAGAAGAAAACATAGGGGAAAAACTTTATTACATTGGCTTTGGCAATGATTTTTTTGGTTTGATGCCAAAAGTATAGGCAATAAAAGTAAAAATAGATAAATTGGACTACCTCAAAATTAAAAATTTCTCTGCATGAAAGGACACAAGCAACAGAATGACAAGGAAACCTATGAAAAGGGAGAAAATGAGAATCACATTTCTGGTAAGGGGTTAATATTCAGAATATGTAAAGAACTTCTACAACTCAATAACAAAAAAATCCAGATAACTTCATTAAAAAACGGGCAAAGAATTTGAATAGACATTTCTCCAAAGAAGATATGCAAATGGCCAACAAGCATATGAAAAGATGCGAACATCACTAATCATTAGGGAAATGCATATCAAAACCACAATACTGTATCACCTCACCTCCCTTAGGATGACTGTTATTAAAAAAAACCCTCAAACCAAAAAAACAGAAAATAGCAAGTGTTGAAGAGGATTGGAGAAATGAGAACTCTTGTGCACTGTTTGTGGGAAGGTACAATGGGCAGCTGCTGTGGAAAACAGTATGGTGTTTCCACAAAAAAATTAAAAATAGAATTACCATATGATTCAGCAATACCACTTCTGGATATATACCCAAAAGAACTGAAAGAAGGGTCTTGAAGGAATGATTATCCAGTCAGGTTCATAGCAGCAATATCCACAAAGAGCCCAAAGGTGGAAGCAACCCAAGTGTCCACAACAGGTGAATGGACACATGAAATGTGGTATATACATACAGTGGAATATTTTTCTTTTAGGTGATATCTTTTTTTTAAATTATTGTGTTATGTTAATCACCATATATTACAACATTAGTTTTTGATGTAGTGTTCCATGATTCATTGTTTGTGTATAACGCCCAGTGCTCCATTCAATACGTGCCCTCTTTAATACCCATCACCAGGCTAACCCATCCCCCCACCCCCCTCCCCTCTAGAACCCTCAGTTTGTTTTTCAGAGTCCATTGTCTCTCATGGTTTGTCTCCCCCTCCGATTTCCCCCCCTTCATTCTTCTTCTCTTGCTATCTTCTTCTTCTTCTTCTTCTTTTTTTTAACATGTAATGTATTATTTGTTTCAGAGGTACAGGTCTGTGATTCGTCAGTCTTACACGATTCACAGTGCTCACCATAGCAAATACCCTCCCCAATGTCTATCACCCAGCCACCCCATCCCTCCCACCTCACACCACTCCAGCAACCCTCAGTTTGTTTCCTGAGATTAAGAATTCCTCATATCAGTGAGGTCATATGATACATGTCTTTCTCTGATTGACTTATTTCGCTCAGCATAATACCCTCCAGTTCCATCCACATCGTTGCAAATGGCAAGATTTCATTCCTTTTGATGGCTGCATAATATTCCATTGTATATATATACCACATCTTCTTTATCCATTCATCTGTTGATGGACATCTTGGCTCTTTCCACACTTTGGCTATTGTGGACGTTGCTGCTATAAACATCGGGGTGCACGTACCCTTTCGGATCCCTACATTTGTATCTTTGGGGTAAATACCCAGTAGTGCAATTGCTGGATTGTACATACAGTGGAATATTTTTCAGACTTAAAAAGGAAGGAAATTTGGGAACCTGCTACAACATGGATGAAACATGCTATGTGAGATAAGCTAGTCACAAAAAGACAAAATATTGTATGATTTTACTTACATGAAGTATCTAAAGTTAGTCAAACTCATAGAAACAGAAAGTATGGTGATTGTCAGGGACTTTGGGGGAAGGGGAAATGGGAGTTATTTAATGAGTATGAAGTTTCAGGTTTGCAAGATGAAAAGTTCTGGAGATCTGTTGCACAGCAATGTGAATGCACTGAACATTACAGAGCTGTACACTTAAAAATATTACTGTGGAAAAATTTGTGTTATGCGAATTTTACCACAATTAAAACATGTAAAAAAACAGGCAAAATTGCTATACTGTTTAGAAATACACTTCTCTGGGGTGCCTGGGTGGCTCAGTCATTGGGCGTCTGCCTTCGGCTCGGGTTGTGGTCCCGGGGTCCTGGGATTGAGCCCTGCGTCAGGCTCCCTGCTCAGCGAGAAGCCTGCTTCTCCCTCTCCCACTCCCCCTGCTTGTGTTCCTGCTCTCGCTGTGTCTCTCTCTCTCTCTGTCAAATAAATAAAGAAAATCTTTAAAAAAAGAAAAAAGAAATACACTTCTCTGTGTGCATTTATGTGCACAAATAAATTATAAAGGACACCCAGAAAATGATTACTATGCAGTCAAGTTGTTGCTATCTCACTGGGGAGGGAGAAATAGATGAAGGGGAAGGTCATACGGGGGTGTGTAGGCTAGGCTGCTGGGAATATTCTATTTCTTGACATGGGTGATGGGTACACACATATTTACTTCATAATTTTTCTTTAAACTGGTTATATATTTTATGTATACATATATAACTTCTTATTTTTTTAAAAAGTGTTTTCTTTAAACTATATATAATATATATGTGTATATATGTATATTTATGTATTAGGTGTTTCTTGCTGCTGTAACAAATTACAACAAAGTTAGGAGCTTAAAACAACACAAATTGGGGCGCCTGGGTGGCTCAGTCGGTTAAGCGTCTGCCTTCAGTTCAGGTCATGATCCCAGGGTCCTGGGATCGAGCCCTGCATCGGGCTCCCTGCTCAGCGGGAAGCCTGCTTCTCTCTCTCCCACTCCCCCTGCTTGTGTTCCTGCTCTTGCTGTGTCTCTCTATGTCAAATAAATAAATAAAATCTTAAAAAAAACCAAACAGCACAAATTAATTATCATACAGCTTGGAGGTCAAAAGTCCTAAAATAATGTGTTGGCAGGGCTGCAGTTTTTTTTCTGATAGCTCCAGGGGAAAATCTTTCCTTGCCTTTTTTAGCTTCTAGAGATGACTTGCATTCTTGGGTCATAGCTTCAACTTCTGTCTTCAAAGCCAGCATAGCATCTTCCAATCTCTCTCTGCTTCTGTCATCATATTGTCTTTTCCTGACTCTGACCGTCCTGTCTCCCTTTTATAAGAAACCTTGTAATTACATGGAGCTCAATTGGATAATCCCCGATAATCTCCTCATCTCAAGATCCTGAACTTTATCATATTTAAAGCCATCTTTTGCTGTGTAAGGTAAAATATGCACAAATCCCAGGGGTTAGGATGTGGGCATCTTTGGGGGGCCATTGTTTAGCCTACCATAAAATGTTTATTGATTTTTTTTTTGGTCTTGGGTTGTTAGTTTTTTTTTATTATGGAGTTTTGAGACTTCTTCATATATTCTAGATACAGTACAGAAATGTGATCTGCAAATATTTTCTCCCAATCTGTGCCTTGTTTTTTTGTTTTCTTCATGGTATCTTTTAAGGAGAAAAGTTGTTAATTTTAAAGAATTCCAATTCATCAATTTGCTTGTCTTACGGATCATGACTTTACTGTTGTATCTAAGAAATCTTTGCCTAACTTAAGGCCACAACATATTTTGCCTGTTTTTCTTCTGCAAGTTTTCTAGTTTATGTTTTGCATTTAGAACTATTACACATTCCGAGTTAATTCTTGCATAAGGTGTGAGGCATGTGTCTTTTTTTAGGGCTTTCAATCTTTTTTTTTTTTAAAGATCTTATTTATGTGACAGAGAGAGACACAGCGGGAGAGGGAACACAAGCAGGGGGAGCGGGAGAGGGAGAAGCAGGCTTCCTGCTGAGCAGGGAGCCCAGTGCGGGGCTCGACCCCAGGACCCTGGGATCATGACCTGAGCCGAAGGCAGACGCTTAACGACTGAGCCACCTAGGCATCCCAGGACTTTCAATCTTGAATGAAGAATGCAAAGACTAAAATACAGTTAGAATTCACTGGTGGAGGTGGTGGTTCATGGTGTATGTTCTGTAGCCATAGCAGCCTCTTGGCTGGGTTCCTGCCAAAGTACGCTTGATTTCTCTCCTCAAGCATGACAAGGTAACCAGGCTATAGATAAAAGTTGTATTTGTGTTCACCAAAACACAAACAATATCCCCAAACAACATCAACACCAAACAAAAACACCTTCCTTAAAAACCAGTTTGAGATGATAAATACCCTTTTATCTACCACATTGAAAAATATTCAAATAGAGGTTTTATTATAGGTACTGAACAAGAATAAAACTGATTTACATTGCACTGTTTATTTGAGAAGTTATGTGAGGAAACCTGAATGGAACAGTATCATTTTTATTTATCCCAATGCTATTAGGTTGACATACAGATTGATGTCCTAGAATATTGCTTGTTTGGCCCATCCCTTAATGCAGATCTCTGTTTATGTGTCTCTTCTCAGGTTTCCATAAGGGAAAGAGATTTCCCCCTTATTATTATAGTGTAATATTGTGTTCTTATTTGGTTGAAATTTGGGAGAGGAGGGGGATGGCATATTAGTCTTCAAAACACTCTGGGCCTTTGAATGCTTAAACATGATTTCTATGTTTACCTTTGCCTTTACGCTGTTGTTTATTCTGTTTATTTTATAACATACATACAGGTTTACATGGATATTTTCTGAATGAGCACTCACAGATGCTAAATGCTCCAGGATCAGAATGGGAGAACATGGGCCTTGGCACTAGGTAGATCTGGGTTTCAATCCAAGCTTTGGCACTTCCTAGACTTTAGAGAGTTTCCTAGTCTCTCTGAGCCTCAGTTTTCCCTTCTGCAAAATGGACGTGATGGTACCTTCCTTGGAAGCACAGATTCTGTGCTTTATAAACACAGCTCTATAGAGGAGGCCGTCGAGGTTTGAGAGGAGGCAGAATTTACATTCTCCAGAGCATTGACTGAAGAGAGCTCTGGGCTGGGTCCTGAGAGATGAAATAGGCTGCTTTCTCTGACTTTTGCTTTTCACCTATTTTTTGTCACTGTGACCAAGCGTGCGTCCCGCCCCCACTGCCTGTCTTTGCCGTTACCATAGCAATCCAGGTTCTATTTAGCCAGAGTTTGTGGCAGGACAGATTGGTTTTGTGATCTGTGAAATCTCACTCTCTAAAATAGGGACCAGTCACAGAAGCAGTAACTATGTGTCGTGGGGCAGAGCTTCTGCTGCCTCTCACGGTAGGGGGAAAACCTGTTGCTAGCCTGGCTCTTCGGGATATCAAGGAGGGCCGTACCTGAACTGGTAAGATACAGCATTTGAGAACTGCCCTTAGCTCTTTGGTTTCCCTTCCCTGCAGCTTCCTTTTTTTTTTTTTACACTGCCTGCTTTCATATTCGGCCATCAAACCCCTGTTCTCAGATCAGTCATTGTTATGAACTTGACACAGAAGTTATTTAGTGGGCATTAAACAGAGTTTCTTATCATTAATTTTAGAAAAGTTTTTATTATGGGAAATTTCAGACATAAAAAAGTAGGTAGTATTCCTCACCCAATTTCAATAATTATCAATTCGTGACCAGTGTTTAGTCTCATGCAATTTCACCCTCACCCGTATTTTTGGAAGCGAATTTCAGAAATTATATCACTTAGTCCATGAATATTTCAATGAACTTCTAAAAGACGAGGATTATTGTTGTTGCTGGTGTGTGTGTTTGCACATCTTTAACATGACCGCAATATCATTTAAATTGACCTTGGAGATAGTCTTTATCGCTCTTGGAGAAGTACGAAGGATAAAATTATTGATTTATACCTCTTCCCATGAAGGTTTAACTGCAACAAGAATTTCCCTCCTGTAATAAGGAGCTAGAAATTCAAACAGCAGGAGCAACTGTTTTCAGACAGTGGCCAGCAGAGCAGGTAGCCCAGACCTGTGAAACCCTGAGGGAGGGAATGATTAAGATGAGCCCTCTGATGGCCCCCGCTGGCTGGGTGAACCCATTTCCAGGCCGTGCCGCAGCAAGGAGAACTGAAACAGAGCCCAGGCCCCTCACCAAACTGAGGAGCAGAAATGAGAAGGAGGGGAGACTGGCTAGAATTTGCAGGGCAGGTTGTCAGCGGGGAGAGATGGAGCAGAGAGATCGAGAATGCTCTAGATGTCTGCAGAGCAGTCCGCTTGGGTCTCGGCTGACTACGGATCTGTGCAGGTATGGGGCAAAATTCTACAAGGCCAGGAAAGCAAGCCGCGGGGTTGAATCATTCCCAGAAGTAGGGCTGGGAAGAGTTTGCATTGCTACCAGCCAGAGTGGAAAGACTTCCCAGTATCTGCAGCCTGTTTGTTGGACTTTACCTTGGACTTTAATGGGCTAAAATACATAGAAGCCATACGTAGATAAATATTGTCCAGTCTAGGCCCCCTGATACAGAACCCATGCTGTGATAACCAGTTAGGAGGAACAGTCTCCTATTAAATCATAGGATAATTCCGAGTGGTATAAAGATAAAGCAGTGCAGTGCAATCCATCTTTTAAGTTTATTTCTTAATAATTTTTAACAATTCTTGGATTCTCCATAAGCTTCTCCTTATCTGTTTCATTTATTACACAGGGAATGGAAAAAAATGTATTTTTCTTTACTCTTATGTAATGTATATTTTAGTTGTTATGAAATAGGAATATTTACGGTTATTTAACTATGGTCAGAAAGCTTAATATAAACTCCTTATAATGCAAGTTATTATTTTTTTAGCGTCTCTTACCTCAAAACCTATTGATTGATTTTCAACAACTTCATAGGGAAGATGAATATGATTAATTACTTTAGGCTGTATTATTTTCCAACGTCTCTCTCCTGACGGGATGAGTAGGGTCCCATGCTCAACCTCTGCCTATTTACTGCATACCACTCTTCTGTAATGTCTGCTTGGTAATATCCCAGTTCAAAATCATTATTGCCTATGATATACAATCTCAATTAATCATTTATATGTTTACATATATGATAAAGCAGACCACAACTGTTTTCCAATAAAAACCTTTATTTTTTTAAAGATTTTATTGATTTATTTAAAAGAGAGCAAAAGCAATCACAGAGCAAGAGGGAGCAGCAGACTCGCTGCTGAGCAGGGAGCCCGACTCAGGGCTCGATCCCAGGACCCTGAGATCATGACCTGAGCCAAAGGTAGACACTTAACCGACTGAGCCACCCAGGGACCCCCCCGTAAAAACCTTTAAAGAAATCCTGTAACCACCAAAGGTAGAAGTGCACTCATTTATTGAGGTGCGAATTACTTGTGCCTTTGACCAGACTTGGCCTGTGCCAATGGAAGCAATATTACCTTTTTACACAAATGGTAACGTGCAGTGTTACTATTGTGCACCTTGATATTTTTCACTTAACATTATTCATCCATCCATTCGTTTATCATTTAAATCTTATTTACAGAGTTGCTCATGTGTACCAGGTCCTGTTCTAGATGCCAGGGATGCAGCCTGCCTTCTGGGGCACTGTCCTGCCACCAGGAGTAATTCCAGGTTCAGACTAGCAAGGCAGCTAGTAGGACTCAGTTGGACCAAGTCTAGCAGGAAGTTTACTCTGTAGACCGAAACAGGTCAGGAAAAACAGCATGCAAAGCCCGTTTGGTCTTCGCAGTGGTCCAGCAGCTCCATGTGGGGAGTACAAACATAGTTTCAGGTAAACGAGGTCAAGGTATGTGTCATTCATTCTGAAACAGAGAATGTACTGGCCTAGGTCCCCACCTCCCCTGTAATTCCAGTTACATAGGCCCAAGGCTTGAGCGCCAGTTTGCGCCTCTCCCAGTAAACAGGACAGATAACCAGTTTGTGGTCTCCGCATTATGCTGTGAGAAGGCAAACCGGGCTCCCCAGGCAGGCCTGCTCCTCACCCTTTACGCACACGCACACTCGCGTGGGGGAGGTGGTCAACACAAATAAGCGGATCCTGAGGACAGTATTGGTGTTATTGTGACCAAGAAAGGAGAAAGAAATAGAGGATGGTGGAAAATACTACTTGTACCTTAGTGAGGGGAATCCTTGTATCTTTGTTATTTGCACGCAGGTAAATATATCCAAGGACTTTTGCTCAGAAGCAGATTTTCTGGGTCGAAGAATATGTGCTTTCTGTAATTTTGGTAACCATTGCCAAATTTTCTTCTGTCGGGTTTGTTCTACTTAATCTTCCCACCAGCCATATGCCTATTTCCCTGCACATTTATCAACAAAGAGTGTGATCAGAGTTTTGAATCTGAGCCATCTGATATGTAAGGAATATCATCTCGTTCCTTTGCGCATTTCTTATTATTATGAACGGGTTCACACATTTTTCATAAGCTTAGGAATCATTTGGTCTCCCTTTTCTATGAGCTGTTGGTTCATATTCTTTACCCATTTTCTGTCTTTATCTTATGTTTATGTGCATTCTTAGTACACTAGGGAAATTAGCTTTTTGTCTGTGACTATATCATCATTTATTTTCAGTTTGACATTTGTCTTTTTTTTTTTTTTTTTTAAAGATTTTATTTATTTATTTGAAAGAGAGAGAGAGAGCACATGAGAGGGGGGAGGGTCAGAGGGAGAAGCAGACTCCCTGCTGAGCAGGGAGCCCGATGAGGGACTCGATCCCGGGACTCCAGGATCATGACCTGAGCCGAAGGCAGTCGCTTAACCAACTGAGCCACCCAGGCGCCCTGACATTTGTCTTTTTGATTTGTTTTTCTCATATGTAATTTTTAACTTCTATGTAATTTAATCTGTCAATCTCTTATGTCATTCCCATTCTGGGATTAGAAAAATAATTTTATCTCATGTTTTCTGATAGAGCTTTCCTGATATTTTTAATATTTTTGATCCATCTGAAATTTATTTTGATATAAAGTGTGAGATGTGGAATCCAAATTTTTGATCCATCTGAAATTTATTTTGATGTAAAGTGTGAGATGTGGAATCCAAATTTATCTGTTTTCTTTCCTTTCTTACCTTTACAGCATTGCTGCTAGAGGGTGCGCGATGTCACTCGGCTGCTGGAGCTCCACCCGGCTCGGTACCCCACCGTGTCCCACGCAGTCAGGCGGTCATCAGCCATGACTGTCGCTGCTGCAGACAAGACATTGTGCTGACCTAGAAATAACAGCTCGGAGCTGATGATGCCAGTAACTTTTAAAATAGCTTCTTTAAACATCTCTTCAGTGACCTCAGCCACACTTAATGCCACTTAGCTCATCTGGAAGTGGGCAGGAAATGTAAGAAGGATGGGTGACAACTGGGACTCCAAGCAGCAGCTGTATCTTCAGAAGCCCGTTTTAGGAAAGAACTTGTTGGAACCAGTTGAAGAGTGAAGATACCCTAGGTATCTTGCATCAGTGACCGTGATGCAGATATAGAAACTGCGTGTCCCCAGCCCCACAAGTCTGGGGGAAAGTCTGGCTCCCAGCAGCAGTTGCACATGGTACTTTTCAGCTGTGCACAGAACTTCCGTGATGGGAGCTCTGGCCCCCTTCCCTGGGCCCCTGTGTACTTAGAAGATGTTGCGGGAGATGACTCACGTGGACTCATGGACACGGCCCCGTCAGTTACTGTGGGCTTCCCCTGCTGGCCCTCCTTAGATTCTCTCCTGCAGCCCCTGAAGCCACCGCGGTGCGCGGTGCCTGGTGCGTCTGCTGCATCCAGCCTGTGAGTGCCTGACACCAAGGATGCTGCCGTCTGCTCTGTGAGCACGTCTCCTGTGGCAGAGCCCAGCCGAGGGTGGTGCTGCCGCCCGAAGTGCTGATGGGCCGGAGCTCCTGAAAAGCTGTGCTCGGTCTTCTGGAGCCTTCGTGTGCTAAAGCTACACCAAAGCAGTGGGTACTTCGGCATTCATTAATGCCATTCCTCTGTTAATTGGACACCAAAGCTATACCATAAAATCTCCAACATGCTGTCCCTATAACTATTGAGATATTTATGGTCATTATTAGACATGGCTTGTTAAAAATTTGACAGTTTATTCCTCAGCACCCAGATGATCACAGGACTCCACCCCCTTTCAGCTTAATAAAGGTTCCATGTTCGCTATATAAAAACTAGCACATAAAGTCTCCAACTGGTTTGTGTCCTGCTTTTTCCATTTATTCCTATTGAATTCCATTTATTTTATTCTACATGTGCTTCATAAATCAGTTAACTAAGCTTTTATTCTTGTATATTTAGATACACTCCCCAGCTTCTCATTATTATAAACCATACTGCAAAGAATTATACACTGCATTAAAATCTTAAGCTGAACCAAGGCACACTCTTTAAAAAGAGGTCTTCTATACCTCCATAATCCTCAGAAGGAGAGAAAGAACCA
The DNA here is from genome assembly GCF_004348235.1 of Phoca vitulina. Lineage (NCBI taxonomy): Eukaryota > Metazoa > Chordata > Mammalia > Carnivora > Phocidae > Phoca > Phoca vitulina. Next base: position 27,526,558 of record NW_022589715.1, on the reverse strand, counting down.
ACAAAACAGTTCCCACCGCAAAAACAGTTCTTACTGACTTAAAGCCTTTCTTTTTTTATATTGAGGTATAATTGACATATAACATTATATTAGTTTCAGGTGTACAACATAATGATTCAATATTTGTACATTTTGAGAGATGATCACCACAATAAGTCTAGTTAACATCCATTGCCATATATAGTTATAAAACATTTTTTCTTTGTCATGAGAACTTTGAACATTTATTCTCTTAACATCTTTCAACTATGCAATACAGTATTATAAATTATAGTCTTCACACTGTATATTATATCCCCAGGACTTACTAATTTTTTTTTTTTATAACTGGAAGTTTGTATCTTTTGACTTACTTCCCCCGTTTCACAGCACCCTGCACTCACATCTCTGGCAACCATCAGTCTGTTCTCTGTATCTATGAGCTTGGCTTTTGTTTTTGTTTTTTTAGGTTCCATATATAAGTGAGATCATATGGCATTTGCCTTTCTCTGATTTATTTCACTTAGCACAATACCCTTGAAGTCTATTCATGTTGTCACAAATAGCAAGATTTCATTCTTTTTTATGGCTGAATATTTCACTATATATATAGGTACACCATACCTTCTTTATCTATTCATCTGTTGATGGACACTTAGGTTGTTTCCATATCTTAGCCATTGTAAATAATGCTGCAGTGAACATGGGGATGCAAATACCTTTTCAAGTTAGTGAATTTAAAACCTTTCTGAACAAATGGAATGTGAACATAACTATATGGAAATTGTTGCATTGGAATCTCCATCTGCACGTTATGGAAATGAAGAAGATGAAGATGAATTAACCAATATCTGTATATTATTATTATTATTTAATTTTTAAAAAGATTTTATTTATTTGTCAGAGAGAGAGAGCACAAGCAGGAGGGCGGCAGGCAGAGGGAGAACTGAACAGGGAGCCCGACATGGGACTCGATCCCACGACTCTGGGATCATGACCTAAGCTGAAGGCAGACGCTTAACTGGCTGAGCCACTCAGGCGCCCCTATACATTATTATTAACTAAAGTCCATACTTTTAAAGATTTATTTAGGCTTTTCATAACATGCTTTCTCTGTTCTGGGATCCCAGCCAGGATCCCACATTACAGTTAGTTTCATGTCTCCTTAGGCTCCATGATAGTTGCTCAGACTTTCCCTGTTTTTGATGACCTTGACAGTTTTAAGGAGGGCTGGCCAAGTATTTAGTAGAATGTCCCACAACTGAGGTTTGTCTCAGGTTTTTCCATGATTAGGTATCAAGGGTACATACTCTCAACCTGACTTATCACTGTTGATATTGACTTTGATCACCTGGGTAAGGTAGTGTTTGTCAGCTTTCTCCACCATAAAATTACTCTTTTTCCCTCCTTCCATACAGTACTCTGAAAGGAATTCACTGTAAGCAGCCCACAATTAAGGAGTAGAGATATATGCTCCATCTCCTTAAGGGAATAGTATTTACACAAATTATTTGGAATTCTTGCCATAGATTTGTTTATTCTCCCTCATTTATTTATTTATTCAATCATTTATTTACCTATTGTATACCTTGAGATATATATAACCCAATACTACTTTACTTATTTTGTTGCTCAAATTGTTCCAGCTTTGGCCATTGGAAATTCTTTCGGTTGGCTCCTGTGTCCCTTTGACATAACCCATCATTGTGGTTTTACTTTTTGTTTTTTAACTAAAAAAAATTTTTTTTCAGCGCTTCCTTACTTTCTGGCACTACAAGATGCTCCAGGCTCATCTTGTATATTTCCTGCTCCAGTCCTAGAATCATCTATTTATCCAGGAAGCCCAGTGCCTTTTATTGGAGAATAGTATATCAAGATCAGGGCACTGTGTGTGTCTCAGTCAGTTTAGGCTGCTGTAACCAACTACTGCAGACTGGGTGGCTTATAGACAACAGACATTTCTCACAGTTCCGGGGGCTGAATGTGTAAGGTCGGTGTGCCAGCAGAGTTGGGTTCCTGGGAGAGCCTTCTCCGGGTTGCAGACCCATTTTATCCTCACGTGGCAGCAGAGAGAGAAAGTAAGCTCTCCATGTTTTTTATAAGGACAGTAATCCCCTTTATGACCTAATTATCTTTTAAAGGCCCCACTTCCTAATACCGTCACATTCAGGACTAGGATTTCAACATATGAATTTTGGGGAACACCGACATTCGGTCCATACCATTATGCCCATTGCTACAGGGGTGTTGCTGCTTCTAGGCCCTCTTAGCTGACAATGCAAGGAAATATATGTATGTAAATACTTTCTTTGAAGCAAATGGGTATATGTTCACACTTTTATATTTCTTTTATCATTTCCACATAAATTTTGTGTATGTGTGTTTGTTGGGAGAGAATTGCTCAATATGTGGGCTTGGTTCCCCATCTTGAGCTGAAGCCCCATTGGGCACCAAGTAGATATTTTCTAGTGGGTTCAAATGAATTAACAACTTAAGGCTTTCCTTTTGTCGGGAGATAATTCTCCATGGATCTCTTATGTTTCTCTACAACTTGCAAGAAGAGGCACTATCTTTTCATGGATGTTTGTATAGTGAACAATAGCCTTGAAAGATAGAGATAGTGTATTCTTCCAGAGCCAAGGTCAGATTTATTCAGTATAATCGAGAAACGTGGCAACCTACTGAATGCAAATCATATATCTCATAAGGTGTTAATATCCAAAATATGTAAATAACTCACACAACTCAATAGCAAAAAACCAAACAATCCAATTAAAAAATGGGCAGAGGATATGAATAGACATTTTTCCGAAGAGGACATACAGATGACCAGCAAATACCTGAATAGATGCTCAACGTCGCTAATCATCAGGGCAATGCAAATCAAAACCACAATGAGATATCACTTCACACCTGTTAGAATGGCTATTATCAAAAAAACAAGAAATAATAAGTGTTGGCAAGGATGTAGAGAAAAGTGAATGCTTGTGCATTGTTGGTGGGAATGTAAATTGGTGTGGCCACTCTGGAAAACAATATGGAGTTTCCTCAAAAAATTGAACATAGAACTACCATATGATCCAGCAATTCACTTGTGCGTATTTATCCAAAGAAAATGAAACTCTCAATTTGAAAAGATAGGGGCGCCTGGGTGGCTCAGTCGTTAAGCGTCTGCCTTCGGCTCAGGTCATGATCCCAGGGTCCTGGGATCGAGTCCCACATCGGGCTCCCTGCTCGGCAGGAAGCCTGCTTCTCCCTCTCCCACTCCCCCTGCTTGTGTTCCTGCTCTCGCTATGTCTCTCTCTGTCAAATAAATAAATAAAATCTTAAAAAAAAAAAAAAAAAAAATTTGAAAAGATATTTGGATCCTCATGTTCATTGCAGCATTATTTATAATAACCCAAACATAGAAACAACCTAAATGCTCACTGACGGATGAATGAATAAAGAAAATGTAGTATATATATGTAGAGTGGAATATCGTTCAGCCATAAAAAAGAATGAAATCTTGCCATTTGCCACAACGCAGATGGTCCTTGAGGACAGCATGCTAAGTGAAATAAATCAGGCAGAAAATGATAAATACCAATATAAAAAATCTAAATACCAATCTAAAAAAAACCACACAAAACAAAACAAAAACACTGAGCTCATGGATATAGAGAACAAATTGGTGGTTGCCTGAGGCAGGGTTAGAGGGTGGGTGAAATGGATGAAGGGGTCAAAAGGTCCAAGTTTCCAGTTATAAAGTGAGTAAGTCATGCAAATGTAATGCACAGCATGTTGATTATAGTTAATGATACTGTATTGTGTATTTGAAAGCATTTGGGAGAGTGGATCTTGAAAGTTCTTGTCAAAAGGAAAAAAAATTTGTAACTACATATGGTGACAAATACTAACTGAATTTATTGTAGTGATCATTTTATATGGAGTAAAGAAATGTTAAAATCAATTTACAAAGGGACGAAAAGCTGGCTTATTTTAGTGGGGGTAGGGTGGGGAAGTGGAGTGGAATAGAGTTTATTGAAGAATAGAATAGAATATATATATAATAGAATGTATTTGCATGTTTATAGACAAGTTATTTGCATTGCTATCAATTATCCGTAATTTACAGAGTTGTAAAATAATTCAAATACAAGGAAAAGCACAAATTCCATAGAATCAGATAAGCTGGAATAGTGTGCTGTAAATGATGCATAGTTTTCCACTGGAGACAGTAGTCTTGTTTTGCTTATTCCAAAGTCTTAAATTTTCCTTACACAGGTATGATGTCCTATAAGAATGTTTCCAAGGTGTTAGTCACATGTGAGAATTAAAAGGAGGACAGAAAGAGATTTTAAAAAGTAAGCCTAGACACACGTACATGAAAAAGATATTGGAAGAGGTAATTTTTTGATCTGGAAATAGGATCTGCAAGAGCTGAAGAGCATTTGCTCAAACTGGTAAGTGAAGGAAGTCCTAAATAAAATGTCATTGATTCAGGCAATTCCTACACTGACCACTAGGTGTTGCTAACCAGGCATGATGACCTGTGGCCGGAGAGGCAGGAGAGGCGGCATCCAATCCATCCGTGGTACATTCAGCTGATCAACAAATTTGGGGCGCTCTTGGTGGCAAGACATTTTTACCTAGTCCAGCACATGGTAACCACTAAACACATATTTCTTGAAATGAATTATTCAGAATGCAGAGGGTGCTTTTACTCTGTGGGCATCCAAAAAATACGACATTTCCTGTGTAAGGGTTCTTCGTCATATTAGGACAAAGAGAGAAAACGTTATAAATTAGAAGTCACTTGATGAATTAAACAAAAGAAGATCAATTTAGTCACGAAATCAGACTTCGTAAATCCAAGAACTGTTTCCATTGCCTATACAAACAACCATAGCAAAAATACTTGTTTAAATGCAGACATTGCAAATCATCCCTTTATTGTTTCTGTTTCGCCCAAGTGCCATCAGATGTGGATTCTTCCACTCCTACTCCCCCCAGGTTTTGAATAATTTTGGTGCAATGACAAAGTGATGGCAGGCCATCTATAATTCTCCGTAATTTGCATTAGCTAAAAGTGAGAAACAGAGGGGTAGCAGAGAGCGAATCAGGAGGCTCTTAGAAAACCCCAAGAGCAGATCTTCTTCCCGCTCCCACTTTCCTGCTTCCTCAGATGCCTTCTGTGGACATCAGTTGGTATTGCCGGCCTAGGGACCTTTCACACTTCTACTGTGACTAGCGCCTCGATTTTCCTTCGGGGGATGAGCCCCCGCACATTGGGCGCCGTCCCGATGGGCCGTCAGTTCGCGGCCTCCCCATTCAGGAGAGGTGAGCTCTCAGCCAAGGGAGGCCGATCAAAGGCTCCGTCCCTGGGAACTTGTACAAGCCTGAAACCCATTGGGATTCTTTCAGCTTGGTGTCTCGAAAAGACCATCCATTAGTTCTCGTTTCCTGGAACCCCACAGTTGCCCTGGTTTCTGTTTTTCCAAAGACCTAGTTTTCATTTTTTCTTCAAGTCTGTGAGCCACCCCATATCCTTCCAGTAAATTAGCTAGAGTTGGTTTCCGTAGACTGCAGCCAAAGAATGGTGACTGGTGGAATGAAGAAAGGGAGATAGTAAAAGAATCTAGTCCTGTGATGACTTCTGTAACCTCTGCTGAACTTGTCGTTGAAAAAGATCAGCCCTAAGGTAATGGATACTCCCCGAAAATGGGGAATATGACATTTACGAACACTTACTTTGTTCCAGACAGTTTTAAAAACACTTACACACATATATATTTTTTTAAAGATTTTATTTTTTGACAGAGACACAACGAGAGAGGGAACATGAGCAGGGAGAGTGGGAGGGGGAGAAGCAGGCTTCCCGCCGAGTGGGGAGCCCGATGCGGGGCTCGATCCCAGGACCCTGGGACCATGACCGGAGCCGAAGGCAGACGCTTAACGACTGAGCCACCCAGGCGCCCCAACACTTACACATATTATCTTATTTAATCTTCAGAATGACTCAGTTGAATAGATGTTACTATCCCCATTTTGCAGATGAGAAAACTGAGGCATAGAGTGATTAAATAACCTGCCCATTTTCACACAGTCAAATTAACATTCTCAATGTTTCTTCTATAGAATACCAGTTTTTGAGAATTGTATTAATTTCCTGGGGCTGCTCTAACAAAGTACCACAAATGGAGCTTAAAACAAATTTATTGTCTCACAGTTCTGAAGAGTAGAAGTCTGAAATCAAGGTGTTGGTAGGACCACGCTCTCTGTGACTACTCTAAGGGGAGAATCCTTGCTTGCCTCTTCCAGCTTCTGGTGTTTGCCAGCAGTCTTTGGCATTCCCTGGATTATAGACCTGTCGCTCCAATCTCTGCCTCTGCTGTCACATGGCTGTCTTCCCTCTTCTTATAAGAGCACTAGTCATATTGGATCAAGGGTCCATCTACTCCAGTACTACTTCATCTTAACTAATTACATCTATTTACAAATAAGGTCACATTCTAAGGTACTGGGGGTTAGGACTTCTTTTGGGGGGAGCACAGTTCAACCCATAACATGAATGGTAATAGCCATTGTTGAGAAAGGAATTCTGTAGCCAAGTAAGTTTGGGAAACAGAGGATTGAACACCATTCCAGTAGGATTCTTTGCTCTAGTACTTTGGGAGGGTCTTTAATTTGTTCATCTGAAGGGGAGTCACAAAGCTGGGACTATTATGGAGAATTTCTCAAACATATTTGCTCATGGACTTCCTTTTATACGTCTACTGTGGGTTCCCGTTCTGTGTGACACCCAGGTCTCAGGCCAGATGTGAGGCAGCAGACCTGGTGAGGTCCCTCCCTACTGTTCTGGATCCACCTCTTGACCTCCTGTGTGACCTTGAGGTAACTGCTTTCTTCTCTGAGCCTGAGTTTCCTTTTAGCTAAGAAAAAGACAATAATATCATTTCCCCATGGGTTTCCTGTAAGAACTAAACAAAATGAGGTTTTCTTGCTCATTTTCCTCTTCCTTTCACCGTGTTTCTCTCCGCATCCCCCCCCCCCCAACTTAGGAGAATGTTTTTGTTTATGGTAATAAAAATTTACCTGGGGTAAATATTCAACCCAACTGCCCTCTTAGTAAGTCTCCCATGTTAGCAAAGAATGGGTTGTTTCTCTCTGCAGTTCCTCATTCTGGTCTTCCACCCCAGTGAGGGGAAGAGGATGTGATCATGCGATCGCCAGCAGATGGGAAATTGTGAAAGGGACCTCGCTCTAGAAAAGCAGCCCACAACTGCCTCAGCTGTCAGAGGAGGCTGAGCTTCTAACAGGACTTGTCTGACAGTGGACTCGGCTGTCTGTTTGTCCATCCGACATGGAGCCAAAACGGATCAGGGAGGGCTACCTTGTGAAGAGGGTAAGCAGAAGTACCACCTACAAGGGTATCACTGAAGATAGGGTGGGGGAGGATTGGTGCCTGGCTTTGGACTCTCTAACCACTCACTTTAGGAATGGTTTATGCTGAACCTATTGGGCTGACCCAGGAGAGTATGACGGCCTGTAGAGTGTTGGGAGGGAAACCAGCTCAAGTTCCACTGCGTTCTGTTTCTTAAAGGTGAACTAATCCAGCTCAGACATCAGCACAGCTTGATCTTGTGGGACTGAGAATTCTAGACTGCAGGGTCTGGAAGGTGGGGGCCTCAGCAAAATCTAAAGCATGATTTAGAGCGTTTTTGTCACGAGCCGCATGTGTATAGTATTCTGGAAGACTCACACTCTTGTGCTATAGAGGTTACTCAAAGAGATTATTCCTTTGTTACTTAAATTCCCCTCTTCTTATTTATTTATTTAGGAGAGGAAAAAGAAAAGGATTAAAGAGAAGCTGATATAATGACACAGTAACTGTACCTTATTGCTTGGACCATCTTTTTAAAATTGGTGCATAAAAAACCTTTTCTTTTTCTTAAATTGGGCTCAAATCTCTTCATTGACCATTCTGAGTGAATTTGTATCATGTACTGCTAAGGTAGTAGGAAGTAATTTTGAAGTTTAGGGAATAGGGACACAAGTTTATTAAAAAATGCTTGGTCTCACTGGTATGGCTTCAAAAAATTGAATTTTCTTAGCACTGCTTGTTTTTCTCCGAATGCTGGGTGTATGCCATATCATCATGTGAATTCACACCGGGCTGGTTGGCATCCTGTGGGCAACACCTCTGGGAAAGATGTTCTCACAATGACCCAAGTGAGCTCAGCATGTCAGAAGTGAACTGAAGTCAGTACATTCTTTCGGACTCTTCAACTGAATGAGCACCTAATGTGACCATTTTAGGTCATTCGTTGGTTTAACATTTAGCCTAAAATGTTCTACTTATGAGGGGGTTAAGCAGCACACATTGCTGCCTGATTCTGTTTTGATTTAAAGCTGGAAGGGGGGTGTCTGCGTGGCTCTGTTGGTTGGGCATCTGCCTTTGGCTCGGGTCGTGGTCCCAGGGTCCTGGGATCGAGCCCCATGTCAGGCTCCCTGCTCAGCGGGGAGCCTGCTTCTCCCTCTCCTTCTGCCTCTCCCCCAGCTTGTGCTCTCTCTCTCTCTCACACACACTCTCTCTCTCAAATAAATAAATAAATGGATCTTAAAAAAAAAAAAAGCTGGAGGGGGCTTTAGATCACCTTGCCTCATTCCTCCATTTCCAGAAGAGGAAACTGAGACCAAGAAGCTGGGTGACTGCCCAAGGTCACATGGCTGTGACGGTTGATTCCAGCAACCCACTCGCTGGCTTTGGTTTCTGCCTCATGGTGCTGAACTCTGTCCAGTACACCAAGATTTTATTAGGGTCAGTGTAATGTGGTTTAGGTTTTGTAATGTATTTGGGGCAGTGAGAGTTATAAGTGGGTGCTGGAGAATAAAGGAGCCCACAGCTGATGTGCTCTTTAGCTAGCATAGCATCTCTAGCTATTTTGAAACATCCTTTGGAAAAGACACACATATACACACAGAGAGGTGTATGTGGATTCTTTGCAATAGATACCAATACTCTTTTTGAATGTTGAGTACTAATTAATGTTGGCCTTTCTTTCCTGATTGCTTGGGCTAGTATCTGGAGAAGAGCAAGTGAATGGAAACATTTTGCAATGAAAATTGCTGTTATTAAGTTTGTATGTTCACATTTTAAACTCCATAAATTATAAAAAATATAGAAGACTAAATCTCTAATAAGTGAGGCTGCCCCACTAGAAAATGGGGATGAAAGAGTTAGGTTTGTCAAGCTTACAGATTTATATTAATAGTTTTTAATCAGTGAGAGTAATTCTCTCAGATTATGGCCTATAAAAGCCAATTTAGAAAATGGACCTAGAAAAAAAGCACAGTGAAATTTCATATTGATATTTCCACAATTTCCATCTTCCTAATTTTCATGTCTATAATTTATATCTTCCATAATTTTTGCATTTTTCTCTGGGACCTTTTGAACAGTCTTTGTTGTAATGTGTTAAGAGCCTCTAATTTATCATTTTGAAGGCGTGCTTGATTCAGAAATATTCCCTTCGTTGGCTACAGAACTACACCTGGGGGGCGCCTGGGTGGCTCAGTCGTTAAGTGTCTGCCTTCGGCTCAGGTCATGATCCCAGGGTCCTGGAGTCAAGCCCCTCATCGGGCTCCCTGCTCCGCGGGAAGCCTGCTTCTCCCTCTCCCACTCCTCCTGCTTGTGTTCCCTCTCTCGCTGTCTCTCTCTCTGTCAAATAAATAAATAAATAAATAAATCTTTAAAAAAAATCGCTTTAAAAAAAACTACACCTGAAGCCAGAATTTCCCAGTAATGTTTTTAGACGTTAGGTTTCTTTCAGTTACCTCATACATATGGATTAAAAACGATGTATGTCAGGACCCGAGCACATAGTAGGTGCTATATATGTCATCCTGATTATAGCAGTACCGACATACACTTCTGTAGATAAGGTCCTTTTCTAGATGCTAACAGGGATATGTACTGGTGCCTGGGTTGGTTGTCGAGCTAATAGTGAAGAGAGGACCATGGAAATCTTTCTCTGGCAAGGCTGTTAGATGCCTTGACTATGGTTATTGATGTTAGAACATGACAAGCAGTAATATATGAATCTCGCTTCATTTACTTTTTTCTCGTGGGCAGTTTAAGATACCTGGGTAGTAATAAAGATATCTTTTTCCCTATGTCTTGTTTTGTGAGATAACTTTATTGGAGATAAGATGTTTTGGGTGGCAAAATACAATATTAGAAATGCTGGTGCAAGGATTTTGTCAAGTCAGAAATCTTGGGGTCAACAGTCAATGACATTGACTATGAAATGTTCTTGCTTTTCTTCTGTGCAAGATAACTACACACATTCTACAATTCCGGTTTCCTCCTTTGCCTCCTGCCTAAGGTCTTTATTTTTTATTTTTTTATTTTATTTTTTTTAAAGATTTTATTTATTTGACAGAGAGAGACACAGCCAGAGAGGGAACACCAGCAGGGGGAGTGGCAGAGGGAGAAGCAGGCTTCCTGCCGAACAGGGAGCCCGATGCAGGGCTCGATCCCAGGACCCTGGGATCATGACCTGAGCTGAAGGCAGATGCTTAACAACTGAGCCACCCAGGCGCCCTGCCTAAGGTCTTTAAATAGAAATTATGGTTAGAGAAGGAGGGAAAATACATGATTCTGTCACTTTGCAATTTTTTTATTCTAAGTAAGACCTAGATTTCCTTGTCCCAGAGTCTTGACACTTTTGACTTTTAGGAAAAAAAAAAAAAAGCACTTCGAGCTGACCATACAGCAGCTAAGAACTGTACGATCATGATCTCATTCAATCCTAATCACCCTCTGTGATATTACCCTTATCCCCATCTTACAGATGAGAAAACTGAGGCTCAGAGAGACTGTGTGACTTGCCCACAGTCAAACCGCTGGTAAGAGGATGACCTGGGATTCAAATCCACGCTTGCCTAACAGCAAAGCCCACCATCTCATTGATCCCATTTAGCATTCTAAAAGGCAGGCTTACCCAAGCCAGCAAAAGGGAGGTTAGACAAATTTATCAGAGCTAGAGTGGGGCCTGGACAAATTGCACTGTTTGCAAGATCGGGTTTAGTAACCTCAACCTCCCTTTCTCTCTGATTCGGGGTTAATTCCAACCAGTAAACCTAGATATCTTTTGGATGTCCTTGAAACCATATTACTGATCTGGATATGTTTATAATCAATCATAGCTTTAAAAAAGATAGAGAGAGAGAGAGAGAGAGAGGAGCAGTTTCTATGCAACGAATAAGCTAGACTCCACCAAGTCATGTCCCATACCAACCTCATTTCTAGAGGTTTCTGGAGCAAATTGTTGTTGACAGATTGACAACCAACCAGCAGGCACTTCACGCAGCCGGGCAGATCCCAAGAGTGGCTTCGGTCTTGGGGTGGTCTGTGAGGCTGGGCGAAAGCGCAGGAACTGGGGTGGTGGGAAAGAGAAGGACGGGGGTGCTTGGGCAGGAACGAGAAGGGCTGCAGAGAGCTGAGGTGGAAAGAAGGAAGCTTCGGGTGCGAGAGAACAGGAGAGTCAGGAGTCCCAGCCCAGGAATTCTTTTGTACAGCGACCTTGTCTTCAGAACACACTACCATGAAATAATTCCCAGCAATTTGCCTTTGTTGATTCATCACCATCGTAATAGCTAACACAGGTGGTCCTTACCCTGCAGCAAAGACAGATGAAGCGTTGAATAAATTAAGGCATTTGATATTTGTAACAACTCTACAAAGTGGGTGCCACTATTATCCTTACTTTTCAGAAGAGGAAATTGAGGTATGAGAGAGGCAAACAGTCTTGCCCAAGGTCACACAGCTATTAAGTGGCAGGGCTGTTCTGCAACTCAGCAGTGTGGCCTCAATGTCATGAAGAGCCATGCCTAACTGCGTTACTTGTGGCCCTCACGGGCTCATTTTGCAGTGATTTTCTTCTCCAGAGCACCCAACTTTCACCCCATGGCCTACAGACTGAAATCTTCTCTATGTGGTTACCATTTTTTGAGCACCCTATAAGCTAGCCTCCGGGCTAAGCCCTTTAGTATATTATCTCATTTAATCTCCCTTAAGTATATGATCTCATTTAATCTTTGCAACAGTGGAAGTAGGTGCTTTATTACTTTCATTTTACAGGTGAGGAGACAAACTTTTGGAAAAATTAAATAACTTGTCTAAGGCCACACAGCCTGGAAGAGGCAAAGTTGAGATTTGAAGGTGAAGCCCCGAGACTCCAGAAATCATTGTGTTGAGCACTTGGTACCATTTCTCTATTGCTCACCTCACATGTTTTTATTGAGAAATTGTCCAATTTAGACTTTTTACTTATGTAAAAAATATACTCCTGAACAGATTAGTTTCCTTGCCTTCAAAGAATTTAAATAGGTACAAAATGACCATTTATCGGGGATGTTATACAAGTGATTTCACGAATCAGTCTGGAAAACTAGCTGATACAATTTACAAGGTAGCAGAAATCAGGACTTTAATACAACAGCAACTTAAGATGACCTGTCCCATGAGTATGGGAGGATAGATGACACTTATTCACAGTTCTGCTTTAGTTAGATATGTAGTTTTGCTCATAATACGATTTCCTTTGAATTCCAGCTAAGCAGCAATGGCAACGTATGGAAAGAGAAGTCTGAGGGGAAGGGAAAGGAAGTTAAAGGAGATGTCTGCACTCTGTGGGAGGCGTCTGGGAGGGGTTCGCAACACCAAATTCAAATTGCCCCAACCCACAGCAGTGAGTCATGGCTTCTTTCAGCGAAGCCACACAAAACAGGCCTCTGTTTGTGCGCTGGTCACACTTAACTGGAGCTGTTGATGAAGGTTGCTCTCTCCCCCCGGTTAAGGTGGGGACAGTTTAAGCAGAGACTGCCTCTTGGTCAATTTTACACCCCAACCCCAGGCCTGTGTCTGAAGCACAGGAGTTGTTTTACCCTAATATGTTGAATGACGGTGTCTCAAAGAAAGAAATCTGCCGGAAATAGACCCAAGAAATCAGGGTTCCGTATTATAGTAACTTTTAAAGTATTAGAAAACATTTCCAATGGAGTATTCAGTTTTAGATGATCATGTTAAATGTTTTTAAGATGTATTTATTTTTGGCTTGTAGGTGACACCCAAGGTTTGGCAGGGCATTGTAAATAGAAGACTCAAGGGATAGAAAGGACAATAGGTTTTTTGGAATAGGTGTGTAGAATCTGAAAGTTGAAAGGAATATTGAGTATTTTAATAAGTATTTCATTGACCTTTCCCATGTGTGGCTTACATTTGTTTTACTAATTCGCTAACAAGCATGCTGGAATACCTCTTGTGACAGGGAACTCACTAATTTAAATTTCTCCCTTAAGTTATGCAGCAGACTGGTTTGTTTTTTTTTTTTCCCCTGAAACCTCCACCTGTTGGGCCTCCAAACAGTCTATGATAATGTTTCACACCTTTGAAGACAGTCCTCATCTGCTCTACCTGTCCCCTTTTGGGCCAAAACCTAGCTGCTTCCCCCAATAATTCTCCGAGAGAGAGAGATGCCAACTTGTCACCTTCTTTTGAACAGGCCCCAGTTATCTGCAGCTTTGAGGTTTCCTGAACTCAAGGCCATTCTCCAGGTGCACTTATGAGCACAGAATTACAGGGAATAAGGAGTATTTATTGGGTGCTTACTGTGTTCTAGATATTCCCCTAAGCAATTTACACAGAATATTTTATTTAATCTCCCAATAACACTAAGAAAGAGATAGTAGCATTATCCCCGTTAGCCAGATGTAGAAAATGAGGTTTAAAAACTTGCTCAAGGTCACATTACTAGAATGTGGCAGAACTGGGATTTGAGCCTGGGCTATTCAGCTCCAGATCCATGGTCACCTACTGGCTATTCTCCATTTAAAGTTAGAATATTACTTTCATCACTTTAGATCTTGTGCTTCTATTTATATAGCCTACAATGACTTGAATTTTTTTGACAGCCCACATCAAACTGCTGACTCACAGAGCTCCTTTTTTTTTTTCACATGGCAATTTCCCCAAATCTTCACCAATACATTTTATACATCTTTTGAAAAATTTTATTAAATAAAAAGATTATATCTTGTTTAATTTTAATTTGCATTTCTTTGAATGCTGTTGAAGCAGTGCATTTTCGTGTTTATTCAATCCAGGCTTTTCTTCTTCTGAGAATTGCCTGTGTATATTGTTTGCCCATTTAAAAAATTAGGAGTGTTTGTATATTTCTAATTGACTCTAATGTGTTTAAAAAATATATTAAAAACATTAACCTTTAATTATATGAGAATACGTTATAAATATCCACACATTAATATTTGCTTTTCAGTTGTTACAGGATTTTTTTTAATGTATAGAAGTGTAGTTTTGTATATGACCAAATATCTTGTCCTTTGAGGTTTCTTCCTTTGGTGTCATGCATTGTCAGACTCTTGTTCGCTAAGGTATACCAGTCCCAGGATGATGAACAGTTGTTTGCCCAGAAATTTTAAATCTGACTCAGCATCTAAAACCAGCCCATTGTGACATGAAATTGTTTAGGTTTTGGCCTATAATGGGAAAAAACAGACATATGTTCTATATATGTATGAAAACATGAAACATATCTATAAAATCATGATATAATATGGTTTAGGTATGTTTTATGATTATTTACACGATTATTTTTACTCGATTATAAACAAGTCCCTATGTTTATAATTATGTAATATACATTAAATATCATGATATATATTTTTATATATATGTGCATATATATTTGAGCTTATATATATGGCTAAATGGCCTAAAGATTTTCGTTTAAAATCCAGAATTACTCACAGTTATGTAAGAACAGAAATGAAGATGGCATCTGAAGGAAAATGGAAAGAGCATAAAATTGAGAATCAGGAGACCTGGATTCTAGTCAACTGGGCAGGTGGACCAGGCCCAGTCACTTAAATGGGCCTCAACATTCTTCCCAGTAGGATGAGTGTTGGTAGATGATCCTAAATGCCTTTCTGGCACGGACGCTCCGTGATCACACGCCCAGGTGTGCTACTGAATGGGCATCAAGAAGCTTGGGGACAGAAGGGGTAAATATAGGGGTGGCCGAGGAGAGGTGCTGTCAGGTTACTCCAGCGAGCAGCTGCACAAATAGCTGAGAGGAGAGAGATCACACACAATTTCACCACCCTAACCTAATTCACCACTGCCAAGCCTGGAAGACAAGCTTCCACTTTATAAATGGTCAGGTTTCTTTTGTTTTATGGAACTTCGGCCTCCTTTCAGTGCATGAGCCTGAATCCCAGATGACACATTCTCCTCTGAGTGAGCTGACAGAGGCCCTAAGGCTACATTTGAATTAGGAAAGCCCAAACTCCTTTTGAACAGTTGGCTCTGGAGTAGCTTTATTTTAATTGTCTACAGAAGGAATGCAGTGCTGGCTGACCTCTCCCAGTTTATCCCAGTTCCAAGGTCAAAAGCCCTGAGTCATTATGGCCATTATAAATCTTTGATAAGGCCTGAGGTAGGATATAAAATTTTGGACTTGAAAGGCATTTTTGCAGTCATCTAGCCCAACTTCTTGCTCCTACCTCTGTGAATAGATCTTTGATTATTTTTAGTTATTTTGCTTTTTTATTAGATAGATTTCCCATATTTCTCTAAAAATACATCCTGAATTTTGATATATAGTAGTGCCATGGGTTGTTCATTTATTTATTAATTTTTCTCAATTATTTTGAAAAATTTCAAACCCACAGAGAAATAGGAAAAACAGTAGATTACCTAGATTTAGCAACTGTTAACACAAGGATGCATTTGCTTTCTCTCTCTCTACCTCTGTATCTCTGTATAAATACACACACACACACACACACACACACATTTTTACCCTGAGATCTTTGAGAATAATTTGCAGACATCATGCTACCTCACACCTAAATACTTCAACATATATCTTCTAAGAAGTAGGACATTCTCCCGGTTTCCAAATTGGATGGACCATTCTGCACTCCTGCCAGCCACGTATGGGAGTTCCAGTTACCGTCTGTGCCAAATCTTGCTCTTCTTAATCTTTTTAATTTTAGACACTCTCGTGGGTGTGTAGAGGTATCTCATTTGGTTTTAATCTGCATTTCCCTGGAGAAAAGTGATTTTGAACACCTTTTCAGAGGCTTTCTGGATATCCTCTTTAACAAAAAGTCTCTTTCGGTCTTTTGCCCATTTAAAAAATAGGTTGTTTGTATTTTTCTTACTAATTTGCAGGAGCTCTTTATATTCTGAATATGAGTTTCTCTCAGATAGATATAAAACAGAAAGGTATTATTATTTCATGTGTTGGCATGGGGTCTGACATTGCCTATTTTTTAAACAGGGAAATAATCCAGTGGTAGTATGGATAGTTATTCTGCCTGTGCATAAAAGAGATAGTGTGTTCTAATTTAAAATTATTTTTTCAGTAACTAAAACAAAGGAAACACTTGGACAAGCAAAACGATAGTCTGCAAGTATTTATCTTTGTTGCATGAACAGTCTTCCTTTTGGGCAACTGGACCTTTATATAGAAGCTCTCTGTATTTTAAGATAAGCAGCAGGATCTGCTGGGAGCTGGATGATAATTCTGTTTTGTGGTAGTCATGACAAGGTGACACCATGGGTTCAAAGATGAGAAGCAAAGAACCTCTTCCTTTTCCAAAGTCCTCCCAAAATATAGACAAGAAAGAGACTTTCTTGATGTAGTCAGAATGGTTAGTTTATTGCTACAAGTGTGGTTGGCATTAACCCCAACTGAAAACATTTTAAATAAGGATTTTCCTTATTCACTCTGACGTTACAGGACATTTTGCAAGTGATTTTCATACAACTTATCCATGCTCATACACAAGGCTGCTCTCTGAGTTTCTTCTTGATGTTCACATTCCCATAAAATCTGATGAGGCCAAAGGATGGAAGTAACTGCAGCTAGCATTCCACCACTTAGGGCTTCCATGCCCATGGTCAAAACAGCTATTGGATTATGACACTTTTCCAGTGAGTCTGGCCTCAGGCATCAGCTACTATTCAGTCTGAATTGGCACTTGAGATCTATTTGCAATCCCTAAGTGGAATGAACACAGTGGGCAGAGTTGGGAGCAGAAAATAAGCCACAGAAAGCCAGCCTGAAATGCATAAGAAGGAGAATAGAGAGCCATATCATATTCCCTTGGTAATGGCCCATGGGAAGCTTAAGACCTGCTTATAGATGTATATATATTTTATCTTAAAAAATTTTTTTTTTAAATTTCCATCTGAATGGCAGTCCCCTTCTCTCCTGAAGGCTGCTTTCCCACCAGCCTGGTCACACAAATGTGCATCACCTGCATCCACACTGGCCAAAGCTAGGCTATTTGCCAAGTTATGCACCATCTATAGAACAGTTTTAGAAGACATTGTTGTGTAGCTCTTTTTGTTGTCATTACAGGGAAGTGTGTTCAACACCTGGAAACCCATGTGGGTTGTACTGTTAGAAGATGGAATTGAATTCTATAAGAAGAAAAGTGACAACAGCCCCAAAGGAATGATTCCCCTGAAAGGAAGCACACTGACTAGCCCTTGTCAAGACTTTGGCAAAAGGATGGTGAGTCAACATCTCTAGCCACAGTGGACACCTTGTCGTGCACTGACCTTTAAGCCTGTGATAGCCCACAGCGTGAATGGTGCTCCCTGGGTCTGTTCCTCTTACCACCACCCACACTCCACCCTGGGCATTTGGGTTTCTGTTGGCCAAGCACTTCCAGAATGAGGTTGACTCAGCTGCTGTGCTTCATAAGGGACCTCAGCCCTTTGAAAAGAATCATTCTTAATGGGATGTGTTTTGATTTTTAGTTTGTGTTTAAGATCACTACGACCAAACAGCAGGACCACTTCTTCCAGGCAGCCTTCCTGGAGGAGAGAGATGCCTGGGTTCGGGACATCAAGAAGGCCATTAAATGCATTGAAGGAGGTCAAAAGTTTGCAAGGAAATCCACCAGGAGGTCCATTCGGCTGCCAGAAACCGTTGACTTAGGGTGATTTTTCTGTGTTTGCTTCACTCCACCCCTTCTTCATCCCCCAACCCCCTCACCTCCCTGCTATGGAAATCTTACAACAGATCCTGCTGCAAGGCTTGCTTTGGTCACCTCTGAAGGCTGTATCCACTCTTCCAAGTTGAGACTGGCACTTGGTATACTGAGATGTTTACATAAGTCTAAAGGAGTGATTAAAGCCTCTCCAAAGCCTAGCAGCTAAGGAGAGGAGGCTAATGGAGTATAAATTCCCTCATTTTGGGCAATCTTGGCAGAGAGAGAGAGAATGCATAATTGTATTTATGAAGTAGCCATAATAACTTAGTCTTGAAAGTAAGGTTCAGGATCTCTAGATAGGTAGAAAAAGGCAGGGGCTATGTGTCAAAGCGGGTAAGGTTTCAAGTTCAAGTTCTTGCATTTACACAGCCAACAAGAGCCAGTCAAGGTGAACACCCATTCTGGGCAGAAGCCATTGATGCCCTGACTTGGTTTAATGGTCTCTTATGTTGGCTGGTTTGGAATTGCAGGTGATAGTTGTTGCCTAAAGGTTTTCAGAGGCTCATAGGTAAATTCAGCACCTGCCAGGGGTTGGGAACAAGGTTTCTTCCTTCGTGCATGTTTCACATCTCCTCTTTCCCTAGAGTCTCTTCACTTCTTGCTAGTTTTGTTTTTTATGTTGAACATATCCTGAAACAGGAGCCCTGCCAGGAAGAATTCCATGTTGGTTGCTTAACATGTCCAACAAGGATTCTGTTTATAAAATGGGAAGGGTTTCTAGGAGGAGACTGAAAAAAACCCCTTCTGCATGCCCAACACAGGTCTTAGCATATCACAGGGATTTAATAAAGTTTGCGCTTTGAGCTTGGTGAGAATAAGCACCTTCCCTCACCAAGAAAGCTTTTTGGTAAAGAGACAGTGCCCAGTCCAGCTGTAGTTGCTGGGAAAGGTCGGCAAGTGACCATGTTTCTGGCCACAGCTGTCAGTGCTAGGTGGGAATGATGCTTGTGCTCCTTGGAGCCACAGGATACATGAAAGTGGACTTCTGTTTTGTGGTCTGCAATTTCTCTGATAAGGCCATTTTTAATTTATTACTTCAAGTACAAAAATGAGAGCTTGCTGTCTCTCAATTTTTAGAATAAGAGAAAAGCTTAGTCAAAACATTCACTTTCTTGGAGGCAATTATCAACAACAGATGGTCTCTTGAAGGACACTTAAAGAACTGAGACACGAGGATTGAGGGCAATTAAAGATGTAGAATGTGAATGGACAATTGGTCCTGAGAACCTCTCATCTTGGCACCTAACTGGGGTAACTCTCTACCTCAGGCACTCAAAGTTAAATCACTAAAGACCTTAATGAATGTAAGAGACATTAGGTACCTTCCTAGTATATTTTGCTCAGTGCTGAAAGTATTGAGCCACAGAATCATCCAAATATGAGCCCAGCCCTTTACTTATGATCCAGTGGAGAGACTAGGCTCAGGGGCCGCCTGAGGATGGGGGAAGCCTGTGGTCCTGGCTAGCCTCTTCGTGGTGGCGACTCCCAGGGAGGATTTGCCACTCTGCAGTCTCCTCACTCACCTGTCTGTTTTCATCTCTGCGCAGTGCCTTGTACCTGTCCATGAAAGATACGGAGAAAGGAATAAAAGAGCTGAATCTAGAGAAGGACAAGAAGATTTTTAATCATTGCTTCACAGGTAAAAGGCCTTGCAAGTCTGAAATGGGGCACCCGGGGAAGGCAATATTTAGATCTCGCTCAGCCTCGCCTGTGGGAGGGGGTGTGAAGCCTAGTGGTGAACTGGGTCATAGAATACAGATTGGTGAACATGAGAATTGAACTTCCCCAGGGTGGAAACAGAAAAAAAGGTGGAAAAGAACTCTGTTGTTCAAGCTAAAGTTTTGGAAGTTCAAGCTAATCAACCAAAGGGTCTCTGCCTCACCCCCATACTCCAAATAAATGACATTATGTTGAAATAGACACAGCATTGAACGAGATGATAAGCAGGAATCAAGGTATACAATGTAAGACTTAAGTGACAATACTAGAGATGTCTGAGGCTGCGCCGGGTCAGGCACTAAGTGTCATGAATTTAGGTAGATGGCATGGATGTTAAAAACATGTTCTTTGGAGCCAGACTGCCTTAGTTCAAATCCTGGTTCTGCCACTCACTTGCTATAAAACCTCAGACCAATAACTTGACTCCCTGGGCTTCACTTTCCTTGTCTATAGAATGGGGATAATCATAGTGCACCTACTTTATAGGCTTGCTGTAATGTGTTTAGGACAGTGCCTGGTACACACTAAATACTATATGGTGTGAGCTCTCAGGGTGGTTATTATAATTAAGAGGTCACATGTCTGCGCAGACAATTCTGAGTTCAGAAGAGAAAGAACTGAAGAGGTTGTTGGGATGAACAGAAGTAGGCACCTAAATTTTACCCAAAGAGATGGTGGCATTTCATTAAGTATGGTGAGGACAAAGTTATGGGGCAGAGATATCCAGAATACGCATCCAGAAGAAGAAAATGACCAGCTTGGTAGAGCTCATGGGTTCATTAGGGGGCTAAATGGGACACACAGTTTGGGACCAGGTTGTTAGAAGCTGGGCATGTCTATCTTACGGTGAAAGAAGAGATCAAGAGAGGAAAACTCTGAAAAGTTCCAACAGCTGTAGAACCTGAGGGGCTATGCAATCAACAGATAATTCATGAAAATAGTTCAGGTCAAAGCCAGGAAGGTGAAGGTGTGATCTGCAGTAGGAGGGTAGTATCCCATGGGAATCAGCTTCAGAGAGTTAAGGTTGTAGCCTAATAGCATCAGAAAAGTTAAGGCTGAAATTTGGGATCAAGATACTAAGCTGTGGCAGTGGTAAGGGAAACTGACAAGAGCATGGCAGGGCCCTAACTCTAGCAGGAGTGACATCACTAAGACAGATCCTCTAGAAAAGGAAGAGGACAAGTAAGAGGTTCTGAAATAGGTCTGGGCACAAGGTCCAGGCCATACTTATTCCCTGTGTAATGTGTTACTGAGTCCCAGAGTATAGGGCTAGAAGTTTTGAGTCTTGTCCATCGAAGGTCAGTGGGTTCTAGAAATTCAGGTGGGCTCCAGTTTTCCTGTGGGAGCCTGGTGGTCTCAGTGGAGAAACAAGACAATGGCAGAGACTGGGACTCAGGCACTGCTGACAAGTAATGGAGGACCTTGAATGTTGGGTGACAGGGAGATGGAACTTGTCTTTCCAAGCTTCAGCTTCAGCATGACTGACTGAGCAAATATGAACTCTAGGGTTAGAAAACTTGAGTGAAGGGCCATTACCGGTGCAACTCAGGCCTAAGGTCATTTAAACTCTCTGGGCCTTAATTTTCTCATTCTTAAATGAGGTCTGTAATTATTGCCCTAATTCTTTTATAGGGTCACTATGAGGATTAAGAGCAGAAATGCAGTATTAATTAGTTTATCCTTCTACAAAAGAAAAGTGGGTAAAAGCCTTTCATATACGAAATTCATGGAAGGCTCACTAACCAACTCCTGTTTCAAAGATGGTATATCCTATTGCTCTCGCTTTGACGACCCGGAGCTTGTTGCCTGTTACCTTGACTCCCTGGTTGGCTACATTTGTACAGAATATGCCATTTTTAATACAAAGCTTCACTGTAGCTTGCTAATAATCCAGTTGATGGGTCAATTTCCTTTTATCCTCTTTGCAATCCTCTCTTGAGGCAGAAGTTTGAGTAGATGACTTCTCAAGGTCATTACTAGACCCTGCAAGTGACGCGATCAAATTTTAATTTAGGACCATACATGTCTGATCATGTTATTTTCTGCTTAAAAACTTGCAATGGTTCTTCATCGCCAAGTTTCTTAATATGCCGTCAAAGCGCTCCCACTCACCTTGTGCCTTCCTCTCTCTTGTTTCACCTTCTTTTCACCAGCTCTGCCCTCCACCCCCCAAAGGGGCTGCTTCATGCCTGTGAGGCTCTGTTCCCATGCTGCTGCTCCCTCAACCTGTGCTGGTTCCCGTTTCACGTGCTTGGCAAACACTTACTCATATTTTAAGCCTGAGCCCTATGCTACTTCCTTTATGAATTTTTTCCCAACAGTGCATGCCAGCCCCCCTACCCTACCACCCTATTTCACACTTTCTTGCAGATTTGACCCTGTAGCTCCACTGTATTGCATTGATCCACGGCAGAAGGCAGAAGGCTTGTTACAGTCCTTAAGTTTATCCCATCTCTTCCTTTCAGACTCCCCGAGGGAGCATCCCCAATATCCATCACAGCACTTAGCACCCAGTAGCTGCTCAATAAGTGTCTGTTCATTAGTGGAGTAAATGAGTGAATTAGTAAAACCTGTTTCTTTGAAGCATGCATTGCTCCTGAAGGAGCATGTAGATGCTTTTAAAAACCTTCTACAGGGTGCCTTTTGTTTTCAAGTATCTATCCCACTGATCTCATTTTTCCTTCTTGGAATAACAGGGAACACGGGACAAGTCAGACACGTGGGGGCTCTGGAGCTCTTCAGGGGTGACTGTCAGTGGCTTGTTCTTTGGTACTTTGGTAAGGAGCGTTAACCTTCCTTCTGATGATCCCATCCAGGTAACTGTGTCATTGACTGGCTGGTGTCCAATAAGTCCGTTCGGAATCGCCAGGAAGGCCTCATGATTGCCTCCTCGTTGCTCGGTGAAGGGTACCTGCAGCCCGCTGGAGAACTGTCCAAGAATGCAGCAGATGGAACTGCTGAAAACCCTTTCCTGGACAACCCCGATGCCTTCTACTACTTTGTAAGTGAGAAATGCTACCCAGTTACTCTTCCTGGAACAGGTGCTGCCCCTTGCAGATTCTACATTGATTTTAATATATATCCCCATGTGCAAAAGACAGGACCCAGCCCCGTGGAGAGTAGTGAGATGTCTCTGACTTGTCCTCCTCTGCAATGCCTGCTGTATCCAGTGATTCAGTTTAAAGAAAAAGGTTGTTTCCTTGAATAATTTTTTTTAAATGGACTTTTAAAACTTTATTCTTAGTCTAAGCAGTAATTCATCTATAAAAACTTATTAGACCCTAGTACATTCCAGGCACTCTCCTAGACAAAGGAGATACAGTAGTTAAAAAAAAAAGGGGGGGGCAAAAATTATGGCCCTCAAGGAGCTTCCTTTCCAGAGTGAGATCTGTAAAATCACAATGTGCCAGTTGCATTTTTCCAAATATATATTATAATACACTACTCTTTTTTTTATCTTTTTATTTATTTTTATTATTTATTTATTTATTTTTTTAAATTTTATTATGTTAGTCACCATACGATACACCATTGGTTTTTGATGTGGTGATCCACGATCCATTGTTTTCGTATAACACCCAGTGCTCCATGCAGTACGTGCCCTCCTTAATACCCATCACCGGGCTAACCCATCCCCCCACCCCCTCCCCTCTAAAACCCTGTTCGTTTCTCAGAGTCCATAGTCTCTCATGGTTCATCTCTCCCTCCAATTCCCCCCCCCTTTTTCCCTTCCTTCTCCTAATGTCCTCCATGCTATTCCTTATGTTCCACAAATAAGTGAAACCATATGATAATTGACTTTCTCTGCTTGACTTACTTCACTTAGCATAATCTCCTCCAGTCCCATCCATTATAATACACTACTCTTAACACAGAAGGTGTCCATCCACATCCTCTCCCCCAATCATCTTGTTTATCTCCCATGTACGCTTACCCCAGATTGGGAAACACTACATTGCACAATATGGACCTAATCTTGTGCCATATGAGAAAGCCAAGAACCGTGGGTCTCTAGGGGGATTTTGGCAGTTTTGTTTCAATTTGGGGTCCGAGAGCAAAAGTTAGGAAGCTACTTAAGAGAACCACCTTCTTACAAAAATGAAGTGAATATCCCCGAGAGAGTTTCATTTCACTTTGGGGGAAGTTCCACTGTCAGTTTTTTTTTTTTTTTTCCAGACCTTTGATCTGGTTGTTTATAGCCATTTAAATGTGGGATTCTAAAAATACCCGCCAGAGCGGCTTTTCTTCCTCTGTATGATTCATTACCAGCTTATAGCTGAGCAAGTCCCAGTTCCCTCTTGACCTCAGAACATGAGACTGGATGGACCCATCATGCTCTTGGTCTTCTCATAGTAGAAGGGGCTAAGTAGTAAAGGTCATAATGGAGATTGTGTCATGCAGTGTCTTATGTATGAGCCAACTCTGCTTTCAAGGACGTGGCCATGAGGGGCCAAGAGAAGGAAGGCTTTGAGCAAGGAAGAAATGTGCTGAGCTAGACTTACAGTATCACTTGGGGAACCCAAGAAAATGAAAGGATACTGACAAGGTCACACTTGAGTGGAGATGAGAGAGCATCTAGCAACACGAAACAAGCAGCTAGAGACAAGAAATGGGGAAGGGACATGAGCTCATCAAGGAAGACCTTCATTTTTGATTTTTTATTTTTTTAAAGATTTTATTTATTTGACACAGAGAGACACGGGGAGAGAGGGAACACAAGCAGGGGGAGTGGGAGAGGGAGAAGCAGGCTTCCCGTAGAGCAGGGAGCCCGATGCAGGGCTCGATCCCAGGACGCTGGGATCATGACCTGAGCCAAAGGCAGATGCTTAATGACTGAGCCACCCAGGCACCCCCAAGGAAGACCTTTAAAGTTTAGGTTGGGGTATGAACCACAGTAGGAAGGAGAAAAGGAGCCTACTCCAGTGGCTGGAGGGCAGAGAGAGAAAGGAAAATGTACAAGTAGCCATCTGCCTAAGACTGGTAAACAAACTTGCTGTTTGGTTTCCCAATAGCCAGATAGCGGGTTCTTCTGTGAAGAGAATTCCAGTGATGATGATGTGATTCTGAAAGAAGAATTCAGAGGGGTCATTATCAAGCAGGGATGTTTACTGAAGCAGGTGAGTGGCCACCACTATTCCCTTCTTGTCTTTTTCCTCTTACCAAGTCCTTTTTACTTCTATGTTACCAAATGGCATTTGGAGAAGATCATGTACCACTGAAAGCAAGGAAATCGTATCCCAGACTGTGGGTAGGACATGGGGAGACCGAATCCAGGGCACGCCTGAAGCCAATTCTGCAGGAGCCACAGCAGACAAAGGTCCAATCCAGTCCTATGGCATGTGCTCCATCCTGCGGGGAGGTCACGAGCGGTTAGATGACAGGTCTCCACAGGCACAGGCCACTGTCAGTCGGGGAGGCAACGGCTAGGGTGGACTGAAGAGCTCTAGTTGGTTACCAGATGCTAAGGCACAGGATGTCGAGAGGTAAGAGAATGCAAAGGCAGGAACTGAGTGAGGAAGCCAGGGCCAGCACCTGGCTTGGTGGGAATATTCAGGGTGAGAAAACTGATCCTAGTGTATGGTATCATAGAAACTAAAGCTGCTTTCTAAAGCCAAGGTTTTGCTTTCCCAGCTGTGCTGTGAGCTGTCTTCCAGGCACTGCTTAGTATATAAAGTATGGGACTGAGATTTAACTTACCTCATAAAAGGACCCCGAACTTGCAGGGTGAAGAGGAAAGAACCGAAGTTGAGCCTATATTCATATTTATTTTTTTAATTTAATTTAATTTTTTTAAAAGATTTTATTTATTTATTTGACAGAGAGAGAGACAGCGAGAGAGGGAACACAAGAAGGGGGAGTGGGAGAGGGAGAAGCATGCTTCCCACGGAGCAGGGAGCCCGATGTGGGGCTCGATCCCAGGACCCTGGGATCATGACCTGAGCCGAAGGCAGACGCTTAACGACTGAGCCACCCAGGCACCCCCTATATTCACATTTAAAAAGAACTTTGGACTAGTTGAAATTAGGTATAGATATGGATTTTGAATTTCACTCGGGGAAGTGGGGCATTATGGGAAAAACTGACCTTAAGATCAGGTTTTGAGAGAACAGGGTCCTAAGAGATACTACAGCAAAGATGTAGAAAGAGTTAATTCACAGATGATTCTAACAACTTTTATGACAGGGGGACCACTGACTAGATTGAAGGAAAGTATAGGAGTAGGGCCAGCCTTCGATAGGGAAGGTTCTGGCAATTGTGAATTTTGCCCATCACCAGCTCCCTCTGGTTCTGCCAAATGTTCCCATGTTCCTGGCTCTTTGATTATAGGGGATGGAAGGTGGATGTTAAGACAAGAGGAACTTGGGAAGGAATTTCATTATTTCCTTATTTTGTTGATTCTGTCTATAATTCTATTTTGTTATCAGTTTGACTGTTCTTGACTTAGTTGACAAGTCTTAGTCTAGAGTGCAGCCCTGAGAAAAGTAAACATGAAGGTTGAAAAGGGTAGACAAAGTCTGTGTTGGACTGAAGTCATGTTTGGGCAAAGCACCCCACTGGGTGCCCTGGACAGTCAAAAAATTGGCTGAGGGTAATGGTTATCTGAGTGTGTGTTGAAGATACTGGAGACTTGAAGTAGGCTTACTTCTGTGTTTTTCTTCACATCCCTTTACTTGGCTTTTGATAGGTACAATTTAGCCTTAGCTAGCCCAGTTGGTACACATTTTAATCCTCCAGGGATCTGTTAAAATTGCACCCCAGGCCAATTAAATCAGTCTCTGGATTTTACAGCCCTTCAAGTGATTCTGATGTGTGGCCAAGGCTGAGAACCACAGAGCTAGCCTTTTTCTTAAAAGTGAATTTATCCTATTATCAAAATACCACTATTTAGGGGCACCTGGGTGGCTCAGTCATTAAGCGTCTGCCTTTGGCTCAGGTCATGATCCCAGGGTCCTGGGATTGATCCCTGCATCAGGCTCCCTGCTCGGTGGGAAGCCTGCTTCTCCCTCTCCCACTCCCTCTGCTTGTGTTCCTGCTCTCGCTCTCTCTCTCTCTCTCTCTATTTAAATAGTCATCCCTCTTAGCCTCCTCTTAACATAAAGAAAACAGAAATCTATGTGTATTCAGGAATTTTGTTCATTTCCAATATTCTTTCCTCTAATTTTTGGGGGAGAGAGAGGGAACAGAAACCTCTTCTATTTTGATTGATGGCCCCCCTTTAATGTTTCCAACCTCTTAGCTCAGTGGTTTATAACCTGGTTCATATCAAAACCACCCAAGGGAGTTAAAAAAAATTTTTCAAGTGTCATAAAGCTAAACCATTCTGTGTCTGCTGTTGGGAGTTAGCCAGGGTTAACATGTGTAGAAAACTTATCATGAAAAAGGACACCTATGTCCCACACCTCACAGGTAGAAAGTAGCTGTGTCCAACTGGAGGTCAGTCATCCCCCTATTCTTCCCACTTCTCCCATCCCAGAGGAAATAATTCTACTTGGGGGATGCAGCAAGTTTGAGGATGAATGATAATGAATTATATTCAATATAGTGCCTTTAATATAATTCATTCTGTTGTGACAATGAATAAAATATCTAATTTCTCAACCACGTGTAGGTTTTTTGATGAAGGATAATGTATTATATGTGTTTTTCTCATGTCTGTTGCACAGTTCAGCATCCTTGGTCTATAATAGATAATAAGTCTTTGTAGATCAAATGAATATAAGTAGCTGGCAGATCAGCAACAATTCTTAGAAACCCCAGGCATGCACACATTCCTTAAAATCCCCCAGGAAATACTCATTAAATGAAGGATGGCAGATACCCACTTACTAACACTAAACTTTTCAACATATCACATTGTGATGTCAGTGAGGGCTTAAAGGTCATAGGTAGCTGGCCAGGGTTGGCTGATTTCACATCCTCCTGTGGCCTTCCTCTTCCACAATTCATAAGAACTTGTTATTCACCCAGTGGTTGTGTGAGAGATCCTGAGATGTGTGTGCACAAGTCAGGAGGAAATGGTGTCGGGCAGAAACTTGAGTATTCTCATCTTATGGGCAACATTAGCTAAGGCAAAGAGCAAGAATTTGTAAAAAGAATTTTAGAAACTGATGCTTTGCAAAAGCCATTTTAGATATGATGTACAGATAGAAATATTCTCTGTTCTCCCATTTGACTCTATAGGGTTCCCGGCTTCATCCTTCAGGCAAGTAAACGCGTCTTTGGAGATGAGCTCCTTGACCAAATGCTTGGCCAAATAATTAGACCCATTCTTGAAAGCTCTCTTCAAACTCCTTTGACCTGGCATTATGATGGAGGCACTGTTTGCTAAAACCATAAATGTTTCACTATTTTCTATATGAGCACAATGAAAAATACAGGAAAATTTGTATGTGTGCCTGTCAATACGTGGTGATTTAGAATTAACAAATAATATGCTTCATATTGGCAAGATAGAAACTATATATCTTCTAATCTAACATATATATATTTTTGTTATTGGAGATATTTGAGTCATTTGAACTTTCCATGGGAAATAATGAAATCAGGTTTACCATGACATTTAAAAAAATTGTTATAAGCTAATTGAAGAAACTGGGTAATTCAAGGCAATTACAAACAGATATGAAGCAGCTTCTGGGGTGAGATTCTCTATGCCAGGCACAGGGCTGGGTATTAGAGGAACAAAGGTAAACAAGACACAAATCCTGCCTTCCAAACTCACAGTCTAAATGACATCATTCTGTTGCGAAAGCCCAGGTCCTATTCACTTTCATCATGTCTGTCGCAGTGCCGATTCCTTCCCATTTCCATTGCTGCTACCTGATATTAGTTCCTAGTAATTCTACGTGTGGATTGTTGCAATCATTTCCCAATGACCTTCTTTTTACCTTATTATCTTTCCCCTGGCTTATCTTTAATCTAGCCAGCTGGTCCATCCTATATATGGTTGCCATATTAATCTTCCTAAAATGTGATTGTACTTTTTTCACTTCTGACTCAGAAGCTATCAGCAACGACCCTCGCCTTGTATTTGAAGTCTCTTTCTACTTTCCCAAATTTGCCTCTGCTGTTCCTCATGAACCCTGTACTCTAGCTAGACTGGTCTTAGTCACCAATGTCTGCATATGCCTGGTATGTTCCCACTGCTGCTTTTTTGTTGTCAAGCCTTCCTATCCACCTCTTTTCACCCATCTGACTCCTGTGTGTCCTATGTGAATAAGTCCAGATCTTTATGAGGCTCTCTTTGACATCCCAAACCCACAACTACATATCCCACATATAATTCCCTTGAAATCCATTATCCATACCAATTACTTGATTTGGACATTTGCTATTTTATATTTCCACATAGGTTATAAACTCTTTGAAGAGTAGGGCTATGTCTTAATCTCTTTATATCCCCCATGTTACCTAATAACATACGATGTATGTACCTTGTATATAATACCATCTTATATAATACTAAAGCTGGAAGCCAATCTTAGAAGTAATTAATCCATGGGGCGCCTGGGTGGTTCAGTCGGTTAAGCATCTGACTCCTGGTTTCGGCTCAAGTCATGATCTTCGGGTCCTGGGATTCAGCCCCGTGTTGAGCCCCAAGTCGGGCTCTGTGCTCAGCATGGAGTCTGCTTGTTCCTCTCCCTCTGCTCCTCCTCCTGCGTGTGCTCTCTCTCTCTCACACAAATAAATAAAATCTTTAAAAACAGAAAGGAATAATTAATCCATAATATCATAACATCCAAATTGTTCACTGGCCCTAGGGCTATCTCCCTGACAAAGACCTGGGTTGGGCCCTGGTTCTTCTGGAGATAATATTTCATCTTTTTTTTTTCTTTTTTCAATTCAACAAAGACTTATTCTGTAGCTACGATGTGTACAGAGTAATGCCAAGAACTCATCATTCCTCTTCTTATGTTGATCCTGGATATAGGGGCACAGGAGGAAGAACTGGAAAGTGAGGAAGTTCATTCTGAGAGAAGACCCTGCCTACCTGCACTACTACGACCCCGCTGGGGTGAGAGTCTGTGGTCCACAAACCCATCGCGCTCAAAGCCTCCGCTGTATCTGCTATCTGGGCCTCCCATTCTCCTTTCTGCCTGGTTTCTTTCCCCATTTTCTCTTTAGCCTCCCACTCCTTTTCCTCCTGCTCTCTTCTCCCTTTTCCTCTCCCCTTTCACTGTGAAGATGTGAGGTCTTAGGCTTTGAGACCAGCATAGGCTCAGGGATGAAAGAAAATATCACTATATTGTCATTTACTTGGTCAACTCAACATATTTTTTTTGTTTGTACCAATCTGATATTTTCAGAGGAATTCAACCAGTCCAATTCATTGTTCTTGGTTTAATATGCACAAAAGTGATAATTCCTCCTGTGAGCCAATTTGGATGAGAGCATTGAGTAAGTCCAGCCATTTGGGCTGTTGGCTATTCAGAAGAGGGCCTTTTCCTTAATAAAAGGAGCCAAATCTAAAGTGTAAAGACAGCTCCGTTTGGGTTGGGTCCTCAGCCTCTGCTTGTAGTGCAGGTTCTTTGATTCTGTCCTGCGAGGGTTATGCCACTGTGTCAGTTTCAGGGGGGCCAAAGAGCTCTGGAAACGTGCAGCGGTTCTCTCATGGGACATGGTGAGGCGGTCTCTCCACCTGCCCTGCCACTTTCCTCTAGGACGGAAACTCAGATTGACTTGTGTCTCCTTGTCCAGCCTCCCTGAGTAAAGTGGGGGGTGGAGGCTCTGGAAGGGGTTTTCTTCAGTCTCCTTCTGCTCTTACCCATTTGGGATGCCCTAATCTATACCAGAGAGAGTCAGTGTGGCTTTTGCGCCAATGGGATAAGGCACATTCATACGCTGGAAACATAACGAAGGACTCCTCTCTTCTCTAGGGGGAAGATCCTCTGGGAGCAATTCACTTGAGAGGCTGTGTGGTGACTTCAGTGGAGAGCAACCCCGATGGTAAGAATGAATTTTTGTGGGGCGCCTGGGTGGCTCAGATGGTTAAGCGTCTGCCTTCGGCTCAGGTCATGATCCCAGGGTCCTGGGATCGAGTCCCACATCCGGCTCCCTGCTCAGCAGAGAGCCTGCTTCTCCCTCTCCCTCTGCACCTCCCCCTGCTCATGCTCTCTCTCTCTCTCTGTCTCCCTCTGTCTCAAATGAATAATAAAAAAAAATCTTAAAAAAAAAAAGAATGAATTTTTGTTTGACAGAGGTGTGTCTGCTCAGGTTTCCTTCCCACACCTGGGCATCCTGACCAACAGCAATCGATCACTCACTTAATCAATCAGGCTAGGCATGAATGAATTTCCGCCTGAACACCTGGGAGAAACCAAGAGTTATTTTCTCCCAGATGCTGCCCTGGCTCTTTGGGCCTTGGAAAAGAGGAGTGGCTTTCTAGATGCCTTGAGTAAATCTTGGAGCAATGCTGAGAAAAACCTTCCCCTCGGAGCTGGCTTAGATGGAGAGACTTGTTACCTCTTGATGGCTGTAATTGAGCCATGCCATTCCTTAAAGGGGACCTTTAACATATCCAGACCAAGAAATCTCCCACAAATTTGTGCAGTGAGTCAGGGTAGTGAATGGAAGGTGCACCTGGTTTATAGTTATGTCTGTGCTAGTCGATTAGTGGCATGGTCTTGGGTGAATCACCTAATGAATCCGGGCCTTAGCTCCTCCTCTGGAACGAGGGGTCACACTAGTGACCTCTGGGTCCCAGATCACAAGTCGAAGATGTGGTGCATGGAATAACCATGCCGGTGTAGGCTGACTTCACAGGTGCGGGAATGAGGGGTGTCCCAGGGGAGAGGTGGTTTAGACAGCCCGGCCCTGGTTTTGCCACGTCGTTTTGGGTTTATGATGTTATAGAGGCTGCCAGGAAAATACCACAGCTGGAAGAGCTAGATTTTTACTACTCCTGAGATCTGCTCACTGTCCTCTCCTCATAGAATGATGATTTTTGATTTGATGTGGATGCTTTAAGTCACATTATTGGCCAGATTACTATTTTTTGGTCTTTCAGCAGAGACTCTAACTTAGCCTGTGGTAAAAACAAGTTCAGGCTCTACTGGTGGCCCTGGAAGTGGGTCTGGGTTTTTGGTTTTGTTTTTATTTTTAATATATCAGAGTCAGCTCTTGGTTCATAGTATGAGCAGAGGAAATGTATTCATTAGGCGCTATTAGAGGTACTCATTAGACACAATTGGTGTGCAAAAGTGAGAAATTTAGTTTGCTTGTAAACTATAAAAGAAAATGTTTGTCCTTGAGTATTTTGCTGATTTCTTAAGCACACATGCTCACACACATGCACGGAATCATACTATGGACCTATCTATATAAACACTATATATATATACACATAATTATACAATAAATATATATGATCATACAATGATGGTAAGTTTGAAAACCATATATTTAATTTTCTTAGGACACTAACAAACTTAAAATTGCATTCCTTGCAAAAGGAGGGTGAACTGGGCGGTCTTTCCGGTGCACGCGTGCTGTCATTCACTTTCTTTTTCAGCAGTCAGGAAGAGTGAAGAAGAGAACCTCTTTGAGATCATCACTGCTGATGAAGTTCATTATTTCTTGCAAGCGGCCACCTCCAAGGAGCGTACTGAGTGGATCAAAGCCATCCAGGTGGCCTCCCGGACTGGGAAGTGAGAATATTTCTGCAGCTCATTGTCACTCTCCCAAGGGAACCCCACGGAGAGGCTGGGTCTGGGACCTGTCCATTTCTGGTGACACATCAATGAGAAAGGGCCCAGAGTTGGGAAATTTTCGTCTGCAGAGGTTCTGAATGTAACTAACCACATGCTGTTCGCCCGCACCGACCACATTGTTCACTGAAGCCTCTCTGTGTACCTCAAGCAGATATAAAAAACTGTGTGGCCTGGCTTCGCTGCTTAATCTCTCCAGGCCCGAGCTTCAGAGCCAAAAGCCCTGTGATTCTAATACCCATGGAAGTGAAAATGTCTCTAGTTGCCCAGTAAGTAAGTGTCACTCTTAGGCTCAGTCTTGGCCTTCAGAACCTGACGCATTCTTCCCTTTAAATCTGTTCCCAATCTGTACTGAAGGGGCTAGGCATAAACCTCTTGTTCCCGTTTGCCACGTCCTCTTGCTCATGCATCATGAAGGAGAACTTTCTTCTTCCTTCCTCACTCTGACCAGAAACTTCCTGAAAGCGAGTGCCCCAGTGGCAGCTTTTAGGTTGAAGCCTTCTATCACTTACTAGAGCCTGGAAAGTTCTATCTTCTGAGAAAATGACCCAAGGAAACCAGGCATAGCCGAGGGTCTTTTCCGTGCCCTGAAGCCACCTAGAGCCGGCATATTCCCCTCCCACTTGAGGCTGATCTGAGACGCATGTATCTTCGTCCCTTTCCGGAGCATTTCTCTATCATTGATTATAATTAGGAGGGGGAACTCCAAATCTTTGAGGTTCTGTTTCAATTGAATGTTTGCAGGAAAAAGTGGTCAGATGGGTTCCCTCCATGGGTGAAGGGCCTGGGGGGCTGGACTGAAGGCAAGCAGACTGAATGATGGGCTTTGACAAAGCACTGAGACGACTTAAGTCCAGACAGAACTCACGGAGGTGGCCGTCTACACTGCAGCGCCTTCAGTTCCCTGGTCAGTGATACTCGCGTTGTCCCTGAGCTTTAGGCACAAGCTGTAGTCGCCCTTGCTTGGCCTCTGCAGGGCCTCATGAACCCATTACCAACCAGAGTGATCTGACCTAGATTCAAATGGGGCACCTGTTTTCAACTTTGGACCTGTCCACCAACGAATGATTCTAACCCCAATTTGAGAAAAACCCCAGGTATGTGTGTGGAGGTGCATTTTCCAGTTTTGGATTTCTAACTTTAAGGCTCTAGTGAGAAAGGAGAGCAGAAAATTCTTCCTGATTTTATCACCTCCCCTCTTTCCCTCCCCCAATTGCACATAATATCCATGAAGCTACTCCTCCTCCCAGGTTGTTTTCTCAATGGCCTAGGGGTAAAATGTTACCTTTCTTCTAATTCTTTAGTAAGCTGTCTTCTTAGAGCATGCACAATAGTTTTTCTACATTCAGTGTTAAAAGTATTTATTAATATGGAGTCAACTTTATGTTTTGAAATAAACATGACCATGTTTAGTGTCTCTTTGGTGTGATGGATCTGATGTTTTGCTTCCCATTGATGACTCTCCTTTTCTACACCCCACTTTCACTTCCTGAGGATAATACCATCTCTCATCTCTCAAGTCATCTCAATGACTTTAGAACATTTTTTTTTTAAAACAAAATCAGTCTATTCCAGGGAATAAGGCAAATATGGGGACAATAAAAAGTAAGTATCACTAATTTTTTTTTTAAAGATTTTTTATTTATTTATTTGACAGAGAGAGACACAGCGAGAAAGGGAACACAAGCAGGGGGAAAGGGAGAGGGAGAAGCAGGCTTCCTGCTGAGCAGGGAGCCCGATGCAGGGCTCAATCCCAGGACCCTGAGATCATGACCTGAGCCAAAGGCAGACGCTTAACGACTGAGCCACCCAGGCACCCCAGTATCACTAATTTTTAATTCACAAGACCTTGATTGTAATATTCAGGCAAGCAAAATATCTATAAATGGCCATTAACTATTAAGGATACAGAAAACTATTTACATTAAGGGAAAATAAGTTTTCTACTGAAGGGCTGCTATGTATGGTTGAGTGGAATGTGTACTGTTCAACTCCAGAAGGCACTATTCACATTGCAGTCTAGGTGACTGTCACTCCTTGGGATTTGCATTACACCATCCGCAAATGTGTACCCAGTGGTATGTAGAGAATTCAAAGTGTCATCATGGCATTCTAACATGGGTAGTTGATTCTTCCTGGAGAAATGAAAGTGTCACTTGCCAAAGTGGATATTTAGAGTTTAGGCATAGATGGTATGTCTGAACCTATTTGGTTAAGAAATCATGTTCAGGTCCTTTCAGGCACTTATAGGAAAATTCTCATGAGACTGAGCCTCAGGCTGATGGACATTTCCCTCAGTGATGTGGATGAAGGAATGCACAACTGGTCAATTCCTTCTGAAGAACATTTAAAGCTGGAAAGAAAAGCTGCTCAGTATTTACCCAGGGTTCCAATTTAGAGTGGGAGAAAAATAAACTGTAAAATAATCAATTGTGAAAGAATTAAGAAAGTATAAAGGGAAGGAAATGTCTTCTTGCATCATGTGACTGACAGCAAGTCAGAAAAATTAAGCATTCGATCTGAGAAACTAACACCGTTTTGGGGAAAAAATAGAAGGATGCATTGTAAGGTGAGAATCTTACATGCAGATGGAGAACACAGTACTGATTTAAGATATGAAGTGTCTCTTGGTGACACACACAGACCCATACACACACACAGTGGCTAAAGTTCTACCAGCAGAAGCTCGCTTTCAAAATGAGGAACTTGCTTTAGATTAAAATAATGAGCAGTTTCCTAGTGCTCTAATGTTTAATGGTGGATATTAGAAAAAGCTAAGAGGCCCCTGGGTGGCTCAGTGGGTAAAGTGTCCGACTCTTGATTTCAGCTCAGGTCATCTCAGGGTCGTGAAATTGAGCCCCGTGTCAGGCTCTGCGCTCAATGTGGAGTCTGTTTGAGATTCTCTCTCTTCCTCTCCCTCTGCCCCTCCCCCCACTCTCTCTCTCTAAATAAATAAATAAAATCTTAAAAAAAAAACACAGAAAAAGAAAAAGCTAAATAGAGCATCGACATCATTTCCTTTGGATTTTGTGTGAAGTCTACCGCAGACAAAACCCCCCTGTTGCCACCCTCCATCAGCTTTAGGGTAAAAGAAAACCACAAATGGAATTATTTAAGATTTCAGGTTCCATTTTGTGTTCTACTCTGAAAATGAAGAGTTTCAAAACTCTGTAGAGTGGATTAGGGGACATTGGAGAGAAAAGTGTGGGAGAAAGAGAAAGGTAGGAGAAGCCTGCTTTAAAAAATAAACTTAGCTTGAAATGATAGCCCTCAGTGGTTCGGGCTCAGTTTCAGGACACAGGGAAGGTAAAATTTAGATACCACTGGAGGAGAGAAATGAGGATGGGAGGAGTGTTTATGACGTGCAGTAAGCGTCAAGGGAAAAATGCACTCGGGTGTTTATTGGGAGGTTTATGGGATACGGTGGGAAATGCAGTGGTCCTGGAGCCTGGGACCTGTGTCTGCATGCCCAGTCTGTGACCTTCTGCATTTGCAACGAGTTATCGGCTTTTTTAGGCCTACGGTAAGAATAATGATGTCGTTCTCACAGGATTGTTGTGGGGACTAACTGAAATCATAGCTGTGAGTCACCTGACATGTGTGGAGCACTCAACAAATCTTCGTTTCCTTTCTTCTGAGCCCTCTGCCATGGAAGGCTCTGCAGCTGTGGGTTTTAGCTTTTGGTCAGTGTCACAATGGCCTGTGGATTCTTTCACTGTACACGTGCCTGAGCCTCAGCTTTAGGGATTCTGACTTCATATGTGTGCAGAGGGGGCTCTATGTTTGCACTTCTACTTTTTTTTTTTTTTAATAGGTGGGTGATTTTTGTCCACATTAAGGTTTAAAACTACCGGTAAACTATTTGATTCCCCCCCGCTGCCTACAGCTGAGACATTGAGGCACCAGCCCAGGGTGAAGGCCCTTCACAAACTGGCCCCCACCTATTCCCTACCAGATTTTTCCTTTCCTGCCTTCCCTTCCAGACACACAGTACCATCACTGGTCCTTGGGATGACCATCACACAACTGTAACTGCCTCTTGTTTGCATCCTTCCAAGGCCTAGGGCATTCTGTTCGATGTCTCTTACTCTTCCTGCAAGAGGCAACTTAATGTTTTCGCTATTCCTTCTCTCTTTGTACTTGCCTCTACTTTCAGGTAGACCCTGTGCCTCTGAATTTCTCACCCATCTATTCGTACCATCTAGTCACGTAGCATGTTGGTTGATGTTATTAACCATCCTTCCTGTTTTAGGGTTTGTGGTCTTTGGGGGCAGAAAAGTGTTTGTGTTTTCAGTGTCCCCCTAACACCTAGTTCAGTGCTTGTGCTGACAGATGCTCTATAAATAGCTGGTTAGTAAATGAAGTCATGGCCAGTCACGGTCAGAAGGCTCCTGTTCGCTGACTTGAGAGATCACTGTAGCTATGACAGCAAACTCTTCCAGTCCGTCTGCTATCACCCACCATTCTAAGTACTTCTTAGATAGGAACTGGGTTAATGTTCATAACAACCCTACGAGATTTATGCCACATTATTCCCATTTAATGGAAGAAGAAATTGTGGCCCAGAGAGGTGAAGTGACTTGTCCCAGGTCACATAGCTAGGAATTGTCAGGGTGGGGGTTCTGGCCCAGTTCGGCCGGCCCCAGAGTTCAAGCTCTTTTTTTTTTTTTTTAAAGATTTTATTTATTTATTTGACAGAGAGTGACACAGTGAGAAAGGGAACACAAGCAGGGGGAGTGGGAGAGGGAGAAGCAGGCCTCCCGCGGAGCAGGGAGCCCAATGCGGGGCTCGATCCCAGGACCCTGAGATCATGACCTGAGCGGAAGGCAGACATTTAACGACTGAGCCACCCAGGCGTCCCTGGAGTTCAAGCTCTTAATCCCTACTTTACACGTGCCCTTTATAATAAGAGACCGAGTTTAATTAGTGCTGACTCTGAGTGCCAGGAACTTTGCTACATATACACAATTCCCCCCCTTAATTTGTATAACAGTGATGACGCAAGGCAGCTTCATCCCCGCTTTGCAAATAAAGAAAACAAGTTTGATCAAATTGCCCAAGACCCTGGGGCCAGTAGCCTAATAAGATTCAAATCCAGGTCTGAATTGCTTCTGAATCCATCTGCTTAAGTGCTCTGCTCCTGTTATCAAGGACATACTTGGTCCTTACCACCTTTTGTCTGTCTGTCTGACTGAGAGAGGAACACCGTGCTTACTGCACCCACCAGTCCTGTTCTGTCAGCTGCAGGAACATTTCCTGTCAGGCCAGGCTACAACCAGCCACAACACTGGGCTCTAGGCCTTTCTTTGTTTAAAGGAAAACCTCCGCGGTCAGATATAGCAATAGAAATATCTCTGCCCTGCTGATATTGGTTTCAAGGTTTCTGAGAATTTTATGCTCTAACACACACACACACACACACACACGCATATATGTACACATACATATATGTATTATATACACTTGTGCACTTGTGTATGTACCTAAAACTTTTAAAACCTTGGGGTGCCTGGGTGGCACAGTCAGTTAAGTGTCCGACTCTTGGCTTCGGCTGGGGTTGTGAGATCAAGCCCTGCATCAGGCTCCATGCTCAGTGTGGAGTCTGCTTAAGTTTCTCTCTCTCCCTCTGTCCCTCCCCCTTGCATGCCCTTTCTCTCTCTAAAATCAATCGATCAATCAATCTTTTTAAAAAAGAAAACCTAACTTTACTGATAGCACTGGATGCAAGCACAGGAAAAAAAACTTACAAAAGGGTGGTCAAAAGCCAGTTCTGCAACCCTTCACTCTTCTCTCATCTGGAAGGTCAAAAAGAGTTGAAGAGATCCGTTGGCAATTAGGGAGATTGTTTCTTTGGGGAAAACAGCTGCAATGCAACGGAATTTCCCTTTCCACTCCATGGGGGTGGTGTGCGGGTACTTCCCTTCACCCTAAACAAACTGTGAAGGGCTTCAAGAAGGTTCTGACCTTGACCTGTACCCGGTGGAGTCTGTGTAGCCCAAAGGCGGGTGGTAGACCATGGCTGGAAAAAGCCTAAAGGCCAGAGGCTGTGGTTCGCGGGCGCCCTGGTGGCAGAGGCAAGGAGAGGGGCTGCACCAGAAACGGCCTGTGCTCCTAGTTTGCTGGGGCAAAGGATGCCTGAGGGTTTCCCAGTGTGGGCCCCCAGGGAGAGAGGGCCACGTAGACTTTAAGACATCCTGCCAGGGCGCCTGGGTGGTTCAATTGGTTAAGCGACTGCCTTCGGCTCAGGTCATGATCCTGGAGTCCCGGGATCGAGTCCCACATCGGGCTCCCTGCTCGGCGGGGAGTCTGCTTCTCCCTCTGACCCTCCCCCCTCTCATGTGCTCTCTCTCATTCTCTCTCTCTCAAATAAATAAATAAAATCTTTAAAAAAAAAAAAAAAAAAAAGACATCCTGCCAAAGAGGATTGCCTGAACAGGGGGGATATGAGCTTGACAAAAACGGACCATCGGATTCCCAGAGGCTGAAGGGGAAACTGGAGACAGCAGCGCCACAGGAAGTGCATCCTAATGTTGTTGGGGTGGGGGGTGTCTCTGGAAACCACCAGAATCTCCCTAAGAGGCAGCTTTGAACCTGGGCAAGGTGAGAGGAGACCAACCAGATAACAGCGAAGTGAAACCTTTCTTGTCCCCTGCCTCCCCCCTCCTCAGTCAACTTCTGGAGAAGCTGAAGGAAGTGGAGGCAGAGGCACAGGGCAGGGAAATGGAGAGGCCTTTAGCGTGTGGGCACCTTTCCCGCTACTGACTTCTCCAGCCTCATGCGCCTGACCTGTGCGATACAGACTCCCTAACTCTAAATGTGGTTCGGAGTATTCCATGGAATGCTACATTTTAATTACTCAGTTGAGATGGTTTTGTGACTTGAAATGACTGAGGATTTTTTATTACCTCAGAAAGACTGGAAAATATGATGGGACCTACCTGAGGGTCCGTGCCAGGATGGGAAAAATCTAGCTCCACAGAACTGATTCAAATGGATTCTGGGAGGAAAAAAATAAAGGCTTATTCTGATTGCCTCGTAGGAGTCTGGCTTTTCAACATAAAATGGTTACACTAGCTATTGTTGTGACAGGGAGATATTATTCATGGAGGCCTATGTGACACTCCTGGGGGCTGCTCATGGCACAGCCCCAGCTCCCTCCCAGGAACATGGCTGGATTGCACTTCCCAGCCCGTGGAGTTGGGTGTCGCCCTGTGCTTTATGACCCTCCCGAGCTCTCTTTTCTCTGTCAATGTCCACATCCACCCTGCAGCCACTGTGCGGCCCCTGAGCACTTGCAAATGGCTAGTCCAAACAGACGCGCTGTTAGTATAGAGGACATACCAGATTTCAAAGGCTTCGTACCAAAAAAATGCTTATAAGTACTTAATATAATTAAGATAGATGGTGTTAATATAAAATATTAACAAATTTTTTAAATATTAGTATTTTAAAAAATTTACTGCTTGTTGAAAAGATACTATTTTGAATAAAGTGGGTAGAGTAAAAGATATTATTAAAAGTAATTTCATTATTTCTTTTTACTGTTTAAAATATGGCTACTAGAAAATTTAAAATTATACATGTGGCTCACATTTGTGGCTTCATTATATTTTTATTGGATAATGTGGTTCCAAAGAGTAGTTCTTTTATCAGTCTGGATGGTTCCTAAAGTGAGGACGTCATGGAGCAGATCCTACCATCAATTCACGATGGATGTATAATGTGAGCAAGCAATACATGTTAGCTGTTTTAAGCCAATGGGGTTTGGGATTGTTTGTTATTGCAGTGTTAATGCCCTCGCTATCCTGACTGGGTCATTGTGGAAAAAGAAAGGCAGAAGAAGTGAACCTCCTGAATATTCTATCCTCTGAAATCTCCATGAGTGTCTCTTTTGCTTCTTTAGACCCTCATCTCCATGACCAACAAACAGAAATATCAGAATCTTTTAGAATTTTCCTTATCTTTTTTTTTTTAAGATTTTATTTATTTATTTGACAGAGAGAGACACAGCGAGAGAGGGAACACAAGCAGGGGGAGTGGGAGAGGGAGAAGCAGGCTTCCCGCCTAGCAGGGAGCCCGATGTGGGGCTCGATCCCAGGACCCTGGGATCATGACCTGAGCCGAAGGCTGACGCTTAACGACTAAGCCATCCAGGTGCCCCTTCCTTATCCTTTTAAATAGACTCTGGTCTAGTAGTAACTCAGGAGAACGGCAAATCTGGTATCACTGTGGATTTTTCTTTTTTGTCAATGTCTTGACACCCAAGGAAGATAACTTTCTGGTTGTCTTGTCTTTGCAAATGAGGCCAACATATGGCCAGAAGACTCATGCCCCAGTTTGGTCATTTGCTTCCTGTCACAGTGACCCTTGGATAAACAGCTCACTCTTTCAGGTAAGCCTCCCTTCCTGTTTCTCTTGTTCCCTGGGCCTCTCTACAAAGTGTTCACATTAGGGTTTTACAAGGGCATTCTGGGGACTGTGTGAAGGTTATACGGAGATGGACATCTCCGGGAGAATAGTGGCAGTCAAGCTTGTTGTCATAATCCAGGGAAGACATGACAGAGTCATACCAGTGAGGGTGAGGCTGGTAAGAGTCCATTTCAGTCACCAAACAAATATTTACAGAAGGGACATCATATATCAGAAACTGTGCCAGGATAAGAAGTGGCTAAGCCTTACTCTCTACCCTCAAAGAGCTCTTAAGGTTATGTCTTCAACATCCTGTGATTGCTGGGTGCTATGATGCACAAAGAAGGGGAAATGGGCTGTAAAGCCTTCCTAGAAATGCTGACAGCTGAGCAAAGTTTTTTTTTTTTTTTTTGAGTGAAGTCTTGAAGGATGAATAGGATTTACCAGGCAAAGAGGGTAGGAGAAAGATTTGAAAGATACTTAAGGGGGAGAATCAACAAGAAGAAGGAATCTCAGATGATTTCCAGTTTATGACTTAGCACCTGGAAGATGGTCACTTCATTGATGAATGTAAGGAATAAAAAAAGAACAGCCTTGTTAGTGGAAAAAAAGGATGCACTTAGATAAAAAACAAAAACAAAAACTGAGTTTAGAGTTCTAGTTAGGAATCTAGGAGTGACTGCTCACTGGTGGTTAGGGATCTACAGGACTGGAGCAAAGAAAGATTTCAGAGTCAAGAGCTTGTCTGGGGGGTATTTGAAATGATAATAATGGATGAGAATACCCAGGGAGAGCAAGAGCCCATGTATTCACTCACTCATACATTCAGTATTTACTGAGAGCCCACAATGTGGTAAATGAAGAAATGTGAGATCATCCTGGTAGATGTGTACTTTTGAAAAGAGCAGGAGTGTACTTTTCTTTCAAGGAACTTGATTGTTTAGGGGAAGTGATCAATAGCTGATAATTAGGTGGGATAGAAAACCAAGAGAACACTTTTTAAGGATGAGAGAGACTTTCTGGAATTGAAACTTCAGTTGAATTTTACCTACTTTTCAAAAAAAGCTTTTCATCAATGAGAGAAATATAACAAAAATTTCATTTGATTGTACACATAGCTGTTAATATTAAAATTTGCAGAAGTTTCAATCGTATTTATTAATGTAATTGTTCACTTCTTCCATCTGTTATCTGATTCTACTGCCCTGCAAACAATGAATCTAGGAGTCTGATGCTTCAAAAGAAGTTGATTGGACAAACTTTAATTGACCATCTCCTGAGGGGTTATGCAGGCACAGAAAAGTCAAGACTCGATCATGCCCCCTGGGAGTTGGCATCTGTTTATAAAGATTAATGCCCCTGAGCTGCATAGATGATCACTGTGATGAGATTATACTTCCATTTGTAGATAATCTCTTAAAAAATAAGAAAATGGGAAGGTTGAGGAAAGTCTAGAAAACTGACTTGAGGCTCTATTTGTGCCAAATGAAAAGCTAAAGAATTTGAGCTTTTTCTTTTTCCTTGTAAGCAATGGGAGCCATTTAATAAAGGGGGCCAGGACAGAGGGAGCTTATAGGACAGTGACTCAAGGACAGGGTAATTGGTTGGGGACTATTGTAGTTTATCTGTATGGGTGGTAATAGTATGTAGGTAGTAGAGATAAGGATGAGCACAACTATTTCAAAGGAAGAATCCACAGATCGTACCGAGTGAATAAGATGGTAAGCATTAAAAGGTATTCGGGGAGGACTGTAGTGTCTTGATCTTCTGAGGACAGCAGTTCCTTAACAGAAAAAAGAAAGTCATAGAGTGAGGGCAGCTTTGGGACATGAATTTGAAGATAAGGAGTGAGGGGAGATGCAGGGATTTGCTTAGATTCCTGAGCAAAGAAGTTAAGAGCTGAGGTCTAAGGAGATGTGTTCACCAAAGGAGAATATGTGGAATTAAGACATCAATACAGCTTTATCTCAAACCACTGGGAAGAACCATGGTGGTGATTGGGAGCAGGAAGAGGAGCCAGCAAAGGGATTGATAAAGATGTGGTTTATAGACGATGACTGTCAGAAGCCTAGGGAGAAGGGTGATTCTACAAGAAAAAGGAAGTGGTCAAAAGTGTCAAATGCGTAGAGCTTAAGGAGGCTGAGGCCTTAAAAAAGCAGTTGGGTTTGGTGATTAAAGCACCATGGTGACCTTCAAAGGAACAGTTTCAGAAGGAGGTCAAGGGGAAAAGTCACAGCACAGAGAGAGTGGGGTGGGAAGATGTGAAAGGGGGAAGCAGTAGTTGCAGACTATTCATTCTAGAAGTTTGTTACAGTGAATTATAGAGAACTGGTTTGTAGCTTCCAGGAATAATATATAACTCATTCATTTGTTTGTTCAGTAGGGCCATATTTATTAGAGCCCACTAGGTGCTTGTTCACTGCTAGGTGAATAAGGCAGGCATGATCCCCGGTATTATGGAGATTTCATTCTAGTGTGGAGGGACAGTCTGTGAACAATGAAGACAACTTCAGATATTGAAAGTGCCATTGATGAAAATAAAACTAGGCATGAAATAAGCACATTCCCAGCTATGGAAAGAAAAAGTGCATAGATCCTGAAGCAGGATTGAGTGCATATTCAAGGAACAAAAAGGACAGTGTGTGTGGTGCTTGATAAACTACAGGGAAAGTGATAGGAGACATCCAGGGGACACAGGGAAGGACTTTGGATTTTATTCTACATGCAAGAGGACAGATACCCTTGTGGATTTTAAACCAGGAAGTGACATGATCAGATTTACAACTTTCAAATTCTCTTTGGCTGCTTTGTGAAGAATGGACTGTAGAAGAAAGCAAGAGTTCCAGCTTGGACACATGAGAAGCTGCTGAATAATTCAGGCAAGGGGTAAGCATGGCTTAGACTGGACTGATAACCCTGAAAATGGAGAGAAGAGGTCAGATTTGGGGAATGTGTTGGTGGTAGAATCACAATAGGTTGTGCTAAATGATGTTGAGGATAAGAGAAGACAAATGAAGGATGACTTCTAGGTTTTGGTCTGAGTGACTGCATAAACAGTAAAACCATTTGCTGATATGGGAAGACAGGAGGAGACGCAGATGTGGGGTGTGGTAGTGGGTAGGAGTCAGGGGTTTCGTTGTGCTCATATGTGATGAGTTTTGAGTCATCCAGGTGGAGGTAGGGTTCAGAGGAGTGGTTAGAACCAAGTGAAAGATTTTTCCCCTAGTGAAGGACTGCATATTTGTAAGTAATAGATTGAGGGCAGGAATATGCTGGAGAGAAGAAGAGAAGAGGAAAATGAGGAAGGAGGGTTTTGGAGAGGGTGGGGAAGGATTGGATCATGGGGCCAGACAGAGGGTTGCCATGGAAAGCAGGAGGGACACGATTGATGCAGAAAAGGACATACAGATGCATGTAGCTATATAGTGCTTTAGAGGTTGATGGGAGA
The DNA here is from genome assembly GCF_004348235.1 of Phoca vitulina. Taxonomy (NCBI): domain Eukaryota; kingdom Metazoa; phylum Chordata; class Mammalia; order Carnivora; family Phocidae; genus Phoca; species Phoca vitulina. The sequence goes on along the minus strand of NW_022589715.1, from coordinate 27,482,218 downwards.
GAGAAGACAAAGCTTAGGCTGAATGCCTTCTGACATCTCTCTCTGAAGTGAGTGATAAAGTCACCTGCTCAGGGGGATTTGAGTGAGAGGAACAGTGGGAGCCTGAGGACAGACGAGGTTTGGAGTAGAAATTTTGGAGACTCAGTTAAGAGTAGAGAGCATCAGTCTCGATGTAGTGCAAGGAGTGAGAAAAGCCCTTGACATCTGTCAGAGTCCTTAGTGACCCTAAGGCAGGGACGAGGAACCGGAAGGGAACAAGTCAGGCTGGGGTGGTGGCTCCAGCAGTAGGAGCAGAGCATGTGTGGGAGACAGAAGGGCGCCGGTGTACTGAGTGGGGCTAAGGGGTTAGGTTCCTGGTGTAGGCGAAAGGCTGGGTGTGTTAGCAGCAGCATAGAGATGTGGCAGTGCAACTAAAAGTGGGGTCCCCACATCGTCAGCATCCCCTGGGAGTCTGTTCCAGAAAGCCGGAGTTCCAACCCAGATCTCTGAGTCAGACCATGAAGTTTAACTAGATCCCTGGGTGATGTCCTATGTGTGTTAAAATTTGTAATGAGCTGTTCTAGGGAATGAGGCTTTCAAAAGTTATACACTTTTAAAAATAAGAATGGTGCATTTCTGCCAAAGATCCGAGGATCTTTCTTATAGATTAATTTAATACATTTACTTTTTATGTATCTTTATGTTTTCCTGATTTTAAAAAAGCATATACACTTGTTTCAGAAGTGGAAATACGAGCATGTTCGAAGAGACTAATGTTCAGCCACATTCTTAGGGCCTGTTTCTTTTTTTTTTTTTTTTTAAATGTTTTATTTATTTATTCATGAGAGTCAGAGAGAGAGAGAGAGAGGCAGAGGCAGAGGGA